>NC_048232.1:35178388-35228870 GCF_002007445.2 Ailuropoda melanoleuca | reverse complement strand
AAAANTAAAAAAAAAAAAAAAAAAAAACCAAAGGCCATTTCCTCAGGGAGGCTTCCCCGACCTACCCCATCTAAGGACCCAAGCCCACACCTCCCGCCACGGGATCCCATTACCCTGTTAGGTTTCCTGCCTGGCACTTGCCGCTCTCCCCAGGTTTCTTGATGACCAGCCGCCTCCCCTCAGCAGAATGTCAGCTTCATGCCAACAGGGACCGCAGCCTGCGCCCCCTGACGAGCCTAAGACTTTGCCAGGTGCCTGGCTCATCACCAGCACCCAAGGAGTCACTGCGCGAATCAGTCCGCTACAGCACGTGGCGTTGGGGAGCCCAGCTGTGACCTCAGCCCACTTCCCCAGCAGAAGCACCTTCATCATGGTGGCACGGCAATCACACTGACAGAAACTTCCATTACTTCTACTGCTGCTATCACTACTTCTAGTAGTGGTGGGAACACATATCGCAGGTTGAATGCCTACCATGAACCAGATAGAACGCTAATCATTTTATACACGTCATCCCGCCTATCATCGCTACTACCCTCATTTTAAAGAAGAGGATCCTAAGAGTAATTTAATGAGGTTATGGAGCTTGAAAGTCATGCAGCTTAGAAGTGGGAAAACTGGAGTTCGAATCCAGTATTTTCTGGCTCCAAACCCACCATGACAGACTCCCTTCCCTGTCAAAAACCTGTATTTCCAAGTGGAGCATTTAAAAGTTCGAGAAACGCTGAACTAAATGATGGAAACCCCAACCAGGGAAAGCCCAAAGAAAATGACATTTCTAAACAGATTTGGAGGATTCTGGACTACAGACAGGAAGCTGAATGCATCCTCTGAAGGAAAAAAGGAAAATCCTCCCCCCCCCCAAAAAAAATCTTGGCTAGTCAGTTACACTTCGTTAATCACGTCCAGACACGTTAATCACACCACTTTAGACAGACGCAACTGTAAAAGGGCCTTCCAAAGCAAGGACGGAGATTGGGTTTGCAAGCAGTGCCACCAGCTGAGAAAGAAAGACCTCAGAGATCGGCAGGACGCCCACTACCTGCAGCCCCGCCTGCCACTTACAGCCTCCGCAGAGCTTTCCGCAGTTAGGAAAATGGAGCTGTTCATTTTAGTCAGAAGATGGGAGCAGAAATCGTGCAGATACTGTAGATGACTGGAGTGGTCCGTAGGTCTCCGGTACGCAGTGCAAACCCTAATCTCTCCAATCCTGCTAATTTAGGGTTCACGTTAGATAATGGACAATCAACTCTGAGATTCATCAAGAGACAGTCTGAGTTGGGGGAGACGCGTGTGAATCTGACAATAGTGCTAAGGGAATAAGAACACGCAGGGAACCAAATGACCCAAGTTGTGAAAAATAAATATGATCTGAGGTGATCATGACACCACTTTTCAAGGCTGCAAACCGTAAAAAAAAAAAAAAAAGGCTTTTCAAAGCAATATAAAATTTAGAGCTTCCTGGTTTATAGTCAAACGAATTTATTAAGGCTCCAGTAGAAAAGCTAAAGACCTGGATTCTTATGTCACTTAGGCATTTTAGATGATGCTATACTCAACATGCATCCTATTAATATTGGGGGCTATTTTTCCTTTTCCTAATTCTTCATATTTGATCTTTTTCAAACAGAAAAAACATAGTCTATGTCCCTGCTGAATTTACCAGGGGAAAATTCTTTTAAAGACGCAGCAGTATATCAGAAGAATTTGTTGGACCTCCTGCATTTATCTTAGAAATGGCCCTTATAGGGGCGCCTGGGTGGCACAGCGGTTAAGCGTCTGCCTTCGGCTCAGGGCGTGATCCCAGCGTTATGGGATCGAGCCCCACATCAGGCTCTTCTGCTGTGGGCCTGCTTCTTCCTTTCCCACTCCCCCTGCTTGTGTTCCCTCTCTCGCTGGCTGTCTCTATCTCTGTCAAATAAATAAATAAAATCTTTAAAAAAAAAAAAAAAGAAAAAAAAAGAAATGGCCCTTATATATGCACACCTCATGTATCATTAATTGATTTTAATACTTCATTAGTAATGAGTTCTTCTAGAAGCCATATTTCTGTACTGCTGGGAGACAATCTTTAAAAAAAAAAAAGGCAAACCAAAAAATAGAAAGGTTAGTCCTCTACTATTCTTACACCATAGAAAGCATTGGGTGGAATTCTGTTTTAATAGCAAAATAAATGGCATAGTGATAATGTTTTACGCTAATAAATTAAATTTGGGTCACCAATGTAAAATAGAAATGTTTCTGGTAGTTATGGCCTGGAACACAGAATCTGAAAAAGAAGTACAATTGCTCTGGAAAATATTTCTTTGTATTTAAAAAAAGAGGCTATCATTTTAACATTTCTCTTAACTTTGCTAAAAATAATAACCGTGACAGAATGCTTTTCTCCCCTAATAGGCATGCCAAGTGGAAAAAAAGAGTTGAAGAGCCACAGTGACCCCTAGTGGGAAGAAGAAGAATCGTTCTTCATGCACAGTGACTAGTTGACTACAGTTGTTCATGGGCAAAAACATTCTCTTTCAAATGGAATAAAAAGAAAATGAAAGTATTGCGGATTCCAAAAAAAAAAAAAATTCAGTAGTCATGCCTGGGCCTCATTTTCTTAGTTATTATCAGTTTCATGGTTTTTTAAAGTCATAGTTTATGTAGTTGCAATCATGCCATATGCATAATTTTACACACTAATCTACTTTTAACATGGCAACCCAAGCATTTCCCTATGTTATTTTAAAAAATAAGCATCCTTTGTGATGTATTATAATTTGTA
This sequence comes from Ailuropoda melanoleuca, assembly GCF_002007445.2. Classification (NCBI taxonomy): domain Eukaryota; kingdom Metazoa; phylum Chordata; class Mammalia; order Carnivora; family Ursidae; genus Ailuropoda; species Ailuropoda melanoleuca. Next base: position 35,226,103 of record NC_048232.1, on the reverse strand, counting down.
TCACCTTTTCATTTTCTAACTTTAAGGGAATTAAAATATTTTATTTTTTTAAAGATTTTATTTATTTATTTTAGAGACAGAGGGGGAGAGAAAGTAGGAGCAGGGAGAGGAGCAGAGGGAAAGAGACAAGCAGATTCCCTGCTGAGTGTGCAGAGCCCAACACAGGGCTTGATCCCAGGACCCTGAGATCCTGACCTGAGCCAAAATCAAGAGTCAGTCGCTCAACTGACTGAGCCACCCAGGCGCTCCCAAGAATTAAAAATATTTTAAAAGGAACAAAAATGTTGCAGGGAAATCCGAATAAGATTAGCAAAGCATTGTAAGGTCAGGAAGGTCCTTGGGCTTTAAGAAACTCTCAGAGATGATTTGTAATCAAAATATCAATTGTTCAGTAGTCCCCTGCTGTATTCGAGCTGCCAAGGCGGGGCACACATGGTGAAGGACCCAACGAAGAGGCAATGCGGGAGGGATATGATGGAGGTGATTAAAGGCACATGCATTTGAAAACTGCAAGGCAGCGCACGAACGTGCCAAGCTAAGAAGATCAGAAGGGTGAGGGGCACCTGGGTGGCACAGCGGTTAAGCGCCTGCCTTCGGCTCAGGGCGTGATCCTGGCGTTCTGGGATCGAGCCCCACATTGGGCTCTTCTGCTATGAGGCTGCTTCTTCCTCTCCCACTCCCCCTGCTTGTGTTCCCTCTCTCGCTGGCTGTCTCTATCTCTCTGTCGAATAAATAAAATCTTTAAAAAAAAAAAAAAAAAGATCAGAAGGGTGAAAGCAGCCAGCCCTCTAGAAAAGCAAACAGGAAACAATCAAATAGTTGGACAACTGAAGAGGAGAGGGAAGCTATATTCCATGGAGAGTGAATAACAGAAACAAAGTTACAGAGGCAAGAGCTGCCAAGGTTTTCCCAAAGGATGGGGAGTAGATGGTCCCAGCGCAAGAGCTCTTTCTGTAATACAAAAGAAAGGGACGGGGGCGGGGGGGGGGGAAGGAACAGGTGCTGAGTATCATCCATGTCCCAGTCACCATGTCAGGAGGCTGACGTGCTCATCTCACTTATTTGTCACAACCTTGCAATTACGGGTATCACTGACCTCATTTTCAGTCAAAGAAGCCGAAAGTCTCACAGAGAGTGTGATTCTTGGCCAATAAGCGGAAAAGACAAGCTAGAAACCAAATCAGTTGTTCTGTGTGGACTGTATTTTCTAAAGTGAGAAAATCTTACCGTTTGCAATCCTGTTTCATCCATTCACTTGGAAAAAGAAAATGCTTTTATCATACCAAGAACTGTTGTGAGCTTCGATCGAGGTTCTGTCGTGATGATCACAGATGCAGAATACGTAGGTTTGAACTCAGTACAACGGCAATGAGGTGCCCTAAACTCCTTCGGACTCCCCAAAGCACGATTTTCTCTTGTGAGTGGAATTTGTGAAGGCTGAAAACAAGGATACCGAGAGTCAGGATGCTGAGCCAGCCTTTCGAAAGTTGCAGGGAGGGTAAACCCTCTCTTTCCCTCCCAAAGTAGAGGGGTGGGGTGAGAGCAAGAACAGCAATGCTGCCTCTTGGGGTGGTGTTTGGTTGCTCTGGACCTGCTCTCAGGCAGCCACACACACCCATGATACTCCTCTCCAGAAGAAAACTAGCATTTAGAGCACCCCTACCCATTGCCATATGCCCTTCACATATGCTACTCATTTAATACCCACAGTACCCAGGCTCACAGAGTACTCAAGAGCTGTAACCATGCAGTTCAGGTGCTCAGAGTTCTCACACTCACGGAGTAGAATCCAACAAAACAAAGTCAGTTCCAACTAATGGGAGCTCTTTACTTGCCTCTCTCCAAAATTCTGAAGGGAGTATGTAGGTCACAGCAATACTCCTTTAATTTTTTTTTAAAGATTTTACTTATTTGAGAGAGAGAGAGAAAGAACGAGTGGTGGGAGGGGCAGAGGGAGAAACACACTCCCTGTGGAACAGGGAGCCCCGTGCGGGACTTGATCTCAGGGCCCTGAGATCGTGACCTGAGCCAAAGGCAGACGCTTAACCGACTGAGCCACCCAGGTGCCCAGCAATACTCCTTTAAAATTCCCTTTCTTTCTTTCCTTCACTCTCCCCACCAACCACAACTACTCCAGCACCTCTCAAATTCCAAAACTCCTTACAAAACTCAATGAATCCATCAATTTTCCAAATTAAAAACCTCCGCTCCAAAGGCATCATTAAGAGAATAAAAAGAGAAGCCATAGATGGAGAGAAACGTATTCACTGGGAAGAAATATTTGGCAAATACACATCTGATAAAGGCCTGTATTCAAAATATATTAAGGACTCAAAAAACCCAATAAGAAAACCAACAACCCAGTTAAAAAGTAGGCAAAAGATCTGAACAGACATCCCACCAAAGAGGACATGCACATGGCAAATAAGCACATGAAAAGACGCTCAACATTACATTGCAAATTTAATTGCAAATTAAAACAATGAGACACCACTGCATACCTATTAGAATGGCTAAAATCCAAAACACTGACAACACCAAATGCTGGTGAGGATGTGGAACAACAGGAACTCTCATTCATCGTTGGTGAGAATGCAAAATTATTTGGCCACTTTGGAAGACAGTTTAGCTGTTTCTTACAAAGGTAAACATACCCTTATTCTACTATCCAGCAATCACGATCCTTTCATCCGAATGAGTAGAAACCTTGCATCCACAAAAAAACCTACACACTAATATTTTAATGGCAGCTTTATTCCTAATCGCCAAACACTGGAAACAGCAGTTTACCACCCATCGGTGAATGGATAAATAACCTGTCAGACATACATACAATTGACTATTATTCAACAATAAAAGGAATTGAGCCATCAAGCCACAAAAAAGGAGTGAAGGAAACTTAAATGCATATTGCTAAGTGAGAAAAGCCAATCAAAAAAGGCTGCATACTGTATGATTCCAACTATATAATATTCTGGAAAAGGCCAAACTGTAAAGACAATTTAAAAAAAATCAAGTTTCCAAGGAGTGGTAGGCTGAGGGGGAAGAAGGATAAGCAGCTGAAGGACAGTGGATGTTTAGGGCAGTGAAACTCTCCTGCGTGTGATAATACAATGGTGGATACACGACATTATGCATTTGGCAAAACCTAGGGAACTTTACAGACAAAGAGTGAACTTTAAGGTAAACCATGGATTGTGACAAACATGGCACACAAATGCAAGAAGTCAATAATAGAAGAAACACGGCAAGGTGGGGGGGGGTAAGAGGGAGGGGAGAGGGTATGTGAAAATTCCGTACTTTCTGCTTATTTTTTTCTTTAAACCTAAAACTGCTCTATAAAATATAATCTATAAATGTTTTTTAAAAGTCCTTTTATTCTCTAATTAGAGGTAGCCACAGGGAACACCCCCAAACCCCCACTAGCTGTTGTGAGTGGCAGAGGACTACGAGAGAGATGTCCTTCTCGCTGTTTCTCTGGTGAGAATCTGCCCACAGGTTTGTTGACCTTCTATCTTGGCCTCCTCTTGCCCTTCACTTTGTTGACTTGGGATTAGTTTCCATCCTGGTTATTCTCATGCTTATGTCACAGAACTCTGTGGTCCATGTGATGTGGGGTGGTCTTAGGAGAGGCCGGAACACAGATAAGACACCCATCCCAAGTGGGGTTCTTCAGAAAGAGACAGAACTTTCCAGGAGGTGGCAGAGATTGCCCCAAAGGAAAGCAGTGACAACCCGGAGATGACTACAGAGTGTTCAGTGGCTTCCAGAAGAGCTCATAACCGATTAGTACAGTGTCCAGACTCCCAGATCCCTGTCAGAGGGCAGGACACAGGAGCAAGTCCACCCTCAGGGAACGGCCCTCCCTGCTTTGACTGACTGTTAGAGAAATCATTCTTCTGAACCTGCACATTCCTTTGCTTCATCACAAAGCTTTTGTTCCAAAAATGACACTCAGGATTTGGGTCTCTCTGGAACTTCCTGAAGTCTACCTCAGGAAGGTCTTTTAGGAAAGACCTACTTTGTGAATTGCCAAAAGTAGTCTGTGTTGAAGTATTCAGGATTTACTGAAACAGGACAGGATTTAAAATAAGCCATATAACAAAATCCTCAAAGAAACTTGAGTAGGAGGCTGACAGAAGATACCAACCCCCAAACTGATACAGACGATCGGTCCTCCACAGCTGAGTTCAAAAATAACATCTCTTTGTTGAAAGAACTCACTTTTTGATTTTGAGAGGTAAACAGGCAAATAACCTCTTGCTCAGTCCCTTATTTTCAAGGGTTAAATTTTTCCTCAGGCTCTGAATACCCTCACTCGTCTTGTCTGGAAATTGTCAGTCTGCCAAATCACTCAGGAGGAAATGTTTACAATGCAGTACATACGTTGTTCGTTTATCGTTTTGCCATCTGTTCAGAAAAACCATCACCACCGGCACACACATACGTTGCCCTCCGGTCTCCCACCTAAGCGGTAAACACCAACAGAAGTTTAGCACAGAGCTGTTAGCAGCCGACGACCTTTTCACTGATAGGCACAGAATATGCCCAGACACACAAAACGCGCTGGTTAGATAGGATGCCGAACCAACGATACGTTCCACAGAGCAAACCGTATTTCTCATACAACCTCAAAATAAAAATGGAAAAATGTAGAATCAGAATGTTTTTAAAAAGACATCTTTCCTAGAAGAAATACAACCATGTCATCATCTTAGAGCAATTTCTACTGATTTACAATATTTAGCATGGACATAGTCTCTTCATAATTTTCAAATTGTTATGTAGAAGCTTTTCTCCCTTTTTACTAGTAAGGAAGGGTATTAAATTTACTTAATGTTTCCTGAGCGCCTGTTTTGAGATGATTGCTCATTATATCCTCCTTGTAAACATATGGAGAATTTTACAATCCCCTTAAAATACGGTAACTCTACCAGAGAATGTTCTGTGATAACCCTAATTTAAATATACATTTCTCTAGGTTTTGATCTTTCATATTATTAAAGATTCAACCCGTTCATTATGGATTCGATTTAAATTCCAGCTGGATTTTTCTGAATTTAAGGCAAAGATCAATCTAAATAAGGTTGAACACTGTGCATTTGTGAGATTGCTGACCCAGCTGACCCAAGAAACAAGTAAATTGAGAAGAGATGGCTAGTTCTAGGTTTATTGAATCTTGACTAAATTTAAGCAAGGTATTACTTCTCTTACAAAACTCAAATAAAAGTAGGCATAGGACAGCCTTCCAGAGTAATTGTTCATTTCCTGGGTTGGTTCACTCAGCCTGATAATGACTGGTCCTAATGAGACCTGGGGTGGGGATTTGAACCTTACATAGACCAGCTTGCTTTGCATCAAGAAAACCTCCCTTGATTGCTGCCATTACACCTCTCAAAGATGTATCATTTATGTTGCCATGGATACCAGGAGAGAAATATGAATGGATCTGTGCAAATCCATAATCACTAATCACCTCTGGAAAAATCAACCAGTCCTTCAATCCCTGCTGAAAATGATCCATAGCATCATTTTGAATAGAAACAAATGTACCTTTCTCCTACATTGAAATAAGAATTCTGGAAGCTAAAGCTCACTGTCTCACGTCGAGCTCTGCTGTGCCCGCCATGTAAGCTTATTTGTGGAAGACAGAAACGTCAGTCAACACCATCACTATCATCACAATCGGTTCTAAATCCAACTGAAAGAAAATTGTTGCAAAACATACTTTATTTTCTAATATACTAGGACCCTACCTTGATTTTAGCCACAGAGACAAAAGATCAAATTAAGGCATTAGGAGATACTCTGTATAAGCAAGCAGGGAAATATTTCTGCCCAAATCCCCACAGTGTAAAGACAAAAGCTGATGATTAATATGAAGGCACCACTTTCCGAAAATCTGAGCATCATTAAATAAATATATATTTTTAAGCCCCAGCCATTAGCCAAGCACTGAAATTATTCAAGGAAACTCAATACCTGCCATTTTCAAAAAGCTTACACTCTGCTTAGGAAAATGAGGCATGCATACCAAAACAACTTGTGAGCCGCAAAGACTGTGTCTGGTCACATTCTGGGAAAGATGACACGGTAAGTACGATGGGACCAAGAAACAGAAAGATCCTTGTGGAATGGAGTAATTAGAGAAAGGTTTCCTGGATGTGGTAAGCCCTGAGGTAGACTAGATTTGATTTGGAAGAAAGTAAAAGGAGAGGTATTGCAGGTTAAAGGAGGGGGCTGCTCACTTTTGTTCAGATGCTGAGGGAAGCCTCTCTGAGGAGACAGTGTTTGAGCTCACACCTAAATTATAAAGGGTCAGCCTGCAGGCATCAGGCAATGGAACTGCAAGAGAGCATGTTCGTGGGAGAAAAACAGATCGTGCTGATATGCAAAGATGGAGAGAAGGCCAACGTGGCAGGTGCATAGCGAGAAGCGGGAGAGCCATGGGGTGAAGTTGGAAAAGCAGATGGGGACTGATCCAGTCAACTCTTTTCCACCATAGTAAAGGACTTACCTTTTATTTACGTTACACTAGGAAGTCAGTGAACTATTTTAGATTGGGTATGGGATTTAGACAGGCACACTAGATGTGGTAATTTATATTTTCCAGAGATCACTGTGGTATCCCCGGGAGGAAAGCCCTGTGGAGGAAGAGGCAAGAACAGAAGGAGCGAGACAGCTGGGAGAGTTCTGGGCAGTGATACAGGCTGGGACCAGGGAGATGGCAGCAAGAGTGAAAGAAGCAAAATCCCTAGGGATGTATTTTGGAAGAAAAACCTACAGGACCTGTTAGTGATTGTGAGGCAAAAGGAGAGAGGAGGGAAAGAGAAGAACTAAGATTGGTATCTAGGCTTTTCACTTGAGCAATTTGGAGGGTGGCAAACCTCTTACTGAAGTGGGGAAGACTTGAAGATAAGATTGGTCAAGGGTAGGGGGAACACCAAGAGTTTCTTATTAGACATGTTATTTTTTTATGCATGTTGTCTGTTTGTATCACTCCAGGCTAGGAATTACCTACATAAATTTGATAGCAAGGGCTTAACCTCTGAGGTGTTTATTTTTTTCATATAGCAAGATGCCCGGGGAGGGATTGGCAGTTCAGGGCTGGTAGGGGTCCTCAAAAACCCCTCTCCTTTCCTACTCAAGTACTAAAAACTAAATGATTTTATTCTTATGGTCACCCTGTGATAACAATATGTGTTCCATCTCCAACTTCTGGTCCATGTTTCAGGCAGGAATAAGAAGGAAGCAAAATAATGGATGATGTCTGTCTTTATCAAGATTGGAAACTTCTCAGAAATCTCCAGAAAACTTTGATTGACATCTCCCATGACTACCCATAGCTGCAAGGGAGTCTGAAAAATGTAGTCCTTGGCTGTGCATATTGCTACCCCAAACAATATTAGGGCTCTGTTGGGGAAAGTGGATACCAGGAAAGTAGCCAGCTTTGTGGGGCACAATATCCAAATTCAAATGGAAAGAAGACAGGTAAGTCTGTCTGGAGTCCAGGTAATTAGTTAGAGATCAAAACAATCATTACCTGCCTGTAGACATTATTTAAAGCCATGAGATTGAGTAAAATTAGTTGGGCTTAAAAGGGAAGAAAAAGAAGACATCTCCAGGCTGAGCCTGGAAACTGTCAACATTCTGAAGTCCAGTAGAGGAGGTAGCAAAGGAGACTGAAAGGGGCAGTCAGAAAGGCAAACACAAGAACACGCTGAACCCCGCCGAGAGGTCATGTAGAGAGGACAGAGGAAGGGCCACGGGATGTGGCAACATGGAGATCGTTGGGCACCACGAGAAGGGTGGTTTCAGTAGAGCAGTGAATTCAAGGGCCAGACTGAAGTGGGTTGCCAAGTGAGAGGAAGGCCAGACAGTGGGCTGAGCATGCACAATGATCCCAAGCAGCTTTGCTGTGAAAGAAACAGAGATAAAGCAATGAGGGAGGATATGGGACTTCAAGAAAAGTCTTTTGTTGTTGTCACTAGTTTGCTAGCTTATTTGCTTGCTTGGTAAGTGGGAGATACTAGACCATGTTTCTCTGCTGATGGAAGACCCTGAGTTCCAAGTTGAGAGGCTGAGAGTTAATTCTGGAAACATTGCAAGTCTGTAAGTCCGAAAATGACATGATGAAGTCAGTGTTTTAGGAAGATTCATCTGAAAAGAGCTGCCCATAAATTGTATAAAATTGGAAAAGTATACATAGCAATGAAAAGTGCTGGATGTCACCCAAAGGGAGCCGACTAATGCAACAGAAAATGGCCTTAAAGAGCCTCCTGAGGTAAGTCAGCTGTGAGTCTTTCAATGGCTAAAGAATGGGCCCCAGAAGGGGCATTCAGAATTGATGCCTCTCCAACAGGCAAAATCTAAACTGAAAGTCTGCCTCTGAGAGACTACCATAAAAACTCCAAACACTGTAAAATATCTGAGGGTAAAATACTGAAGGCATCACTAAAATCTGCGAAATATTAAATGGATGAATGTGTTGGATCAGCACTTATTTTTATTCTTATAATTTATAGAGCTGTGTAAATGTGTATATGGTGCTTCATAGAGCATAAAGCACAAGAGACAGAATTCCTGTCCTGTGACGTTTACAGTCTCATTCAGACATAAACTAGGACACTGCATGATGACCCCTAAAGTATTTTTTTCAGCCAAAGTGATTGGAGAAGACACGAGCGCCGCTAACACAGTGGATTGATGTTGGACACTTCCCAGTCCACAGCCCCAGCAGAAAACCTTGTTAGAGACCATGGTTACTTACAATGCCAGTGTGTGTGTGTGTGTGTGTGTGTGTGTGTGTGTGTGTGTGTGTGTGACATATATATTTTGAAATATTTGGAAAAGAAAATGTGTTTGTGTTCATGGCTCCTCTCTGATACTCACTCCTCTATTAACAACTAGGATTTATCCAAAGACTTGCATCATAGAATGAGTATATTAGCAGCGTGGAGGCCATAGCAATCAATGCATCCAACCAACTCACTTGTTAGATGGAGCTGAGACCCAACAAGGTGACAGTGAAGTGACTCACTCAAGGTCACTCCACCCATCAGCAGAGCTGGGACTCGAACCCGTGAAGCCCCATGCACAGTCTAGTCCTCTTACTCTTTCTTCTTTCAGAAGCACCTCAGCTCCTCCAAGTGCCCCTTGTTTATGTGCCAGTTGATTTTTATGAAATCATGTGACGCTTTCATGCTGTTTCCTCTGGATTCCTCTGCATTACGCTGCACTGCAACAAAAGCATCCAGGAAGGCGATCAGGACCTGCTTCTACAGTCCAAACCCCAGATTCCGACGGCCGCCTAATGGAAGGCTGGCCCTATTTAACCCGGAGCCAGCTGTCAAGGAAGGCTTTGGTGTTTCTTGAGTCTATTTTTAATGTTTTTTTTTTTTTTCCCTACAAGTCAGGTGGTGTCCACGCTCAGCAGTCATATTCTCATCAACCTAAAAAATGTAGAAAGATCTTACGGTTTCTGGGCTCGGGGTGCCTGAAACAGCAGCGTACAGAAAACAGCATATGATATGTGGTAGATTAATTGACTGTGAAATTACAGTTTAAGCAACAAAGCTTTGTAGAGTGTTAGGAATGTAAAGAAACACGTAAACAAACTGATTTTCATTATTTGTCGAAGTACAACAGTTTGCCTTTTTCCTGTGCCGTCCTTTCTCCCTTGCTCTTCCTAAATGTCTTCACAAGCGCTCGCTCTGGGATCATGGCAGTTATAAAGCTTTCCGGAACACCACTCCCCGAGAAGGGAGCCTGCTTCATAGAGTGCTGGGTGATTCTCAGCTGAAGGCGTATGCAGAGGTTCTGTTGATGTTAAAGTCTAATAGAGAGCTACACCAATCAAAGGTATTACATTCGTGTTATTACGATGAATAAAAGGTGAACCGTCCTTATCGCTGGGCAGCTTAGTGATTGTCTGGCACTTCACAATGCAAAGGACAGGAGAGAAAATGAATCCAGCCCACTCTGGAGAGTGAGGAAAAGAGGGCCAGTAAGGGGAAGTGATGTGTCTCGGACCCCAACACGGGTTAGAGGCTGAGCTGGAGAAGGAAGCTTATAAAGCGTAAGGAATTATAAAACCACATCACCAAGGAAGTTCTCGTGTGATACCTTCCGACCTTGCCACGATACCCCCCCACTAAACCATACCTGTCAGGTCCCTTCGTCTTGTCCAAGAGCAGCCTAACAGGTCAATGACCGAAGGTGTCCAGAACCAAAGCCAACCACCAAGAAAGATTAGTCATTATTACACTTATGTTCCCCAAAGCTAGAGCCAGGGGAGATGAAGCAACTACTCTGGAGAAGAGACTCTATTAGAATATGCATTCCATGGCCCTCAGCCTGGTCACAGCAGAACAAGCAACATAAATGCACTCCATCAGAAAAAAAACAAAACAAAACACCACAACAACAATAACAACAACAAAAAAAACCTCATTTTTTCAAAATGTTCATTTGTTCCATTTCGTTAGAATTCTACAGCATGGGGGTGCCTGGGTGGCACAGCGGTTAAGCGTCTGCCTTCGGCTCAGGGCGTGATCCCAGCGTTATGGGATCGAGCCCCCACATCGGGCTCCTCCGCTAGAAGCCTGCTTCTTCCTCTCCCACTCCCCCTGCTTGTGTTCCCTCTCTCGCTGGCTGTCTCTATCTCTGTCAAATAAATAAATAAAATCTTAAAAAAAAAAAAAAAGAATTCTACAGCATGCCCCCTTTGGCATTTGTATTTCCAAACACCATATTGGTTTCCCACGTGATAATCATCTGATAGGGTACAAGAACAATGACTCTGCACAGTCCCTTTGATGAATAGTCTATTTCTTGTTGGCTTCAATATGATCTGTTGCCTCTTTTGTATCATCCAGGAAAGAACAGAGTAAGCCAAAGTTTTCAGCAAGACGTGTGGGATCTTTTGTGTTCAGAATAAGAGAATTCATTGCAAATTTAAAGTCAGCCTATAAAACATCTTCTCCCAAATTTAAGCTTTTCAAAATATTGCCAACTCTATGGAGGCTAGTTACGGATAGGATGATAGGGCCAGGCTCCTAGTTCCCAGGAACGCCTGTAGGATCACAAAGCCATCAATGTGTGACTTGCAGTTCTAGTGAGTACATGCTAAGTGCGGGAGACAGAAGCGGGCACTTACAAAGCTCATGGGGAAATACCGTGAGTGATCAGGGAAGGAGGTGGCCCAAGGTAGAGCGTGTCTCCTGCCTACCTACCTTCCTCACATGCATGGATTCATTCTCTCTAAAAGTCCCCATTTTCCAGGTTATGATATCTTCATTCCAGAGGCATTCTGTCTCCCGTTTAGCTGTTACCATGTTTCTCAGGGCTATCATCATCACCACGAGACCCTTGGTGGAGTCCACCCAAGTCAGGGGAGGTCCTCCATGAGGAAGGGGCAGAAAGAAGAAACAGCTCCCCGTGGGTTGTTTTCCTCACTTGGGCACTTGGTCAACAAATCGCAAAGAAGCATTTGTTTTTCTCATAGCAACAGGGATTCCTCCTAAGCTGTTCATATAAACTAGAGTGAGAACCCCCATAATGGCAGAAAGGACTTTTCTAGTCTTAAAATGAACTCTCCAGACTTGGCAAGGAAGGGAGATGACAAAATCCAACCTCAGAATGTCCCAACCAAATCAAGAGACAATTGTGGTCATTTATTCACTTGCTCAGCAAATACTTGAGTATCGACTCTGAGCCGGGCACTGTGCTGAGTGCTGGGCATACAGTAGTGAACGAAAAGACTAGAGAAGTGAAAAATTATATGTTAGAGGGTCATATATACTATGGACAAAAATAAGGTGAGAGAGAGAGATAGGGACTTGGGAAGGTGGGTCAGTTTGCAATTATAAATAAAGTGTCCAAGGAAAGCCTTACTGAAATGGTGACATTTGAGTAAAAGCCTGTAGGACGTGAGGGAGCGAACCAGGCAATTCTCTGGGGCCGCAGCAGGGGTAAGAGCAAGTTCAAAGGCCTGAGGGCAGAGCATGCTTGCCTACCTGAGGAAGTGCAAGGAAAAGAGTGTGGCTGGAATGGAGAAAAGGAGGGGAGAGTAGTCGGTGGGGAGGACGGGGAGACAATACGTAGAGGCTTGTAAATCATAGTAAGGACTTTACTCGGACTGACATGATCTGACTTACATTTTAAAAGGATTGTTCCAGGGATGCCTGGATGGCTCAGTCGGTTAGCATCTGCCTTAAGCTTAGGTCATGATCTGGGGGTCTTGGAATTGAGCCCTGCGTCGGGCTCCCTGTTCAGTGGGGAGACTGCTTCTCTCTCTGCCTCCCCACCCCCGCTCATGCACACTCTCTCTCTCACTCTTCTCTCTCTCAAATAAATAAATAAAATCTTTTTTAAAAAAAGATAAAAATAAACAAAAGGATTATTCCAGCTGCTGTGATGAGAATAAACTGAGTGGGAGGTCAGGGTTGGGGTAGAGGTAGGAGACCGGTCAGGAAGCTATTGAGATGATGGTGGCTCAGACCAGGGAGGTAGCGGTAGTGACGGAGAGACGGACGGTTGTAGATACCTTTGTAGATAAAGCCAATGAGATCGGCAGGTAAATTGGATGTAAGGCATAAAAGAAAGGAGTCCAAGACTTCAAGGTTTTGAACAGGACTAGCTGGAATGGTAAACTGAAAAGGACAATCACAAGTCCAGTTTGGAACATGTTAAACTTGAATCGCTTCTCAAATACCCAAATGAAGGCGCTGGGTATAAAGGTCTGGATATGCAGGAGTGGGTGAAGACATCCAGGCTACATCTACAAATGTCAGTCTCTAATGTAAAGATTCCCCACCTGCTGGGTCAGCTTCCGTGGTGTCTTTTCACATTAGAACTTGATTATTTCTTCACACCGTTTGATTTAAAGGGGCCCTACTCCTATGAATTTTAGTCCTTTGGTGTTTTTCCTTGTACAGGGATGTCTTAATTTCAGGGCCCAAATGGGTAAGTGGAAGAGGATATTACTACCATTCTAATATTTCTTAGAAATAGAGATTTTAAGTTTTTTCTCCATTATTCACTAAAGAACTTTGAAGGAGGCTTTTTTTAAGGAGACTCTTTAAGAAGAAAATAAAGTAAGGAATTCTCTGGTAGAATTATTATAACATTTAATTCGAGTCTTTCCTCACGGTAAATTTGTGAAATATTCTCAACATTTCATTGCTATGAACCTGGCAACTTGCAGCGTGCGGTTTTTTTCATTGTTATAAAAAATTGCCTAGAGGCTCATTTCCCTCAATACAAAATCCTATGGGTTTTTTGGACTAAAATTTGAGGATGCATTATTGCCACACTAGCGTTTTAAGATCTAAAAGGACTTTCCCTGGCCACCTGGGCCATGCATTCACCTCCCTTCACGAATTTGATAATCTAGAAATCATTCAGCCTCTTGCTTTAGCCTGTCTTCCAAAAATCTCCTTAAGTCCACCTGTGATTAAATTGTAAAGTGGAGAATCTCTCTGCACCAGACTAAGATATTATTCAGGAGCCAATAAACCAATATGAGAACTCCTGTTTCCTATTGATGTTTGCAAAATCTGAGGTTGCCATATTGTGTAGACACGGCGCCCCACACAGCTCAGGGAATGGCCACGTTGTACAAAAGGCAAGAAACTTCTCCTGGACTTGGAGCCAGAAGATGTCTGCTCTGGTCACAATAGTGCCCTTGCTTGGTTGGTGACTGTGACAGTGGCAAGTCACTCCTAAACTGTAAATAAATAAAAATGAATCCTACCTACCTAACAAAGAAGTTGTGAGGCTCCTCCATGCCTAACACCAAAGGAATTAATTTCTTCCTACCTGGTCCCCATCTGCTAAATAAATATCCTGGAACTTCCTCTCTAATCCCATTCTCCATTAATTAAAAACATAAATAGGCACATGCAGTTGGGCCCCTTTCATATCAATTTCACCCAAAATATAGCACTACATATAAATAAAATGTATTTTTCTCACTTACTCTGATTTTTTTTTTTAAGGACTTCAAAGTGAACTCTAGGGCAGAGGTTAGCAAACATTCTGTAAAGGGCCAGGTAGTAAATATTTTAGGCTTTATAAGCCATAAACTTTGTTACAACTACTTGACTCTGCCGTTGTAGCATGAAAAGAACCATACATATTATGAAAATAAATGGGCATAGCTGTGTTCCAATAAAACATTATTTACAAACACAGATGACAGACTAGGTTTAGCCCACAGGCTATAATTTATTGACCCTGGCTCTAAACCTTAAGCCTAACCTACCTTATTTCTTGTTCCTGTAAATGTAAAACTCTAAGTCTTCAGAAAACATAGACTGAATTTGTTCTTTTCTTTATAAATTCTGGATAAACTTAAATTCCAGATGTGAGACTGTCACATAAGGGATATCAGTGTAACCACTTATAATAAAAATAATAGTCCTACTAATGTCCTACAATGAATCAAAAAAAAAAATCATTTACCCACGTAATGCATTGTATCCAGCAAGAAGTCTCATTCAGGGGCACGTGGGTGGCTCAGTCAGTTAAGCGTCTGCTTTCAGTTCTGGTCATGATCTCAGGGTCCCGGGATGGAGCCCTGCTTCGGGCTTCCTGTTCAGTGGGGAGTCTGCTTCTCCCTCTCTCCACTCATGCTCTCTCTCTTTGTCTCTCTCAAGTAAATAAATAAAATCTTTAAAAAAAAAAAAAGAAAAAAGTCTCATTCAAAAAAAGCATATGTTTATAATATCATCTGCCAGAATAACAAAATTACAACAGCTACATTTGAAACGTATTTTCAAATTTTAGCAATTTACCTATGTGATACAGTTTCCATTTTTGTTCATTTTGTTCATTTGGAGATTTTAAAACACATATTTACATTTTAGTTACCCATGGATAAGGACTTGAAACACCAGTGAATGCTTCTGGTTGTAACTATAAAATTCCTAGAATAGAATCGTGGGAATAGCACGGGATCTCAGATTTTCTATGAGTGTGTGATTCTTGAATAAGTTATTCTAACTCTTCCCTACTGAAACACTACCAATATATCAATGCTAAATAATGCATAAGTGATGGCACATAACTTTCGAGATTGGGTCCTAGAAGACACTGAAGCTTCTATCTTGGTTGCTCTGTCTTGCTCTACTCTCTTAGATCACTTACTCAATATGGCCAGCAGCCAAGTCATGATCTTCCTGAGAAGGGGCCCACACGGTGAGGATCTGAGACAGACCTCCTGCCAACCCTCACGTGAACGAGTTTGGAAGCAGATCCCCTGGCCCTTCAGAAGATGGCACCCTGGTCAGCTTGACGACAACCTCATGAGAAACCCAGAGCCAGTCTACCCAGCTAAGCTGCTCCTGCAGTCCCAGCCCTTAGAAACTATGTGAGATGATACACGTTGGCTCTTTTAATATATTGAGTATTCGGGTATTTAGTTACATAGCAATGGATAATTGGAGACAAACAAATATCTAATATGTAAATTGGTTTACATAAAAACAGATTGTGATCCATTTGCAGTTGGTATAGAAGATACTGATAATATTCAAATACAGACATGAAATTAAATCTCTTAAAATGTTGCAGCTGGACCCTGAAATGTGGGTCACATTGCTGAGATCCACCCATTATCTGTGGAAGTGAGTTCAAGTTGGCCTAAATTTGAGGCAATACTTCGTTCTTGGGCCATGCCCTGGCCATGAAATTCCATCTTCCTTCCTTCCACCCATGTCAATATGCAGATTTCATTCATTCTCTGTGCCCAAAACTTTTTCAGACCACTCCAACACCAACCTGTCTCTGAACATCTCTTGTATGTACTCTACAGCACAGAGTTTATGATTATTAATGAGGAATTCGTTTATCTTCTGAAGGACCTTGAGAGCAGAGCAAGCTTTTATAAGAATTCTCTATTTCTCACTCACTTCCCCCTTATCACTTGTTATTACTCATTTGCCACCAAATGGACACAGTCTCATGCCCATTTTAGAAATCCTGAGGCATGCTCTGTGCTAGACACTGTATATGACACTCATCAACTTCCCATCTCTTCCAAGCTACCCCCTGAATTTGGGGCCCCAATGGCTGAAAACTACAACTCTCAGACTCCCTTGCAGCTATGATTCTCCATATAATTTAGGTTCTGCCAGTAAGATGCTTGTGTGAGATTTGGAAGGTGGAAAAGACATGGAATTCCTATTTTTTCAGTTGTGATTGGGGAGAAACAGGCTCCAACTAGCGTGAATATCTGCAGCCCACCAGCTTCCAGGCTGTAAGGAAGTTATAAAGGCAGTAATAATGGCTGTGGCTGTAGTTTTCTGACTCAAAACATGCAACCTCGATTCAGAAAATCCAGATGCAACCCCTGCCTCCAAGCCTTCTGATGATTTGTAAGTACCTAATTTCTTGTGGAAAATCTCTTTTAGGCTGAGATGCCCATTGGTTTCTGTTGCCTGCCTTGGAACCCTGACTGATATTTGGTATAATAGCTTTCTTTTTTTAAGCCTATGCTGAAGACCTAGCAAATTTTTTTATTTCACTCATTCATCCACTCGACTCTTGACGGACATTTGCTGAGCGAATAGATGAGAAGAAAATAAGGTCTCAGAGAAAAGATAATGATTACAGTTTTTACTAATGCACTTATGCTATGAGATGGGGATAGTATGTATCCCCAGGTGGGGATAGCCAACAGATGATGTGGAAACCAAGATCTCCAGTTCAGGATAAAGTTCAAAGCTTCCTTCAACACTCTGATTGGTGTTATTGAAATGCCAGGTAAAAGGACTGAGCTCTCACTGTGTGTTGACTACCTTAATTGCTTCTGATCAGAGCAAATGGACTTATTAACTTTGAATAAGTAGAAACAATGAGAGAGGATGAAGAGGAGTATGTGAAAGTTAACCCTAACTTTTTCTTAAATGCTTTGCAGTGGGACAAACATCAGTTTTATTACAGTAAAATCTTCAACAACATTTCAGTAATTGCTATAGTACTTTGAGGCCAATTTAAAGGAATAAAATTGTTTTCAATGCCTCTGTTTGCTTCAGCAAAATTCAAGAAGGAGAAAAAAATGCATTAGCAGAAATTCATTGGTCTGGGCTTTTGAGAACATGGGCCATCCAAATCATTCCTGCAAAGCCCTTCTAAACTACTAGGAGGCATAAAAATTATTGCTACTTAAATGTTTAATGTTAATTAAAGTTGGCGTATTAGTTTTCTACCAAATTTACGATAGAATCAAATTATACTTTTAAGTGTTATGTGTATACTTGATACTACATTCTAATGTACAACTACAATCAAAGTATATGTTACATTTATGCCCATTTTTACAGCATGTGGATCACAAGTTTATTATTTTAAATGATTACAAATGTTTTTAGTAGCTGTAGCTTTATCATATTGTTAATAATGTTTATAATTCCTTGGTGCTCCCAGCTGAACAGGAAGCACATACCCAATTACAACATGTTTTTTCAATGTGAAAATGTGATCTTCTTCATACACTGTAACACATTGCAGTCAAACTTGGTCACTGCCTCTACTTTTTTGCACATCTCCCACAGGACTTAGAACAGTCCAGGATTTTAAAAGGTGTCTAATATTTTCTTGTTGCATGACTAAATCATTCCATGTGTGTACATCAGTAAAAACATTTTGTGTATCTGAAAAACTAATGATTTCCTGACTTGACATGCTGTCCTCTCTTCCAACTACCTTTCATTCATGTTTTTCTACATTGGAGGGTGTTCTGAGCCCAAGGACAGTCCCTGATGAACTACAGGATACTAAGCCATGGGTCTCGTAGAAATTAAAATGGCGGGGCGCCTGGGTGGCTCAGCCATTAAGTGTCTGCCTTTGGCTCAGGTCATGATCCCAGGGTCCTGGGATCGAGCCCCACATCGGGCTCCCTGCTCAGTTGGGAGACTGCTTCTCCCTCTGCTAGCTGCTCCCCTGCTTGTGCTCTCTCTCTTGCTATCTCTGTCAAGTAAATAAATAAAATATTTTTAAAAAAAGAAATTAAAATGGCTTCCCCAACGAATCTCCCCTTTCTGTCCTATTCTAATTGAACAGCACACAACTGCTCTCTGAGCCTGTACACAAGCCTGCACTCAGCGCTCACTGCCTGAATGTTGCCTGCCTCTATCACTCTGTCATTCATTCCTCCATCATGCATTTGGACCCATTATATGGCAAGCACCAGTAAGACAATAGAGCATGGGGTTAAGAAGACAGGTCTCAAGTAGGATTGGGGGTTCATATCCTAACTCCACCTGTTACTAGCTATGTGGCATTGAATGAGTTACTTAACCTTTCTGGGCCTGTTTCTTCATTGATACGATGGAGATTAAATTAGTACCTACCTCACAAGCGTATTTTAAGAATTAAAGGAGCTAATACTAATCTTTTAGGATAGCACCTGACACACAGAAAGTGCTGAATATATAGTACTAGTCTTGGGGATACAAAATTGAATGAGTAATCTTGCCATTAGGGAAATCACAGTCCAGTAAAGAAAGTGGATAATCACCAGTCATTACTTACCGTTGTGACAAAAGGAAGCACAGAAAGAACAAACTTTAAATTAGACTGAACTCCTGAGCAGGCTTTCTACAAGAGTCAATATTTGAGCCATTCTCTCCAAAAAAAATAGTATGGAGAAGATATTGCAGCCAGAGGCAACAATATTACCAAGGCCTGGAGGCAGAAGACTAAAAACAACCCGAGAGATGACCAATGGTTAGTGTAGCTTAGGGGGAGCAGAAGCCAGAGCAGCTGTCAGGAAACAGATGATGGCAGACCTTGCATGCCACCTTCAAGGCTGTGAACTTGAACAACAAAGTCAGAAGCACCACTGAATAACTTGGATTTTGAAAAGATCTTTATGGCCCCTTAGAGTAGAAATTGAAGATGTTTCAGGGAGCTCCAAATTTCAAGATCTGCAGAAAAAGGGTGGGAAACAACCACCTTACCCACACTCTTCTTATTATCTATTGTCACTGTACCCAATACAGGTTTGTCAAATATCTGATCCATGTCCTCTCTATGCCAACCTGAATACCCTTAGTGCAGTTTACTCAAAATAACTTTAAAATTATGCATGGATTCTAGATTCTATTATGTACGCTATATTAAAAGAGAACATCAGAGCATCCATATTTGATAAGCACTACTAGAAAATTAGTCATGTGGCAGCCGCCATTGTTCTATGAATTTCCATTCATCCATGAGGTGAATCTGCCCAAAGACACAGATGAGGATCATAATTCTATTTTTAACTTCCTATTCTTCCCAAGTGAAAACAGGTTAATTATATTTCAGAAGTAACCTTTTCCTTCCTTTAGATTGGTAATGGTGTCAAATAATTTCATAATGGATAATAAAATTCCCATTAGTGTTATGAATTACATTAGTGTGAATCTTTTCCAAAGTCTTAAAATGTTTTAGCTGATATTTTAACTGTCTTAATATTATAACATAAAGTACTTTTTAAAAATTCTCTCCTGGTTCAATCCCAGCTCACCTAAAACCAGCCATCTTAACCACTGCTTTGTATTAATTCAATTTCTCCTTTCTCTTATATAAAGCATGTAGTGATTCTATAACTGATGTTCTTAATTCTTTTCCTCTGTATTTTTATACAGATCCCCTGCATTGTAAATAACAAGACTTAATTGCCCCAGGGGGATCCCTATGACTTGAACCCTCTGTGCATGCCTTCCGGAATAGTGAATGTTAGGTGGAGAAAAGAATTGCTTCTAGACCAAGTGAGAGCATGGAAGTGCCTTTCCTACATGGTCATTTCTGCTTTCCCATCACAGCCTCCGGCCATCCCTAAAGGCCATCCTCTCTCAACAAAATTCTCCCTCCCCCAGAATTGGTTGCTTGTGGATTCCATGCCTTTTTCTGAATATCACAAATACTTTGATAGCAATTCATTATTTAAATTACTCTAAATATCCCTTTGGCATCCAAAGGAGTAGACTTGTAGACTATGACTACATGACTGCAAAATGTTTATTTGATAAGAAAATCTCAATTGGCTCCTGCGACATTTCATTCTCCCCAAGATAGGGAAGCGTATGCCTTCAGCTCAGGTCATGATCCTAGGGTCCTGGATCGAGCCCTGTATCAGGCTCCCTGCTCAGTTGGGAGACTGCTTCTCCCTCTGCCATCTGCTCCCCCTGCTTCTGCTCTCACTCTAATAAATAAGTAAAATCTTTTTAAAAATAAAAAAAAAATACAAAGGAGAACATTTAAAAAAAAAAGAACATTTTACTATTGCCATAGAAACAATGTGCTATAGGTATACCTTTAATTTTTTGACCTGTGGTACGTTGTATTGATTTTTTTCTTGCTGCATAATGAATTACACAAACTTAGTAGCTTAAAACATGCATTTATGAGCTCACACTTCTGTGGATCCGGAGTTTGAGCACAGCATAACCGGGTTCTCTAGTCAGCACGTAACAAAGCTGCAGTTAAGGTGCTGGCCAGGCTGTATGCTCATCTAGAGGCTCGAGTGGGGAAGAATCTGCTTCTGAGTTCATTTAGTTATTGACAGAATTTGTTTCCTTGCACTTGAGTGACAAATGGCCCTGCTTCCTTAGTAGCTGTCAGCTGGAGGCCACCCTCAGGACCAAAAGGCCAGCACAGCTCCGTGCCACATGGCCCTCTTGACATACAGTTCACAACATGGATTTGCTTCCTCAGGATCAGCAAGAGAATTTCTTCTTCAAATTTGTTAAGACAGTGTCTTCTTTAACAAAGCGTAATCGCAGGTGTGGCGTCCCATCACCTTTGCCATATTCTACCGGTTACAAGTTAGAAGTCAGAGATTCCACCTACACTCAAGAGAAGGGGAGTCAAGGACATGATTCATCTAGGTTCATCTTAAGGGTGTGTCCAGCACATAAGGGTTTGAGCTACTACTTTCTTCCATTGGCGTGCATTCTACTTTTTCATCCAAAAGGGGATAGAGTACAAATAACATTTCCACAGTTTTATTCATTGCTTGGGATTTTGCTACTGGAAAGTCATTAACATAGCACCTGAAATAATATTATTTAAAAAGAAAAAATTTAGTACAATCCCTCCTGTGTTTTGAGACACCCTGCCGAGGTTTTGAGACACATGGCTGAGGCTTAAAAATAATTGCGAAAGCATGGCTTTGACATTTTTCAGAAAAGCAAACAGGATTTTCAGAGCAGAAGAGTACCTACCGTGCCTCCTATTTACCTTACTTAAGTCAGGCCAGTAGCAGTTAGCTCAAGAATTTGCTGGGTTTCTACTGAGTGTGTCTGCAGTTCCACCCCATAAGCATGCCTGCATTTCTTGCATAAATCTACTGGGAGGATGTTCTCGAAGGGATAGCACCTGGGTCTAGAGTCAATGCAGCCCTTTATCAAGAAATTGCTGGCAAGATTCTCTTGGTTTAAATCAACTAGGGGCCATGGAAGGGGGAAAAAAATGAATTTGTTCTTCATGGTGTGATTTCCCA
This sequence comes from Ailuropoda melanoleuca, assembly GCF_002007445.2. NCBI lineage: Eukaryota > Metazoa > Chordata > Mammalia > Carnivora > Ursidae > Ailuropoda > Ailuropoda melanoleuca. Next base: position 35,204,610 of record NC_048232.1, on the reverse strand, counting down.
GCGTAACAGACTTGTATACTTCTTAGGAATTTTTGGCAAGTTGACAATAGTATGTTGGACCATTTCTGCTCTGGGATGTGCACATGACTGGAATCCTTAAGAATTTTTCATATCAGAGCATAGTGTTGCCCCTCATGATTTTTTTTTAAAGATTTTATTTATTTATTCAACAGAGAGAGAGACAGCCACGAGAGAGGGAACACAGCAGGGGGAGTGGGAGAGGAAGAAGCAGGCTTCACAGCAGAGAAGCCTGATGTGGGGCTCAATCCCATAACGCCGGGATCACGCCCTGAGCTGAAGGCAGACGCTCAACCACTGTGCCACCCAGACACCCCAGCCCCTCATGATTTTTTGACTTTGCTATGTGTGATTCACGGCAGGAGGAGATCACCAGAGGTCTTATGTTGCAGCTTTTAACATAGGTTTAAAAAAAAAATGCTTAAAAATGTATTCACCAGAGTGCAAAGCGAGCAGTGACTCCGTATTCTTTTACTCTTTCCATCTTTCCTTATTGTGGCCATCATAACAGATGACCAAGGTAGAGGAATATTCAGGATTATCTGGGAAATCGACACAAAGTAAAGAGCTGAGGCAACTGTCAGAATGATTAAATAAAACCAAAGCAGAACCTCAAGAAACATTTTCTTCCGTAAAAGCCTGAGTTGAAATCATTTCTTATTTTAATAATGTAAATATAAAAAAATAAAAGGAGAAACAAAAAGGATTTCTTTTTAGATAGTTTCTCAAATATCTCCTTTATTTCACCTATATAACTAAATGTAACAAGAAAAACGAGCCATTATTCTAAAAATTGAACACTTCTCTTTCCTTCATTCCCTCACTCAATATCAACAAGTTGGCAAGGCTGTCTGCTGGGCAACTTGGAAACTAAACGGGTGAGTCATTCAGGACCCTAGCCTGACACATCTAGGTAATATGATTTATGAAATATACACTCAATACTCATGCATACTAAATTAAATAAAAAATAAACCAATAGTGTAACTCCATTGAAATATGCCAATCAGCATTTACACAGGCAATGCTGGTGCTCAAAAGAAAGCCTGGACAAGAGTTAAATGCGTATGTCGTTATTTTCATTTATTTTTTATCTCATTTATTTTTACAGGATGTGTATATTATTAGACACCAATTCTGTGTGCAAGCCCTAGTTCAGAATAAACGTATTATAACCAATTGCTCCCAAAGGCTGAATCCATCATGCAAAGTCTACCAAAGCATTTACTGCTTATTTTCATTCTCTATCTTGAGCCATTTTGAAACCAATAATGGAATCTTGCTTTCAAATAGTACACCATAGTCACCAGTCTTTACACATAGAGGACAAACCCAGAGTGCTGGGTTAAACTGTCGGGTGATTTTGAAGCAGGCTGTTTCCTCAGCCTTGTGAACCTATGTGTGTTGGGTGGTGAGTTGGTGGTGCACTGGGGAGGGAGCAAGAGCAGGACTGCGAGGAGGCACCAGCTTGGAGCACAACGGACTGGAGAGGAGTCCTTTGTGGCCCCTTGGGAACCTCACTTAACTTCCTTTGGACTCAACTTTCTTACATCTGTAAAATGGGTGTAAATACTACTGCAGAGGTAAACCCTCCATGGAATAATGGGTTTGAAACACTTCGCATATAGAGGGCACTCAGAAATGGTTGTTACTTCTTCACGGATAAATTGGGGGTAATAAAGAGCTGGTTGTGGAATTGCATTGGTAATGCATGCAGAAATAGACAGGTACAGTGCCTGGTGCTCAGCAGATATCAACAGGCATTTATTATAGGTGAATGGCAGTGTGTGGTGGGGGTGGGGTGTATACACAAATGTTTATCAAAGTGGGGATGTTTATTTTACTTCCCAAACCATCATACAGACTAAATCGAACTAAAGGAACTAAATTATTACTTTAGTAAATGTACAAGGGGGAAAAAAAGGCTAGTTTTGCCACATATCCCATGGTCTATATGGTCGATTACAACCCGATAAAACCAGGTCGATTATAAACCCCATTTAGTTGGCCCTGTAAACAACGCCCCAGAAGCTCTCAGGTTGCTGCCATCTACTCCATAAGTCTGCCTTCATGTTTTCTCCTTTTCTGAGCATTTGACTCATGACTCACCTTCTCACTTAGGCTCCCTCTCCCTCTCTGAAATTCAGGCTTGCCCACTTTGGTTCCTAATCTCCTCAGATAGTTTTCATTCCCTAGACTTTTCAAGACAACCCAAAATGATGCATGAATACATATTAATTGGAATAACAAAGTTTGATATTTACAGCAATGTCTTTGAGATTGAATTAAGATCTTTTTAAACTATGAACAGGTCAGATCTTCATTGTAAAGGTTTTATCTTGAGAAGGTAGTGTGTGTTCCCCACTACCAGCAAGCATTCTTTCCTCAAAAGCAAGATAAATTAGATAATTGGGGCACATGGTTGACTCAGTCAGTTAAGCATATGACTCTTGATTTCAGGTCAGGTGGTGATCTCAAGGTCACAAGATCAAGCCCTGCGTTGAGCTCGGCACTGGGCTTGGTGCCTGCTTAAGATTCTCTCTCTCCCTCTCCCTCTGCCTCTACCCACATCCCAACTTGTGCATGCTCTCTCTCCCTCTCTCTCTCTCAAAAGAAAAAAAGAAAAAAAAGATAAATTGGATAGTTGATTGGCACTGTATCGATGGAATGTTCTATCAGTAATGCCAATTTCTTGAAATGTAGACCAGAGATGCAAATGTAATGATTGTAATGATTGTGGAACACTTGAATACTTAATAGTTTCTGTGCTTATATATAATAAAATAAGCCTTGACTTATAGAGCTGTGCATTCTATTTCTTTTTGCTTTGGTTCATCAGCAGATATTTGAGCCATTATTGTAAGTTTAGCCACTGCAGAATATTTGGTCTATGGACAAGAGAACTTTCTGATTCTCTTTTATCATTATTTTATTTTAAGCATTGTCTAAACTAATTCCTGATCTGAAAACACTCTCTCACCTTCTTTTTCTATTAGAAGATATATAAACTCAAACACCCATTTCATAGGCCAAAAATAACACTGTCTTAAATAAAAGCAAGAGTTCATTTCTCTCCAGAGCCAAGTGGTAGAGAGAAATGGTAGGGCAGCTAAGTTTTGCAAAGTCATCAAAAGACCAAGACCCCTTCTTTCCTATCACTCCACTGGCCCTACCTAAGCATTGGTCCTCATTTACATGGTTCAAGGTAGTTCATCTCCAGTCCACATCCTGAGCAGCTGCATGAAGGAGGAGGGTAGGAGGAAGGGGTACACCCTTCCCTATAAAACGAGTTTCAGAAGTCACACACATCACTATTCCTCACGTTTCATTGGCCAGCACTTAGTCACCTGGCCACACCTAGCTGCAAGGTAGATTTGAGAAAGTAGTTTTTGTTCCAGGGGCAAGATGCATATTTAGAAACATTATATTATATTTCTATTACGGCAGAAAAAAGAAAGTGAATATCAAATCACAATTATTGGTCCCCACCACACATTTTTTTTTTTTAGAAATCTTGCAATCATGAAACAACTCTGCAAAGAATTTTCTCTCAGAAAGGATTTCTGGAGTTGGGAAGGAAAAAATGTTAAACATCAGAGAAAAAGAAAGACTTACCATTCTAGAAAGAGGCAGGCAGATTTAAAAAAAAAAAGGTGGATATTTAAAAATTTGAACTTTATAAATATCTCTCTTCAATCTCTTCTTGGCTAATGACACCGAGTTTTCTAAAAGTTTGTCTATTCGTAAATGTCAGCAGGATGTAAGTTCTCCTGATTTTTACTTTCATGATTTGGGGATTGGGGATTTTTTTTTAATGCAGCATTTTCTTGGAATGAGGTTGATCAGGAAACTTAAAGAGGCCAGATTTTCTCGCTTGAGCCTGTGGAGAGGAAAGCTTTTTATAGACTCAATATTAATACCACTCATTTATGTATATTAACCTCATGAGTTATAACCACCCACTGAAGTAGATAAAGCAGAAAACATGACCCCAGTATTTCCAGCCTAGAGGCAATTTATACAATGAAAAGTGCACTAGGCTAGGGGTCCAAAGGCCTGGGCTCTGGCCTTGAATCTTCTTTCCAGCCATGTGACCTTCAGCGAGTCAAGTAATCACTCAGTAATTACTAACAACTTAATTGGTTGTAACAGAGGTGCAAATAGAAATCAGCGGGCTCAGGACACTGATTTTTTTTGATAGATTAATATCACATGGTGTCTAACGGGACTATTGATTTAAATACTACAGGGAACCCGTACTGAAAGGGATGTGTGGATTTCTTAAAAAGAAATTCAGTAAAAACTGTTCATCTGATCCCGCTATAATTCACACAACACCAATCTGGATATCAAAAACATTTCCACCCCAGACTGTCTTTTTTAGCAGTAAGTGTCAAACCACGGGTTTGGTCTAATGTTTACAATGAGCTATTCTTTCTGTTTTTCATGATGGTGGGGGACAAGTGTCCTTAAAAGTCCTTTTCAAAGATGGGCTTCTTTACCTTGTCTCTTTCTGTGTGAAGCCTGGAAATTATTAAAGATGTTGATTCTGTTTATGAAAGTTTATACTGCAAAAAGTGTGTATTAAAACATAAAATTATAAAAGAGAGAGCAATCATTCAGGAGAGTAATCATTCACTCAATAAATATTTATGAAGAGATGACCATGTACCAAGCTAATGGAAACTATAAAATAATGATTTAAGTACAGTAACCTATAAGACATTGACCCTGTTCTCAAAGGGGTGACAGCTCAGTGGGTGAGACCTTCACATACACAAATAGCTACAAATGGGAACAGGTGTGTCTTGATGGGGAAATGTGGGGAAAAGGAGCCACCACCTGGCCGGGAGGAGAAGGTAGGGACAGTGAAGGGGAGAGTCAGGGAAACAGTGTAACATGGTCATTAAGAAAAAGCTGGGCTCTGGGCTCAGAAAGGCTGGAGTTGGAAAATGATTTTGTTGCATGGTAGCTGGATGACAGAAATTAACAATATTATAATAATGATTAATAGTATGTTAGATACTTGTCTTTATTTTAGTGTTTCTGAAGTACTATTAGCTTTTCTAGACATAAGTATAATCCAGTTGAGGAATAAGCCTGTCTCATCTCTTTTACTTTTAAATTTCCAATTAGTATGCTTCTGTCTCTGAACACGTCTGGTAAGGTGCAAACGGCGCCACTGAGATGGGAATAACCAAGGTGGATAAGAGATGACTGAAGATATTTCAAAATCCCACTTAAACCTTTTTCCGGTGAAAATATGCAAGGAAAAGCTTCTTTGGCAGGTACTTTAAGGATTAAACAGAGATTAAATATCCACCTTCTTTAACCTCCTACCCAAAGGAACTGGCAAGAAAGCTCAGGCATAACCAAATTAGGTTTGTACCAAGCGGTACACAAAACCTCAGCTGTTTTTTTGAACACAGCAAAGCCTGAGTTTTCTTGAAGTGACCTCACAGGCTAGGAATGCCAGGACGTGAATGAAACGGATCTCGAGTCTTTAAACCTAACACCTGAAGGAGAGAGAGTGGTTCTCAAGAATAAAGCTTGTCCTTATCAAGTAGCTGCTTCTCATCAAACAAGATGATGCCAGAGAAAGAGCATACATGGAAAATAAATTCAAGGTGATAGGATTTGTTATATCTTGTCAGTCCTCATCTTCTGCCCACTCTGCAGAAAACCAAGTAGATAAAAGAGAATAATCTTGAAAAGCAACAAAAAATAAAAATTTTCTCTTTTTCCTAAAGACACAGCATCTGAAAACTCATTCTAATGTTGGTATGTAATGATTGTCATGCTTTCTTTTGTTGTTACTCTTTTTTTATAGCTATACATCTTTAAATATAAATATATATTAGATATATAAATACATATAAAAGGAATTGTTCTGTTTTCTGGAGCTTGTGTCCCTCAAGTTCATTTCACCCATTTCAACATGTTATAAAACTAAACACTAAATAAATTTAACTCTGAGTTTACCGCAGTGTCCTATTTCAGTAGTTGAGATGGCTAAGGCCTTGTGCTCCTTGCATAGGGAGAATTGATCTCTCCTCAGGTCTTGCCCAAGAAAACCCAGCTCAGCCACTGTGGCCACGTACCCTGAGTGGCAAGTCATTCACACGAAAGCGGAATCACACAACCATTGCTCTTATCAACACAAAAGTAATTCGGGGCTAAAGAAATTACGTACTCAGGGGCGCCTGGGTGGCGCAGTCGTTAAACGTCTGCCTTCAGCTCAGGGCGTTGATCCCGGCTTTCTGGGATCGAGCCCCACATCAGGCTCCTCTGCTAGGAGCCTGCTTCTTCCACTCCCACTCCCCCTGCCTGTGTTCCCTCTCTCGCTGGTTGTCTCTGTCTGTCAAATAAATAAATAAAGTCTTTAAAAAAAAAAAAGAAATTATGTACTCAAATCTGACTCATCTTCAAAACAAACAAAAATAATGTCAATTTAATAACTGATTATATTTTATATAACAGGATTTTGAAATATGGACATGTGGTGTAAAAATCTCCCAAAAGGTTGTGTTCACAAATGCTTTCTAGGATCTTTGCAAAAATGTTTTAGTCTTTGATTCCAAAATATATGACACGTTTTTGTTTGGCAAAACAAGGCTAGAAAATAAAAACTGTTTTGGTCTATTTTAAGATAAGGACTTACCCTATAAGTAGCAAGGGGGCGTTGAAAGCCTGGTGGTAAGGATCATGGTGAAGGTGGAGATGGCGAAGGTGATGATGATTTTTAATAAGTGAGCTATTGTTTTTTTTTTTTTGAAGGTTAGGGAACAGAAGATGAAGGTTGAAACAAATCAGCAGGCCTGGGTTGCATTGGCAATTCATAAGACTCATATTTCTGCATTTGAAACATTTCATAGAGGTCGTCAGTCTAACTAGAATATGATCTTTTGAGGGCCAGAACATGATATTTCTATGAGAAATGTGATGAACTAGCATCTAAAGAATAAGCTATTGGAAATATCACAAATGAACCTGTGCTAGAAATCTATTTACCAACAGCCTGATCCGAAGCAAGCTGTGGCCTCTCTATGATTCAGTTTCTAGGCAGCAAGGGAGGATAATAATACCAACCTCAAGGGTTGTTGTAAGGTCCAAAATAATTAATAAATGTAAAATACTTAACCCACAGTAGGCACTGAATAAATATCAATCTCCACTCCAATCCTCATTTTCTTCTAATGTTCTCATTTTTTCTTTTAATAGAATAAGACTACTTTGATAGAATAGGATTGAATGTTTTGGAGACACTAATAAAACATATCAAATAATCCCCAAAATTAATTTAATATTAGGCCATCTCCAATCGCACAACCCTTTGTAGCCCAGAGACTCATACGTCTTAATATGTTAAGAGAATAGAACTTCTTCAGAGACAGGGATAGTGCACACCTAAATATCTGATTATCTTTGCTCTGTGCTATTTGGTACACTGCCTCTATCACTTGTTCAATCAATGTCTTCTCTCAAGAAGAAAAAATTTATTAGATATTACTTCTTAATAACATATGCAGCTTCAGTCAGAGTCACTAATTTGGAATTAAAAAAGTAATTTTTGGTGCAAGCAATACTTCTATTCTATCCCTTCCCAAGAGAAGAATGCCTTATCTAATAACCTGTGTCTCTGAGATAAATGAATGCATTAAAGCTCTTAACACCCCTTTGATGGACTACAAATGGTCACAATACAGGACAATATTTGAACAGTAATGATTTGTGCTTTCTTCTTAAGTGTAAGCTGATTGCAAAGGCTCCTGGACCGTGCAAAGTAAATAGCTAAAGGGGTCATGAATCTTAATAGCTTCCAAATCAGAAAGATCTGCAACTTATATGCTCTGACTGGAGTGTGAAAGGAATGTATAAATATTAATAGGTCTGGCAGAGCCTCTGCAGACAAGCTGTCTAAAATTTCACAGTAGGAAGATTGAAGTCACTGGGTGCGGGGCAGACGTGAGGCTCCCACCTGGAAATGAACTGTCAGCATGTGTGTAAATACATTTTTCCAGAAGCGATATTTAACATCGCTGCTGCCCTGATGCCCCGTAACACTATGCATCGATATTTAACTCTAGTCCATCACTGAAGATTGTGAACATGCAAACCAGGCTCGTCTCCGGAAACACTAAGACAGAGTCCTTGTTTGAGAGTCTCAAAATACAGCTTTGAAAACAGCACTCCATCCATGGAAGGCTCCAAAACAGTTCTCAGCTCCTCGGCCCAGTGGTGTGCTTGGTTCTGTAACTTCCTTTTCTCAATGGACAGGACCCATGGTCACTGACAGGCCTAACCAAGACTGAGAGATTTCAGCTTTGCATTCTGAGTAATACAGTGACCTGCACATAAAAGCATTAGTGAAAATGAAGAAAATTAGTTTGAAAAGGACGAAAGTCTACATTGAACAATAAAGACATTTTTGTCTTCTCTAAGCCATAGTATCCTGGGAAGGATAAGACCTCTATATTAACTTTTCTGTACTTTTTCCTATAAGCAGTGACCTCTCTCAGAACCAAGTATGCGAAGCCTACTTGGCTATTCTTAGCTGAAAGTAAAGAAAGAAAGAACAGAAAGATGAGGTGGTCTTAGGAGTTGTAAAGAGAATTTGGTCAAATTAAAAAACAATTCACACTTCTCTTTATTTCAATATTTGTGAGGGAAACAGAAAGGCACAGGGCTATTTATTTTTGTATTGGTTTAAGCATGTTTCTGTTTGTATTTTCATGCAGAGAATGAGATATTGATTTTAAGTTTTTTTGACATTTTCTCATCTTGAACAAAACCGAAGCCCAAAATTACTTCACTAGCCATTCCCCTCCCTCCAAAATAAATAAATAAATTGATCATTTTAATGATCAAGTGAGAGATGCAATGAAGCTCCGAAGAAAAAACAAATACTCATTAGGTTTAAAGATTTGTGTATCTGAGGGGTGCAGTGGGTTAAGCATCCAATTCTTGATTTTGGCTCAGGTTGTGATCTCAGGGCCCTGATCTCAGGGTCGTGAGATCAAGCACCCCCTCGGTTCATGCTTGGTGTGGAGTCTGCTTAAGATTCTTTCTCCATCTGCCTCTGCTCTTCCCCCACCATGCTCTCTCTTTCTCTTGAAAATGAATCAATCTTTTTACAAAAAGATTTATCATGTGATTACCATTAAAGATTTATCAAAAACCTATTTTCCCCAACTTGAGAATTGTTAGATTTTTTTTTTCAAACCAAAAGCTGTCATGGGCAACCAAATCAACAAAACGTCAACTACCACCTTTTCACACAAAGGGGATTTACAATAATTAATAAAATGATTAATAAAATAATTCAGGCTGAAAGCAAAATTTGAATCCAAACAATATCTAACAATATCTTAGGATAATAATCACGTTCTCCCTGGCGACACCGGCAGAGGAAGGTACAATGAGGTGCCGTCATTTGGTTAGTTATACACTGCCTTTCCTACAGGGGGGCTCTATTTTACAAATAAATTATCTCCTGGAAAACGGGGCACACATTTAACCTGATCCTTCCAGTTAACATCAACTATATTGTGTTTTCATCTCCAAGAGACCTTCCAATGTGAATTATTCCTAAAACGTTAGTTTTAAGTTTCTCTCTCTTTTCCCTCCCTCCTCTGGCCTCTCCGATAAATTTTTGGAACACCATTGTAAAACTTTTATAAAGTGAAATAATCTTTTAATAATAACAAGCCTTCAATCATCTGTTTGCTACATTTGGAATTTTTTAAGCTGCTACACACCTGTATGGACATTGAGCAGAGACAAGAATTTCATTGGCAATTTCCAATTTTTTGGGAAAGTTCCAACTTTACTAAAAACAGGAGAGGAGTGTCCTGTGGGAGCATGACAGCAAGTATAATTCTGGTTAACCCACATTTGGCAATCAAAATCCTGGAGTGATGAGAAACTCAGCTATCCCCACGATTGCAAATGCATAAGATTAGATCTGCATTCCAAAGCTGTCTGTCTTCAGCCTGCAGCCTGCAGATAAAAGGACAGTCCTTAGAAGTCACTGCGGAAGGCCTCCGTGTTAATTATGGCCATCTAGTGTTATAAGTCCTTCTGGCTTTTTATACTTCTGATCAAACTTCATTTTTGAAACATCTGTCTTTATCCCCCTAACTTCTGGAACCTGCTCCTTTCTATCTGAGGGATGTGTAAAGCACAGGGGTCATTTTTAAGTCCAGGTTTAGATCTCTTGACTATACAGAGACAGATTTAATTTCAACTTTATGTGCGGCCTCTTTCAATATATATTGATGCCCTTGTTCATGATATGGTTGCTAGAAAAAAAAATCTGTGGTTAATATTATACCCTATTTCTTAAAAATGCAAAAATTAGTGGTCCATCATGATCAAATTGCATTTCTTTTTTTTTAAAGATTTTATTTATTTAATTTGACAGAGATAGAGACAGCCAGCGAGAGAGGAAACACAAGCAGGGGGAGTGGGAGAGGAAGAAGCAGGCTCCTAGCGGAAGAGCCTGATGTGGGGCTCGATCCCATAACGCCGGGATAATGCTCTGAGCCGAAGGCAGACGCTTAACCGCTGTGCAAAGGTTTTCTTGTACTGAGCACTTTAAAAACCTGTAGAGAACGACCCTCCGCTAAATGACAAATGTCAGTTATTCCAAACACCCCTTTCGTAGTCATGCTGTTTACTACTGAGCAAAGCAGAAGGTTTTGCAGATGGGGGGATGAACTGATGACTAGCGCTAATGAGTAACAAAAGCACTAGAACAGCAGCAAGCCCACATGTTTATCACACAATGAAAATGGTTTAGAAACACTGAACTAAGTGAAATGTCCACACTCCATGATCAGTCTGAATCTTTACATTTTGGGTCATACGAGGGTCTGCTCAAGTGATCACAGCTGGCAAGCTCTATCACTCCACTTTTCTACTTTCTCATATTAAATTGGTCAGAATTCAGTTGAATGTCTTCAGTGCACCCCCAAGAGGCTTTGGATTTAAGATATAGAATCACATACTCATAGGCAGGCAAAAGGCTTTAGACCTCCCGAGATCAGTACAAAACTCTGCTTTCCGTCCAGCTGCCAATTCTTCTAAAATCTCCAGAGTTGATAACTTGACTGAAAATTGATTAAATTACACACCTCAACATTTTTAGGATCTATTTCAACCATAGCATTTCCAAAATCACCGTGCCTCTTCTTTTTATTTTTCAAAATATACATATTAAAATACGTTTTACAGAGTGCTTTCAAGCATCATGTTCAAGCAGAGATATACATCGGTTTCCCAGAATAAGCCATTAAGAGAGTCTTTAAATGTCTAAGTAATACTACAAAGCCTGTATTTACATATGAATTAGGCCCAGCACATCAAACAAAAATGTCGTGACTTTTAGATACTGCCATTAAATTCTGCATAATAACTTCATATTCTTCATTTTAATAATTAGTATGCTTGAATCTGCATTTATTCCAAGATGGCATTTTTCAAGCAGCTTTTTTTCTTATTTTTTATGAAATTTTGTCCCTCACCCTAAGAGCTCAGGATATTTCACAATACTTAAGATACTTCAATTTCATGATATTATTGTAAAGGAAAAGCTAGCAGTATTTTTGTTATTGTGGCTTAAAGGGTTTTTTCTGCCTCAAACATGGTCAGAAGAAGATCTGGTGACTTGCCCACATCTGAGCAACAGCAGATATCTCAGCTGATCTCTGTTTTACAAAAGGGGAAACTAAGGATCAGAGAGAGGAACTCACTTCTCTACTATCCTGTGGCTAAGAAAGGCAGAGCAGACCTCCTATTGAAGTCCTTTCTTCAACTGAGTCTAGCAAAATGGCCAAAAATATGGAAATACGAAAACATGATGATAATTTTCTAAAAGAAACTTAGAATTCTGAACCTCTCCAAAATTGAAGTCAATTATACCAGATGTGAATAAAATGTAGTATATAAAATGGTATCAAGAAGGTCATCATTAAACTATCATTGCAAGAAGTTGTAACATCTAATTAATTCCTTTCTTACTAAGGAAAACCATTCAATTATAGTCACACTCACGGTGTGGTTAAAAATTAAATAGTCTTTCAATATTATTCTCAATTATATTAGACTATCCTAAAGACAATGTTTATCTTAACACGAATTTGTTGAGAACAAATGTTAAGAACGAGTTTGGCCCAAAAGCCACGTGACAAAGGACTGAGAAAATGAAAATAAAGTAAAAACCTAACTCGTCTTAGGGTAGGTAATTTGGCAATATGTCTCAGGAACCTTAAAAATATGCAGACCATCACCCTGCAGATCAACTTCTAGGAATGCATCTTAAATTAATAATCCTAATATTGAAACAAAATAATTTGAGCACAAATATGTTTACTAATGTTTTACTTATAATAGTGAAAATTGAATACAACCTACATAAACTGAAGTATATCCAATGACTAGGTCATGTAATTAGCAAAATGGTAATTAAGGATACTGCACAAGGGCATGAAAATGCATATCCATAGGTCAAGTTTTAAAAAGATACAAAAATATACATTCAGAATGCAATATGATATAAGCAATATAATGTAAAAAATTATGGAGAACAGACTGGAAGGAAATATACAAAAATATAATCAAAAAGTGAGTTTATGAGAGATTTTCTATTCTTTCTATATTTAAGTATTTAAATTTTTTTGTAATGATGATTACTTGGAAAATCACAAACCTTTTTTAAAAACAAAGAAGGAAAGCTCACGTTTAGTTCTAGTAATGGAGAATTTGGTCATTTGAACCAACCCTTTTATTGTGAACTATAGAAACACTGAATGAAATATGAAAACACTTGTTTGAAGGCATTTGAGACTTAACAATACAGTGAAGAATAACTAAACTAAGGTCTTAGAAAATAAGAAAATCTAGAGAAGTGAGATTTTTCCTTTGGGTTTACTTTTGCCTTAGGACATTTTCCAGAAGATCTGCTTATTATGTTCAAGGGCCCAAAAGAAAATATTGCACTTTCAGCAGAAAGTTAGAAACTAAAAAATACAGAACAGATTAGCAGATTTTAAACAATAACCAAAATTATGACCTAACAGAGTTAATAACTTATTAGACATAATCAAATAAAAATTAGCAAATTAAAAAATAAAAAGAAAATAATTGAATAAAGGATAGAAAGACAAAAAAAAAGAGAGAAAGAAAAAGACTTAAAGAACACATATGTATTTAACTGAAGTCCCAGAAAGAAAGGAGAAAATAGGACAGAAGCAATATTTAAGATATAATGGTAAGAATTTCCCCAAACTGATGAAAGATATCAATCCACAGATTTAAGAGCCCTGTCCAAAAACAAACAAAACAAAACAACCGAAGGAAAACTCAGGATTTTTGCTGATTCAGCTCTTATACCAATGAATTGTATGACCTTGGGCAAGGCCTTCAAATCTCCCTGGATATCTGTTTTATCATCTGTAAAAAAAAGACACTGGATTACGTAATTTCTAAGAATTTATCAAGTATGTTTCTAAGAACAGCTATTATTATCAATAATAGGTTTTGTTATACTGTAATCTTTTGATATTTCAAAAACCCTGTACAAAAACATATCCCATATCAATTAGCAATTTATAAGCCTACATTTCTACTAGTATATAAAATCATACAATAAGACGTCCTTTAAGTTGTTCAACAAAACCAGGGTTTTTCTCTTAAAGAATATTATTTAAATATTTAAATAATGTAACTGAGTAACATGAACTGGATTTGTTTATTATATTATATTGTATTATATTACTGTCAATTAACAATGAATTATGCTAAGGTACACAGAATAAGTAAGTTTCAGTGAAAGAAATCGTCAAATATGGTAAATAATATAACTAGCAGCATAACTACAGTAATAAAAAGGTTAATGTCATTATTAAAATTTTCAAATTTATCTAAATTCTATCAACTTAAGAATAAAATTATATTTATCAGCCTATCAGCTTATTAACAGTAATAAGTTATCAACACAAATAAAAACATTAAAATTACAAGAATACCAATGTTTTACCATCAAATTATTTAGAATAACTTCAACAATCCCTAGATTATCTTTTTTTAATTTTTGTTTATTTTTTTAATTCAAATATAATTAATATGCAGTGTAATGTTAGTTTCAGGTGTACTACCATTTCTTTCTTTTTTTTTTTGAAAAAGAAGGAAACAGAAAAGAAAAAGTAGGCAGAAACCACAAATAAATTATATTAATATTCTACTTATACACCATAGGCAACGTGGCTTTTTTTTTAATGTGTCTATTTAAATAAGAAATGTGCCTCATGAATCCACCTTGTTCATGAGCTCGAGATAGGGTACAATATTCCTATTACCATTAATGAAAGCTGAACAACTTTTCCACCAAACTAGTTTTACATTTACTGATGCCTTACAATCACTTCTTAGAGCCCTTGTAAATAAGAAACTTATTATATATTACATTGTAAATTTGAGAATGCCCTAGAATTTCCTAAATAGGTAACTCAAAGTTTATTTAGTAGGAGTTTTTTTATTAGAAAATATAGAAATTGAAATCCTATCTTATTCCTTATATTTAATGAAATGCAAATTGAATGCTTCTCCCTGTAAAACATCAGAAGGGTCAATGAGTAAGTTATTCTCTAATATTCTGATTCATGCTGTGAATTTTAAATTCTCATTCCATAGATCATTTCTCTCTCACCTCACCACTGACAATGGATGCTCAGCCCTTCCCTGGAATAAGGTTCATTTTCTTTTGTGATAAAGGGATGGATGTGGCTTTTGCTAGCTTTTCCGAAGCAATGCATTTGCCATTTCCATTTGAGGTCCAGTTACTAATTATGCAAATTTGAAAAAATTGAAAAGCTCTGCAAAATGTCTGGAGTAAGTTCAAGAAAATTGGGTTGTATTGAGCTAATATTAATATGGAGGAGGAGCATCGAAACCAAGCAGATACACAGGGGTACAGCCTTTTTTCCCCTTATAACCATCTTTATTATGTGTGTTTTTAAATCACTCTATAGATGCATTACACAATTGCTGTCACATCCATTCCCTGAAATAACACTGTTTTCTACAGAGCAAGCTGTTAGTACTCTGATAACCACCTTTATTTCCTGTTTTTAAACAGTTCTCTACCTGTACTACAGAATGCCTATCACATCCATTCCATGAAGTGACACTAGTCTCTGCAAAGCAACAGGAACATGCTTATAGCCACCTTTATTACATGTGACTTTATACACTAAGTTATATGCAATACAGAATATCTATCACATCCATTCGAGGCTAGGGTCTTTTAAAGTCATTAATGTAGATGGTTTACAAAGAAATACCATCAGTGAAAACCCAAATGTAATTCCGCATGATCAGTAATGTGAGCACCTGACATTCAACAAACACAAACCCCGTGCAATTGTGATGCAACTCTAATTTTGCACTTTGCACTAGCTGATTGAGAGGAAACATTGTCGAGCAATGCCCTTAAAGAAAAAAAGTTAGGAACAGGTCCCCTCAACCAAGAATATCTTACATGTCGAATGAATGATAACAAATTCAAAGCACTACAGGTAAAACCTAATAACAATAGTTTGTACATAAAAGTTGGGGAGCTCTATGAGTGGTCCAAACTCCTTGCTCTTCAGGGGGAAGCTGGGAGGTCAAAGGTTCCCTCCTGATTGTAAGGCACTGTGCTGGGGGTGGATTTAAGGGAAGCCTTTCCTACCCATTTCAATTTGGTATTTTCTCAGGCACTCAACATATAGGAGTCCCTCAAATCATCTGTATTTCTCTCAGTGGGAAGTGAGCTGGTAGTATGTCCTGGGAGCAGGGAGATCCGGGAGTATTCTATGACGCCATCTTGGTGACACCCCTCATTCATTTTCTTATCCATTTTACCACCCGATACACTTCATGAAAATAGTAGGTGCTCAATAAACATTTATTTAATTAGAATTTTAAAATATTATAAATATATCAAAACAGAGCTTCAATAGTGAAAAATCCAACTGGTGATCTTACCAAATAATCTTCAGATTTTATTCACATAAATCTCAAAAAGAAATGGCTGAATATACACAAATATAAGCCAGTTTCCTAGAAAAATCATTTGCGTGGACGACTTCCTTCCCCAACATTGCTGAATAAAGTATTTCTCTATTTTAGAAAACTGACATTTGACAAACTCATCTTTTTTAATTTATGCAGAGTCTTAGGAAAAATAGTATATACAGGAATAATAAATAGAACGGTACACTCAAATAGTGGCTCCTATCAAAATAGTAAGTGGTTGATAATAGAGTATTTGGACTGTTATGGCTTTGAACTGTTTTATGGGCTAAGAACTGGTGAGTAAATTGTTTATGGACAATAGGATGGCCAAATCCACTAGAAGGAAGGCCCTGAATTTTAATCTTAACTACTACAAATATGCCTTATAAAGAGACATTATTTCTTGCAGAATAGAGTTTTACTTTCTTTGGTGGACTTTGCAACATGAAGTTTTCATAAAAGTCTCTGTGAAGAGGTTATAAGAAGCTGACCTTATAAGTTTTGAAACACACAAGTAAGTAATGGTAACATTAAAACAGTAGTGCTTTCACTGAGCTATCTGTGACAAAGTGAAAAAGCTTTTGTCAGTAATTGCTGAAGTGAAACTAAAATGCAAAGAGGGAAGAGTCTTCTTACCCAATTTTTGTTTTTCTTTTGTTGTGTTATCGCTTTAATATCTTCTATGCTATGGGGCACCTGGGTGGCTCAGTTGGTTAAGTATCTGACTCTTGATTTCCACTCAGGTCATGATCTCAGGGTCATGAGATCAAGTCCGTCGGGGCTTGATGCTCAGCATGAAGCCTACTTAAGATGCTCTTTCCCTCTTCCACTACCCCTGCCCCTTCCTTTCTAAATATATATATTTTATATATATAATGTATTATAATATATAAAAATTAGTATAATAATGTATTGTATATATTATTTTAGATATATATTTATATNTGGGCTCACTAAGGTCACAGGCTCACTCTTGGTTCAAACGTGCTGTGACGATCATGTTATGACATTTGGACCCTGCTCTGATCTGCACTTTCGATGGGGAGTGGGAACGTAAACCATGTTGATCTCCAGTCCCTCTGACTGAGAGTGAGTTACAGAAGGTCCTCTGTCATCTGGTGGAGTTCTAGGGCTGCCTCTTTTCTATGCTGGTTGGTCTTTTAAAAGTCAGCTTTTTCCCTGTGCCTAAGAAAGAAGGGACCTGGGGCCAGCCCTCAGTACTGTCTTTCCTCACTGCATTTCAGGGGGTGGAGATCCCCTTCATTGCCATGTCTCTATCCCTCTTGCTGTTTTCTTTTGCTGTTCTCCAAATCTTTCCTTGTTGAGGAGCTGTTCAGTCAGCCCTCAGCTCTTCTTCAGGAGGAACTGTTCTAGTAATAGGTGTAATTTGGTGTGCTCTGAGGAGATGAGTTCAGGCTCTTCCTACAGTGCCATCCACCTTGGATCGGAACCCCTGAATATAAATCCTAACACACTTGTGAACCTAACTCCTTCAACAAATGCTCTGGAGAGGAATTAAGGGATATATATATTATATTCCAACTAATGAACATACATATACATACTTATATATACCCCACATGCCCCCCACATACATACTTTAGAATTTGATTCATATTATCAGATCATCAAAATAATAAATTTAATTTAAGTATAATTGGTGATTTAATCTTTACTTCTTTAATTATAAAGACATTTTTCATATCCATCTTATAATTTATTTCTTCTGTTGTTTATGTCTTGTAGCTCTCATACCTACTCAGGTTGGAGTATTAATCATTTCACCCAGACATATAACATGTTAACACTGTCATATGCACGGCCCATGTTTTATTATCCTGTCTTTCCCAGAGGGGCAAGCCCACACTTGGGGGTCCCTCCCACAGCCACGGCTGTGCCATCGACTATGGGAGGATTGGGACCAGCCACCCCACACTGACCCAGGGCTCACTTGGCCTGAGTCATAAAGGCAACTGGGGCAGAATGGAAGAAGGCAGGGCTCACCTGCTTTGTCTGAGCTTGAACTTCCTCCCTCTGCCCATGTCTCTGTCACGGCTCATACCACATAAAGTGTCCCACTGTCCCAAGGACGTGTGCATTCATCAAGGACCAGGCAGGTCATATGCACCCCAATGTTCATAGCAGCATTGTCCACAATAGCTAAATTGTGGAAGGAGCTGAGATGCCCTTCAACTGATGACTGGATTAAGAAGATGTGGTCCATATATACAATGCAATATTACTCAGCTATCAAAAAGAATGATTTCTCAACATTTGCCGCAACATAGATGGCACTGGGGGAGATAATGCTAAGTGAAGTAAGTCAAGCAGAGAAAGACAATTTTCATATGGTTTCTCTCATCTATGGAACTTAAGAACTAGGAAGATCGGTAGGAGAAGAAGGGGATAAAGAAAGGGGGGATAATCAGAAGAGGGAATGAAGCATGAGAGACTATGGACTCTGAGAAACAAACTGAGGGCTTCGGGGGGGGTGGAGGAATGGGATAGGCTGGTGATGTGTAATAAGGAAGGCACGTATTGCATGGTGCACTGGGTGTTATACGCAACTAATGAATCATTGAACTTTACATCAAAAAAAATAAAAAATTAAAAAAGTTAAAAAAAAAAAAAAGAACACAGGGGTGCCTGGGTAGCACAGTGGATAGGCGTCTGCCTTCGCCTCAGGGTGTAATCCCGGTGTTATGGGATCGAGCCCCACCAGGCTCCTCTGCTATGAGCCTGCTTCTTCCTTTCCCACTCCCCTGCTTGTGTTCCCTCTCTCGCTGGCTGTCTCTATCTCTGTCAGATAAATAAATAAAATCTTTAAAAAAAACAAAAAGAACACAGATTGCTGGACCCTCTCCCCAGAGTTTCTGATACAGTAGATCTCAGGAAGAACCCTAGAATCCGCATCTCTGACAAGTTTCCGGATAATGTTCATGCTACTAGTCAGGGACCACACTTTGAGAACCACTGCTCTGTACACTTGCTAACAATTATAAGAGGGTGATTTTCTGAAGTATTTTCTGAACTAGGAACACTGAGAAAGAATCCATATTTCCTTTACACAAGACATTTGTTTTAATTGGTGCACAACACCCATTTATATATTTCCAATTCTATCATAATATGTCCATATAAGAAGACCTTTATTATTTCATAAAACTTGTGATGAATTCTAGCATAAGTGAAAAATCCTTTGGTAAATCAGAGTCATGTGGTAGAGGCTTTAGTGGAATGAAGTGTACTTTAATTGATTTTATTACCCACAGAACCTCATATATTTGTGGACACGTGCTCAAAAAATACATATCGACTAACCAATGCTTCCATTTTGTATGTAATGTACAAATCTAGGTTTTTATAAATCTAGTTCATTTTCCTAATAATCTTTCCCCATATCCATTTTATGGAAGTTCTTAAACTCCAAAGTCATCTCTGACCCTCATCTCCTTCATCCAGACTCTACTTTCTCCCTCTAGGTTTACCTTCAATTCAACCATATGAAAATCTTAAGTTCCTTGACCCCTCCACATTCTCACATCTTTCAGCTTCCTTTGTTTTCAGGTCCTCCCTTCCAGCTCCATGATGAATTATCTCAATCATTCCCCCAACATTTTTCGCAGCTATTCTGTCTCCTTTTGCTTGGGCCACATCCTTTTAACAAAAGCCCCATCCTGGATCACGCCAATGGTCCAGTGTTGCCGTTTCTGCTTCACTCTGTCTGAGGGAGAAAAATGATAGGACCAGGCAGACTGGTTCTGCATGGTTTTGATTTCCCATCTCCACTGAGCTCTCAATCCCACCGTACCATTCCACACAGAAAGGGCCGCCTTTGCCATTCTCCTGAATAGCGATTGCACACCTCAACCTCCCTCTGCAAACTCCCACTCCCACCCTCTCACTCAGAAAATGACTCTGCCTCTCACTCCACTAAAAAAAACTGAAGCTGTAAGTCAGCTTCTCTCTCAGCATCCTCTCCTTTCTTTCACACTCTTTTTTTACATGGCAAAGATACTCTTTTTGAGTGGTAGCCAGCCTCTAGGCTGGACCCCCGGGATCCCTGCAGCCTGGTATTCCTACTCATGTCTAGTCTCCTCCCACATTGGGCCAGGATTCATCAGTGTGAACAACGAATATGACAGAAATGATGATAAATGACAGTATTATTCCAACATTAGGTTATGAAAGACACTGCAGTTTCAGTCCTGGGTTTCTCCTTCCATGCTGTCTCTTGGCTTACTAGTCCTGGGTGAAACCTTGACATAAGCAGCCTGTGGGAAGGCCCAGGGGGTGAGGAACTTCTGCTTCTCGCCAACCACTTGGGGGCAGCTGCTCCAGCTCCCGTCAAGCCCTCAGAGATTGTACCTCTGGCCAACAGCTTGACTTCAACCTCCCAAGAGACCTTGAGCCAGAACTACCCAGCTAAGCAGCTCCCAGATTCCTGACCCTCAAAAATTGTGTGAGAAAATAAATGTTTATCATTTCAAGCTACTACATTTCAGGGTGATTTGTTACACAGCAACAGATAGCTAGCACAGAGTTTGAAACTAAGCCACACACCTCTTCTTCAGGGGCACCATTCAGTCATTTCTTTCACCCTACACTTCAAGCTGTCCTATTCTGTCTGCTTCCCTTTGTTCAAGTCTCCTTTCTCTCTCAAACACACACACACACACAAAACACAAAAACAAAAAAAACTTCTTTTGTCCCTTATGACCTCTCATGTTGCCCCCTATTCTGCCCTCCTCTTCATACCAAATTCCCGAAAGTAATGACTTGCTATCCACAACTTCTAACTACCACTCACTTCTCCACCCTCAGTAGTCTGCTGTTCATTTGCCCAACTTCGCTAAAATTCCTCCCAGCGGCTTCCAATGAGCTCCATGTTGCCACAGCCAATGTCTACAGTAAGGAGTTTGGATCGTAATCTAAGATAGTGAGAAACAGACAAGCTGTGGTCAATTACAGTGGTTAGAAGCACACACTCCGGAGCCAGACTGCCTGGGAAGCAGGAAGAACAGTTAGAGGAGGGCTGTGTAGTGGTCAGGAGAGAAGTGATGATGACTTACTCCAAGGTTGTGGCAGAGGAGCTGGAAAGAAAGACCAAGACTCGGAATATAGTTTCAGAGATTGAAATATGCTGAAGGATTGCTTAGGGGAGAAGGGGGAAAGGACAAAATTGAACATGACTTCTAAGTTCAAGGCTTGAGCAACTGGTAACAGGCGACGACTCTATTGAAATGTACGATTTGGGGAGAATAGGTTGGGAGGAAAAGGGTACAAATGAAGAGTTTTGGCATTATGTTTGAGATGCTTAGCAGACATCCAAATGGAGATATCATGAAATAAAATGGAATGTGTGGTATAGTATACTGACCACTAATAATTCCCATCCATTTTTTAAATATGACAAGTGAATTCAAAAACATCAGAAACTGCTCATTATTTGCATATTTCAGCAACTGTACAGAAACTACTTTCCATAGTTCAGCAGTTCTTGAATCCTCATTTACAGAGTTTGGTTCATATTTCTTGAAATTAAGGCTCAACTAGGGTTTAATATTACATGAGCAATCAGACACAGCGACAGAGTTCAAAATCAGTGACTTGCAGAAGCAAAGTCTGCAGGGATTTTAGACTTCTGATTAAAATATATAGACAGCACATAATTTAGGGTTAAGTTTATCTCACGTTCTGGTCCTATAACTTTACCCCCAGAGGAGAAATAAGACCCAGCATATTAAGGAGAATCATCAGGGAGTCTGAATACCAAGATCTAATTTGAGTAAGACTTTTATTAGGTCACCATGTCCTAAGCTCTCTCTTTCAGCATTAAAAAAGCAAGCACAGTAAAAATAGAAGAAATAAAATAAGCTAAAATAATAAATAAGGCTAGGAGGAATAACAATAATAAGAACTACTCAAAGAAATAACAAAAATTAATTGTTAGTGATCAGAAATTCATTTAAAAATATCAAAAATTTTATTGATAATAAATGAATACCTAGTAATACAGAGTCAGTGAACTAGCCTCAGTAGAGCTTTACATGAGAAAAGTACCTGATGGATTGGAACAGCAGTAATATGGCAGTAACCCTGTATTTGTACATCGATTTACTTTGCACTTTGCTATACACGTCATTTCATACTACATGGCTATCCAATTTGAGTGATTCAGTCATTCAGCAAACATTAATTATCACCTCCTTTGTGGCAAGCACAGCACAAGGCATTGAAATTGAAGACCCAGGCCTTGTTCACAGAGATTATATTCAATGCAATAAATATTATCGGTGATAGGGTAACTTAGCAAGATCAAAGGGGCTCCCACCTCATCTTGCAGTATGGAGTATGGGGGAAGTAAATTGCACGCTCATATGTCCCAATAAAATGATGCTTGAGCTGAGAATTGATAGTGAGTAGCAGTTAGATTCTTAAGAACCAGAAGAAGAATGTCTCTGACTCAAGAAATACCATATATGGAAGGGATGGCTCCAAGATCAAGCAAGACACTGCTGGAAGGTCTGCATATAATTTAGCTTGATGGAAGCATAGGATGGGTCTAGGGGAACAAATGAAGAAGATAAAGAGAAGGAAAAAGAAGGTCATCACGGTCTTTCATGGCCGATGAAGGAGCTGGACTCTGACTAAACATCACAGGATGCAACAAAAGGTGTTTAGTAAAAGAGGTAACATGAGCAGACCTCCATTTTAGATACATTGCTTTGGCGACTTTGGGGAAGGTGGATTCAACAAGTTGAGACTCTAGAAGCAGAGAACGTTTTCTTGTGATTATCATAGAACCCATACCCTGTAACCTTAGAAAAGACACTTGGGCTCTCATTTGGATCTCATTCACTCATTCAGTCACAGATTTACCTAAAAGAACTTGAATATATGCTTTTCTAGACCACAAAAGATTAGAAATAGCAAATTAGCAGAAGATCAAGGGATATTGCTCTAAATACAAAAATGTAACAGGGCAAAAGGGCAAGCAAAGAAATCACTACGTGAATGAAAGCACAGTAGCTTAGAGTCATTCAGGAAAGAGGCTCCCAAGCTTCAGCAGGGAGACCTTAGTTTACAATATGCTGTTTATGATGATAATTCAATACATTTTTACTGAGTACCTTCTATCTACTGAGCCCAGTGTCCCCACAGACAAAAGACTAAATTAACCAGGAATCTGTAACATGCGTGTTTGGAAAATTTCTGTTAAAAATGATTTTTTTAAAGCCTTTATTTGGATTATGAGCTTAGGCAGAATACCTCATTCCCCTACGATGAAGCTCTATAAAGTGATTTGCTTTCTGTTTTTCTTTCAAGATCATTTAATAAACTATTAATTTGAATAGAGACTACCACAGATTAAAAAGATGAAGATGAACTCTCTCAAGAAAAAAAAATATGAAGAAAAAAGTAAGATATAACATAATCCCTCCACCACCATTCACAACTGTGTGATTGAGGCAAGTCACTTACGTGGAATCTTATTTTCCTCACCAGTAAAATGGGGATAACGTTCTCTGTTCATCAAAGTGCTACTGTTAAGTAGCAAGGAAGAGAGGACTTTCAAATTATAAAGCACTATGTAACTATCAGGTAATTAGAATTTGTATTCCCACTTCAGCTCATCAAGAACGTCACCCCAGGCCTACCGTTGCTTGGGAATTCTGTGCTGTGCCGCTGTTTCCAGTCATCATCACCACCCCTCACGACTGCTGCCAGATCCCCTGCCATGGGCGGCACAGCCCCTCCCCGTCCGCAGTTACCTCCACATGCTACCACCACCCAGACAGCTAGAGTGGCTTAGAGACAGGGACGGCGACGCAGGGTGCAGATGGGTGGTAGGAAACCTTCTAGTCATAGGTGACTTGCTTTCATGCTTTACTTAGTTGATAGAGACTAATCTTTATTAATACAGCTAAATGTTGGTTATGGGTGTCTCAACTCTAAAGATATTGTGCTAACGCAAGACATTTCAACTGAGACCTGCAATCTGAGAATTCACCAGTTATGAATCAGAATTCATATTTTGATAAACTATAAATATCTCTGCCTTTGTTCCCCTCTTCTTGTACTTCTTTCTCCCCTCTTCTATTCTTATTCCCAATTAATGAGCCCATGAAAAGAGGAATTTATTTTAGTAAATCACTTATTGTTCACAATACCATTAAATAACTATATTATGAAATAAGCATTTTTTAAATTGTATTATTCATCTGAAGATAATGCTTATTACACAATTTTTTATCCCATAATATCTTGCCCATTGTTGAGCAGAAATTTCTTCCATCTTTCCTAACCAGCTTTTCCTCAGAGATTTTCTTTAAAGATTTTATTTATTTATTAGAGAGAGAGGGAGACAGAGATAGCAAGAGAGAGCATGAGCGAGGGGGAGAGGGAAAAGTGAGCTCCCCACCCGAGCTGGGAGCCCGATGCAGGGCTCAGTCCCAGGACCCTGGGATCATGACCTGAGCCAAAGGCATATGCTTAACCAACTGAGCCAACCCAGGCGCCCTTCCTCAGAGATTTTTAACACAAATATAATTATACCCATCAACCCCTGAAAAATTATTCAATATTCCTCACTGTTCTTTGAAAAAAGTTCAGATTCCTTAACATGGCTGAAGGCACTGCATGACTGATACCCCTCCTAATGCACTTATCACTCCTCACCTAGACTGGGTTTCATCCATACTGAATCTTAGGTTCCTCCATTGCACTATGATTTGCTTTACCTCTAAATCTTTGTGTATACTGCTACTTCCATCGCCAACATAATTTTCTCTTTACACTTCCATTAGTAAGTTTCTATTAACTGATCAGGCTTCAGCTGCAATGTCACTTCCTCCAGGAGGCTCTCTCCAACCCTTCTCACCAATACCAAGATTCATGCAGGTTTCCATCTAATGTGCTCCCATAGAACCCTGGACCTCCTCAGTAATGCGTTTACATTCCTTTGTGATTGCCTCTATTCTTCACGAGACTATAGGCTCGCAATGACAGCAGCCACTTCTGTCTCGGCTCATAGTTGTATCTCTAACAGCTAGCAGAGTCTGGCTATAGGTCCTAGATGAATATTTGTTCTTTGAATGAAGAAAGAATGAATGAATCTCAAACTACCAAACACAATGCTACATACAAGGTGTAGAGTGGTGAGAAAATTTACATAATGTCTTTGCCCTTCTGGGACTTGAAAATTAGAGTAAAAGATAATAACAAGTAAATAAATAAGTAATTACAAAATGTAAGTCTCTATGAAGAAAGAAAATAGACTGCTTAGATAAAGGAAAATTATATAGACAAGATCTGGGGGAAGACCTATTTTTTTTCTAGTTAAGTATTTTTTTTAATTTTATTTAAATTCAGTTAGTTAGCATACCGTGTAATGTTATTTTCAGGTGTCTAATGTAGTGATTCAACACTTCCGTACATCACCCGCGCTCATCACAAGCACACTCCTTAATCCCCATCACCTATTTAATCCACTCCTCCACCCACCTCCCTTCTGGTAAACAGCAGTTTGTTCTTTAAGATGTGTTCCACACCCCAGAAATGCTCGGAATGCTACAGACATCAGAGCACCCTGGGTGCCTCAGTCAGTTAAGAGTCCAACTCTTGTATCCTGCTCAGGTCACGAGATCCCCAACCTGGATCTCCCGCGCTGGGCTCTGCACTCAGTGCAGAATCTGCTTGTCCCTCTCCCTTCTGCTCTGCTCCTCCCCACTCGCACTCCTCCCCACTCATGCTCGTGTGCACGTGTGCTTTCTCTCTCTCTCAAATAAATACCTAAAATCTTAAAAGAAAAAAAAAGAATGCCACGGCCATCACCTAATGAGACTCAAGTACAATGGAGGGAATATCCTCTTACAGTCCAGACACCATGCTTTCATGGTTGCAACCTAAGATTCTATCAGAATTTGAGGCAGACAAATCACACAGGCCAATCACGGAGCTCACGAAGTGCTTACCATGAATTCATGTGAACGTGTTTACAGTTCCTTTATTACAGGTGTGCATTGCCAATAATCTAAGCCTCTCCTGCTCTATAGCCAAAGCTTTTACTCAAAATTTACTTTCCCATAATTTTACCCTATAAGTTAGTAGCCTCTTGCCTCTGTATAAACCAAAAGCTAACATAT
>NC_048232.1:35167029-35178038 GCF_002007445.2 Ailuropoda melanoleuca | reverse complement strand
ACAATAGCAGAAAGCTAACTTAGGACAGACTGAGTCACCACTATAGAATGAACGCCTCCACATGTTCACTACACCGTTGTCCCATGCAAAATTAAATACAGTGAATTATGAACAGTACGCAGAGGGATGCTAGTATACTTCATGCCTGTTTCTCAGTCCATGAGAACTCTTATCCAGCTGCCTGCAAAAAACAGTCTCCACGAGGAAATTCTTTTTTTTTGGCTCAGGTGTTGCTAAGCTTCTTCTGCTCTTGTCATTTGCCAACCTGCTCTGGGACGTCCCTACCTTAGTATCTGGGCCTTGGCCACTATCTGTACGAAATTAGTAATGTTTCCATCGGTAACTGTAAGTACATCGTATGCATCAATGATATTGTTAAAAAGGCTCTCCTTCCCTCCCAGATGCTCTGCAAGACAGGCCTGACACCAGGGACCACTCCTCGCCAGGGACTTGTCTCTCTGGTTTGTGAGGCTGTGGCTCTGCTCTCTGGGGTCTCCTGCTTAATTACCTGTGTGTTCTGTCCCACTCCTGGACAAAGAGGGAGATTATATTAACTTGTCCATCTAGTAAAAAGAAAATCTTAAAATGTGGATGCCAACTAAGATAAATTTCTCCCTTAGGCAAGAAGTCAATGCCATGATACTTCCTATGGATTAAAACTCAACATCTTTGCTGATTACAACAGACCAGAGGTTTGAGAGTTTAGCCATTTATGCTCAGGGCCCATGTGCTATTTCCACCACGTTGGGTTATATAATATGCAGTCGTAAGGGTATTTTCTCATTCTCTCCCTATACCCTCCCCTTCTCCTGGCTAACTACATTGTTAATGAACTAAAGCCTTAGGAAATAGGCCAGAGAATCAATAGCACGTTACACGGTGCAGTAAGCAATTCTATCTTTGGGTAGATGAGCATGAATTCCCGCCTTCCTTTAGCAACAGCACCCTGGTGTTCTTCTAGGGAATTCCCCCTCCTCCCTTGGGTACAGCGGGATAAGAGCATTAATTACGGGACCCCCCTGGCCCTAACCATGGAGGGACAGTGGGAGGAAGTGTGACCATACTGATCCAATTAGATGCCCCTCTCTGGAGCTTGACCCTGGAGCCCCCATCTATTCTAGCAGCATCACCCTGATGAGCCCAAAGGCGAGTTCCTGCTCCACGAACTCCTGGAGTGCCCTCAGCCCTCTTCCTGCTTGGAACCTAATTTTCCAGTATTCCTGCTCCTCCATGTCCTTCCAACAAATTCTCTTCTTAACCAGATTCCGTGTCTGTTGCTCGTTTCCTAATAACCTTGACACATCTCCATGTCCACAGTGCCACCTCTTAGGGACATGGCCCGTCTCAAATAACATCATGCATGCTGGATCACAGCTTCGTCTGCGGAAAGAAAATGAAAACGGAACATTTCCAGCAGCGTTAGCATTTTGCCCAACTGAAGCTAAATATCATGTGACACTAACCAGCTGAGCACGCTACTCGTGTTTTGTGTTTACTCATGCAGCTCCCTATTTTCTGTTTTGTGTCTATTTATACAGTGCACCCACCACGTAGTGGTCCTCTTGGGAAAGGACATCTCCCTTCTTTGACTTACACTCCCATGAGAGCCACCCATATTTGAATTCTGAGCTCGTTGTTACTTGTCCTTCATTCTGGAAAGGAAAGGGGTGGCGGAGGAAGGAAAAGTGTAGGGCATATTCCATTGTTAAGTAACAAGGGAAGTTAAAAAAAAAAACTTACTCAGAACACCAAGAGATCAGAAGTAGAAAGTAAAAAGACCTTATCACCTCTTGTTGGTTTAATTCATTTCAAACTGCCTAACGCCATTAAATATGTTCAGGCAGGGGCACCTGGATGGCTCAGTCAGTTAAGCATCCAACTCTTGATTTCAGCTCAGGTCGTGATGTCAAGGTCGTGGGTTCGAGCCCCTCATCGGGCTCTGCGGGGAGTCTGTTTGCAATTCTCTTTCTCCCTCTCCCTCTGCACCTCCCCTCAAGTGCTTGCTCGCTCTGTCTCAAGTAAGTCAACAAATATTTTTAAATTTTAAAAAAAAGTATTTCTAGGTAGAATTTTTTTTTCTCTCAAGATAACCATTGCCTGGTTATGAAGCCCAAACAAACCTCTAAAAACAGCCTTCTAGTGGTCTTCTCATGGTCATCTACCTCGGGGTTAGCAGAGACTTCACCCTAAATTCACCCCAAGTGAAACAAGAACTTGTGCTGGGGGGCGCCTGGGGGGGCGCAGCGGTTAAGCGTCTGCCTTCAGCTTGATCCCGGCGTTCTGGGATCGAGCCCCACGTCAGGCTCTTCTGCTATGAGCCTGCTTCTTCCTCTCCCACTCCCCCTGCTTGTGTTCCCTCTCTCGCTTGCTGTCTCTATCTCTGTCAAATAAATAAATAAAATCTTTANTAAATAAATAAAATCTTTAAAAAAAAAAAAAAAAAGAATTTGTGTCGTAGCCAGAGGCCAGACAGTCCCGAAGACTGCTGGAGGTGAGAATGTAGCCAGCACTGTGCACCTTATTGTGTGTGTGTCAGAATGTTTATATTCATTCGGTGCTGTTTCCTTCCTGCCAGAGAAGTGTCAACGCCAAGAATTGATTTTATTAATTCCATGTGATCTGTTTTTCATCTTTTTCTTCAAATCCTGAAACACCTGCTGTCAGTTTATATCTCTACTGCCATATATGGGAAACTCTTGCCATTTATAGGATGCAAGGAAGCCATAACCACAGTCTTATAAAATAAGTCTCGTTTTTACCTACTTGAATATTTTTCTGCCTCGTTCATGTACCTCCCACAGAAATATAGCATAAGCGTATTGCACTATAATAAGGCAATTATTAATACTTGGGGCCAACAAAAGATGTAATATGATGTTGTGCTTCTTTCACCTCTAACACATTAAGTTTAAGCTGTAGAAAATGAACTACGGTTATCTTTATCTTTATACGACCAAAGAAACCCATAAAGATACAGAATGAACAGCATTGGAAAAAGAGTTCGCATTTCCAAACCTATCTGTCATTTCAAATGGCAGATGAAACATAGAATCAGACTAGAATGGAAGCCAGCAGACAGAAGAAAGAAATTGGGAGGAAAATCTGATATCTCTCATCCCTTAAAAAGAATGGTTTTAATATTGTATGCTCCCATGTTCATTATAAAGGAAATTAGAACAATGTGACTTCACACACCAAAAAGGGAGGACAGGGGAAATTGGGGGAGGGGGCGGAGAAGTGACTGGAAAGGAAATCTGGAAAGATATTTCCCAGAAATATCCCGAAACAAAGAATGAAAAGACGGACTTCTCAGCAGCTGGTGCTGTTGCCACATGAACCGCTGTGATTAGTGTAGGTATTAACTTATGCCTCATTTTTTAACAGTCTTGGCCTCCAATACTTTCCATTTTAGAGAATTGGAATAAAGTCTGAGGTTGGAACACATCAAGAGACACAGCACATTGNGGAAATCGAGGGAGGGGGCGGAGAAGTGACTGGAAAGGAAATCTGGAAAGATATTTCCCAGAAATATCCCGAAACAAAGAATGAAAAGACGGACTTCTCAGCAGCTGGTGCTGTTGCCACATGAACCGCTGTGATTAGTGTAGGTATTAACTTATGCCTCATTTTTTAACAGTCTTGGCCTCCAATACTTTCCATTTTAGAGAATTGGAATAAAGTCTGAGGTTGGAACACATCAAGAGACACAGCACATTGTGTAGCCTTTTCCATTATATCATTAAAAATTATAGAGACCAGCAGCTGCTCGGTCTTTTCTCCAAGACAGGAACTATTACAGCTAAAACCTGCAAACAAACAACTACCAAAAAAAATGCCAGATTCTCAGAGAAAAAAAGAGAAAATATTTAGTGGGAATTTGGGTTCCACGGATCAAAATCCCTTTTTTTTTTTTTTGAGAAAATAAGAAACATCGCATGGAATAGCTGGATACACTTTGGTGAACATATGGTGGTTCTTGGAAAAATAAGCATCTTTTACCCCTGCTCGTTCCTTTCTAATGAGCACCCTCCCCATCTGTATTCAGGCCATGGGCATCAATTCACTTCTCTTTCTCTTTTCCAGAGTGCATAACATTTATTTTAGAAGTTATAGTCTAATTATTGTAGCAAGACTAATTCAATATTCTATATCAAAATGTGCACTATACTAAACAGAATCGATATGTTCATATTTTACAGCTTGGCTTCCCTTAACTACTCAGTAACTAAACCCATTGTAAAAAAAAAAGCAATTTTAATAACTCTTTGCATTTTATATTCCCTTCCTTTACCAGTTGTCACTTAATTCAACNCTCAGTAACTAAACCCATTGTAAAAAAAAAAAAAGCAATTTTAATAACTCTTTGCATTTTATATTCCCTTCCTTTACCAGTTGTCACTTAATTCAACACTCTGATTACTCCATAAAATTGAAGTTATTTCCAAATGTATTTTTCCACCAAAAAAATACAAAATGTGTAATACAACTTTCTAAGTTTAGAGATACATAAAAGCACATTAACAAGACCGTGGAGCCCATAGCAAGAGGCCCAGACTTTGGAGTTGAACAGAACTGGCTTCAAATTCAAGCTCCAGCACTGACAAAAACTATGTGACAAGTTACTAAACTTCTCCAAGACTTTGGCGGTTAGTAGTTAAAATAGGCAGGATAATACTTCTACCCTAAGGCATCGTGAAGCAAAGCGTAAGTGAGAAAACGGAAGAACATGTTTTATATAGTGCCCAGCACAAAGCAAGTCCTCAAGAAAAGGCAAGAGTGGGGGGGCGGCGGAAATTCTGTGGAGTCCTACCCAAGACGCTGTACCTGCTTCTGTTCCTGGCCCTACCACTGACTGGCAATGCAGCCGTTAGTTTGCTCATGCGCAGAGTGAAAGGGAGAGGGACCGACATTCTTTGGATGTTTCATAAATGTTGGTTATACTCGAGTACACTGTTTTGTGCCATCTTCTCCGCCTGGCCCCTCTTCCCTGGGCTCCTCACAGGGCCAGTGCTGCCACGGTTTTGGGATCTCAGTTCCATGTTACCTCCAAGAGGCCTTCCTTGACCACCCTGGGTTAAGGAGCTGCCTTCCACTCCCTCCTCACCGGGCCCTCCCACTCTTTTTCACATCACCCTGAGTTTTTCCTTCATCATTCTTTTTTATCATCTGCCTCCTCCCACTGGTTGGCTAACTTCATGAGAACAGATACCTTTTTTGCCTCGCCGCCATTTTGTTACCAATGCTAACAAAGTGCCTGGCACAAGGTAGCTGCTCAATAAATATTTATTGAGTGAACAAATGTCCTATCCAGGTACAAACCCAACAGAAGTGAGCACGCGTGTCCACGATATACTCACCACTTCTCTTCAGAATAGCCAAAACCGCGAGAGAACCTACACATCCATCCACAGGAGAAAGAGTAAGCAAACTGCATGGATTTGGAAGCATAACAGTACTATTGTAAGCAGGGAAAGAATTGGAGCCTCTTAATTGATATACAGAGCACACATTACTGAACTCCTTNATCCTATCCAGGTACAAACCCAACAGAAGTGAGCACGCGTGTCCACGATATACTCACACACTTCTCTTCAGAATAGCCAAAACCGCAAGAGAACCTACACGTCCATCCACAGGAGAAAGAGTAAGCAAACTGCATGGATTTGGAAGCATGAGTACTATTGTAAGCAGGGAAAGAATTGGAGCCTCTTAATTGATATACAGAGCACACATTACTGAACTCCTTCCCCTCAGTCTGCATGCTTTCATATCCCAACATCCTTCTAGATCACGAAATTATGGGCTTGATGGAGCTTCAGCACCATTGCTCCAACCGCCTCAGCGACCTGAAGTGGCATTCCCCAAGTTACAGGGCTATTCCCAGAGTCAAGTCAAGAACCCAGGCTTCCTGTCTCTTAACTCGGTGCT
The DNA here is from genome assembly GCF_002007445.2 of Ailuropoda melanoleuca. NCBI lineage: Eukaryota > Metazoa > Chordata > Mammalia > Carnivora > Ursidae > Ailuropoda > Ailuropoda melanoleuca. The sequence goes on along the minus strand of NC_048232.1, from coordinate 35,172,110 downwards.
CTTTCTACTCGCCCCTGTGCTGCTCCGTGACGCAACACAGCACAGTAGAAAGAGCTCTGGAATCAAAATCTTGGTTCCACCATTGACCAGCTGTGTGACCTCTGTGTGCCCTCAACCTCTCTTAGTCTGTGTCCCTCCCTCTGCCTTATAGCGAAGCACTAGCTCCCACCTCGGAGATGCTCTGTAAAGGGGAGTAAGATAATGCAAGAGGGACTGGATAGTAATCATTCGGTGTGCTATATCCTTTAAAATAAAACTCCACCTGATATTAAGTAAGATAGAGCTGAGTCACAGCTAATTCATGAAAGTCGCTTGTCTCTTCAGACCAGAAAATTCCTTCACATTCTACTTGAAAATGAAATGTGTTTAAAAATCAGTTTTCATTTCCAAGAAAATGTCCCTGCTGCTTTTAAAAGCAAATGTCTTTGAATACGTTAGTAAATAGATTTCAACGGTAGAGTTGGTTTATTTCTTTCACAAAGTAATATATTTTCATTTTAAAAGTCCTACTAGATTACCTGTGGATATATAGTATTTTGAGAGTTGTCGAAATTTCTGGTACCCTTATTTCTGTACAAAGGTAAATGGTCACATTTTAGGCAAAACCACTGGAATTTTAATTTTATACTTTTATAAAGATATTTGAGCTTGAATGTTTCAAAAACTGAAGGCTGTTTGGTTGAGATAAATATGTTGTTTAGCAGGAATAGGAAAACACTTCAGAAGAGCTGCCCAAATAAAGGAGCTAATATATATATAATTGTCATCTAAAACCATAAGAGAAAGTTGAAGGCACTGTCTCCCCTCACAAAGTGCCGTTTCTCGTAAGATCAGTGACTTACAAACGGCCCCATCTCTTTGCCTTTGCAAACTGTAGAGTTGCCTTGTTTTTTTGTTTTTTTTTTAAAGATTTTATTTATTTATTCGACAGAGATAGAGACAGCCAGCGAGAGAGGGAACACAAGCAGGGGGAGTGGGAGAGGAAGAAGCAGGCTCATAGCGGAGAAGCCTGATGTGAGGCTCGATCCCATAACGCCGGGATCACGCCCTGAGCCGAAGGCAGATGCTTAACTGCTGTGCCACCCAGGCGCCCCTACCTTGTTTTTACTAAACAAAACCCAAAGCCGATTAGCACACGGGCCATTCGCTGATGTTAAAACATCAGAAATGGCATTTGTTATTGTGTGACCCCTTTGGAGCCTATAACCGGGTGTGGAAGGGGACAGTCAGAATCCCTGCCAGTAAGTCTAAAGCGCATCATCGGCAGGTGTGGTCCTATGAACGAGTCACGTCAGGACATTAACGCCAAGCGCTTTTCTTGTCAGAGGACGATTTGATAGTAGTGAAGGCTTTATACTTCCTCTGTTGTTTCTGAAGGGAAATAGGAAATATACTATTTAGATTCTAAGGCAACTAAAATAGAGGCACTTTGTGGCAGATGGGATTTTTATGAGCTGTTTGTCACCATATACCAGTCTTGTTAAGAAGCAATCGTTTTCTGCTTCATTACACTAAGATAGCTCTGTTTAGGGTTCCACTCAGCTGTGAAATGATTTTAAAACTTCTGTAAGGAGTAGAGATGAGGTTTTTTTATATAATAAAAGATTGTTAACAAAAAAATGTACTGAAACACAAAAAAAGTTGGCAAACGCACTATTTTTTGTGTCAGGGAAACGGAGATATGCTGCATCTCCTACTTATGCTTAATCTGCTCATTGCTACCAACAGAGAAAACGGCATAATATTTTTATTTCTCCGTCTAAGAAAGGTAAGAGTTCCTTTCCTGTTTTTACATAGTCTGCATGGCAAAGAGCATACAAATAGAAAGGGATGAGTCCTTGAGTGAGGAGCGATGTCAGCTTAAAATATGTGAAAGGAAACACAAATTTAGCAAATGCAAGAAATACATTTTTAATGGCTTTCCTTTCCTCGAAACTAATCTACTTTTCATAGATTTCATAGTTGCTTTTCATATTTGACCATGTTTTTAAAGGCTCAGCACTGAGGGCAGGAGAAGCCTAAATGTGTTATTTTAAGGATTATAAAAGTATCGGGTCATGTTTCCCAGCTCTCATCCCCATTCAATGCAATTGAGGGGATTCAGGAGGGCTTGGATCAAATCCTGGCCCAGCCACATACTTATGTGACCTGAGGTACGTTAATTAAATTTTCTGAGCCTCCTTTTCCTCATCTAGAAAAAGGTGATTACTAACGCCTTTACATCTAGAAAAAGGTGAATGTAATATCCATCACCTATTGCCTCAATAATGTCTCATAACAAATAACCATAAAACCTCAATGGCGGAAAATAATAAACATTTATTTAGCTCACAGGGCCTGCGGGGTCGTGTTGACTTAGGCTGAGCTCCATCAGGCTTAGCTGTGCACCGTCATGTGCCTGCAGTGTGGCCGTCCTGGTCATGTCTGTAAGTTGACTCTGCCAGGGCTTCGTTGGCTGTGGGCCGATCTAGGATGGCTCCAGTGTGTACAATTTGGGCAATTTTTCCCTGCTTCGTGCATTTCCCAACCTCCAGCGCTCTAGCCTGGGCCATTCTCATGACAACGCAAAGGTGCTAGGAGCGAACNCCTGCGGGGTCGTGTTGACTTAGGCTGAGCTCAATCAGGCTTAGCTGTGCACCGTCATGTGCCTGCAGTGTGGCCGTCCTGGTCATGTCTGTGAGTTGACTCTGCCAGGGCTTCGTTGGCTGTGGGCCGATCTAGGATGGCTCCAGTGTGTACAATTGGGCAATTTTTCCCTGCTTCGTGCATTTCCCAACCTCCAGCGCTCTAGCCTGGGCCATTCTCATGACAACGCAAAGGTGCTAGGAGCGAACAAACCCATCCGCACAAGATTTTTTTCAAGCCCCTGCTTGCACCACATCTGCTCACCTCCAATGGGCCAAAACAAGTCACGTGGCCCAGAACGGAGTCAGGTGGGAGGGTGCTACCCAGGTGCGGGGCAAAGAGTGAAGAACCAGGCCATTAACACCATCAATCTGCCCACTTGACGTTTGCAAAGACGGAGCTAGCTTGCGAATGTCTATGAAGCCACTAGGATAGCACTTGGCATCCAGTAGGCACTCAGTACCAGTTAGTTTCCTTCCCTCCTAAATTACCCGGTCTCTTTAAGCTCCACCTCAATGAATCCCCTAAGATCTTTTTTTGTCTGTTCAAAAGTTCAAATGAAAGTAAAAGTTATTATATAAAGAATTTGTAGTTTTCTCTCTCTCTTGAACCAGGGTACTCACCCTCAGGGAGACGAGAAACCAGGTGACACACGCTCATTAAATATTTTACGCAAATATTAGAAGAATGAAATGCGATTTGTATACTGAAATACATGGAGATGTGTTATTGGCTGCTGTGGGCTCCGTGGAAGGGGGTGGCACGTGAAAGGGTTACTCGGCTCCACTCTTTGGGGCGAGAGTCCTTCGGAGGACAAGTCTGACCACCTACAGAGATGAACTTTTGATTGTGAACCCGCTCTGCAGGTGCAGATGTTCCCTCTATACCTGCTGCTTCTGAAACTTCCCCCCAAATCTCGGGCTTCAGCCTCAGTACAGGGGGCTCTGAAACAAAGACAAATAGTAACAGAGGGAAAGAAGACCCATATTTATCTCACAAGCAAATGAAGTATGGCTAAGCTGGGGTAGGATTCTGGAAAGAGCCTAGTTAGAGGAAAGCAGGGCATGCTTTTCCTCTCGGAAGTAGAGGCAAGCTCAGCAAAGGAGAGACAATGGATCGTCTAGTCCTGGGGGCTGCAGTGGAAGCTTCCACAGCCCCCAAGAAGCTCGAGAAAACTGCTGCGCATCCCATTTCACACACACTGCCCGGACTGATCCTTGGCAGGGCCAGACCCTTCCACCCTGGGAGTTCCATGCTGGGGCCTCCAATGCTTTGACGTATGGGTCAAAAAAGTCCATCAAGGCAGAGGTGAAGAGCAAGAGCTAGCATCTCCAGAGATGGACACAACCCAAAGCAGTCCCTCCCCACTCACCCCTCCATCCCCTTTAAGACCCTCTTCTATCATATTTCTAACATATTTCTACATTCTGGATTCTACTTCGTGATATCCCCTGCTAGACTCAATGACGTAAATATTTTTCTTTACAATCTTTAAGAAAAATGGATGCACCAGGGAGAAGCCGAATAGCCTTGCCTATGCTTTGCCTAGATGCCAGAATTAGGGGCAAATTCCAAAGCGAGACTACAAGAACAAAATAAACCTGAGGAGAGCAGGAGGAAGGGATGAAGTGACAAATGCATAATCTAATTAGAAAACCAGAAGATATTAAAATTTATTTTTAAATCTAAAATTACTCATGGAAAAGACAAGTGAAATAGAAAAATGTACACAATCGTGGAGGAAATCCAGCTTGCTGCCTATACTAACGAACCCAGCTCATCATGCTTTAAATACCAATGCTCACCAGACACCTGAGGAACATTGGCTCAAATGTCACAGAAGAGAAACACGACGTACGGAACAAAAGAACTTTATTTCTATTATTAGCAAAAGCATAAGTAGTATCCTCAGAGACATTAGTATTCGCAACAGATTATGAAGACAAAGGAACAATCAGGAACAAGAAAGTGTTCTTGGAGATGAGAAACGCCATGGCCAAAATAAAAAATTTAAGAAGTATAGCATGGTCTGACTTTGTTACTATGTTATATACGTTGGCATACAGGAAGGTCTGAAGCTTACAACCCAGACGTTGACAGAAAATTGCCTTGGGGAGCTGAAATAGGATTGGTGGCCTGAGCAGGGGTAAACTTTCACTGCTTAATGTAGTGCTTAAGAACCGAGACTCCACAAGGGGACTTAGAGGTACAAAGTTCCAGGTATAAAATAAATAAGTCTCAGAGATGAAATGTACAGCATAGGGAATATAGTCAATAGTATTGTAAGAATGTTGTACGGTGACAGATGGGGACCACACTTATCATGGTGAATACTGAGTAACGTATAGAGCTGTCAAATCAACCTGTTGTATGCCTGAAGTTGACACAACATTCTATGTTAATTATACTCAGGATAAATAAATAAACACAGACACACACACACACACACACACACA
>NC_048232.1:35141857-35166910 GCF_002007445.2 Ailuropoda melanoleuca | reverse complement strand
AATATCCATCACCTATTGCCTCAATAATGTCTCATAACAAATAACCATAAAACCTCAATGGCGGAAAATAATAAACATTTATTTAGCTCACAGGTCTGCGGGGTCGTGTTGACTTAGGCTGAGCTCCATCAGGCTTAGCTGTGCACCGTCATGTGCCTGCAGTGTGGCCGTCCTGGTCATGTCTGTAAGTTGACTCTGCCAGGGCTTCGTTGGCTGTGGGCCGATCTAGGATGGCTCCAGTGTGTACAATTTGGGCAATTTTTCCCTGCTTCGTGCATTTCCCAACCTCCAGCGCTCTAGCCTGGGCCATTCTCATGACAACGCAAAGGTGCTAGGAGCGAACAAACCCATCCGCACAAGATTTTTTTCAAGCCCCTGCTTGCACCACATCTGCTCACCTCCAATGGGCCAAAACAAGTCACGTGGCCCAGAACGGAGTCAGGTGGGAGGGTGCTACCCAGGTGCGGGGCAAAGAGTGAAGAACCAGGCCATTAACACCATCAATCTGCCCACTTGACGTTTGCAAAGACGGAGCTAGCTTGCGAATGTCTATGAAGCCACTAGGATAGCACTTGGCATCCAGTAGGCACTCAGTACCAGTTAGTTTCCTTCCCTCCTAAATTACCCGGTCTCTTTAAGCTCCACCTCAATGAATCCCCTAAGATCTTTTTTTGTCTGTTCAAAAGTTCAAATGAAAGTAAAAGTTATTATATAAAGAATTTGTAGTTTTCTCTCTCTCTCGAACCAGGGTACTCACCCTCAGGGAGACGAGAAACCAGGTGACACACGCTCATTAAATATTTTACGCAAATATTAGAAGAATGAAATGCGATGGGGCCAGAGTCCTTCAGAGGACAAGTCTGACCACCTGCAGAGATGAACTTTTGATTATGAACCCGCTCTGCAGGTGCAGATGTTCCCTCTATACCTGCTGCTTCTGAAACTTCCCCCCAAATCTCGGGCTTCAGCCTCAGTACAGGGGGCTCTGAAACAAAGACAAATAGTAACAGAGGGAAAGAAGACCCATATTTATCTCACAAGCAAATGAAGTATGGCTAAGCTGGGGTAGGATTCTGGAAAGAGCCTAGTTAGAGGAAAGCAGGGCATGCTTTTCCTCTCGGAAGTAGAGGCAAGCTCAGCAAAGGAGAGACAATGGATCGTCTAGTCCTGGGGGCTGCAGTGGGAGCTTCCACAGCCCCCAAGAAGCTCGAGGAAACAGCTACACACCCCATTTCACACACACTGCCCGGACTGATCCTTGGCAGGGCCAGACCCTTCCACCCTGGGAGTTTCATGCTGGGGCCTCCAATGTTTTGACATATGGGTCAAAAAAGTCCATCAAGGCAGAGGTGAAGAGCAAGAGCTAGCACCTCTAGAAATGGACACAGCCCAAAGCAGTCCCTCCCCACTCACCCCTCCATCCCCTTTAAGACCCTCTTCCATCATATTTCTAACATATTTCTACATTCTGGATTCTACTTCGTGATATCCCCTGCTAGACTCAATGACGTAAATATTTTTCTTTACAATCTTTAAGAAAAATGGATGCACCAGGGAGAAGCCGAATAGCCTTGCCTATGCTTTGCCTAGATGCCAGAATTAGGGGCAAATTCCAAAGCGAGACTACAAGAACAAAATAAACCTGAGGAGAGCAGGAGGAAGGGATGAAGTGACAAATGCATAATCTAATTAGAAAACCAGAAGATAATAAAATTTATTTTTAAATCTAAAATTACTCATGGAAAAGACAAGTGAAATAGAAAAATGTACACAATCGTGGAGGAAATCCAGCTTGCTGCCTATACTAACGAACCCAGCTCATCATGCTTTAAATACCAATGCTCACCAGACACCTGAGGAACATTGGCTCAAATGTCACAGAAGAGAAACACGACGTACGGAACAAAAGAACTTTATTTCTATTATTAGCAAAAGCATAAGTAGTATCCTCAGAGACATTAGTATTCGCAACAGATTATGAAGACAAAGGAACAATCAGGAACAAGAAAGTGTTCTTGGAGATGAGAAACGCCATGGCCAAAATAAAAAATTTAAGAAGTATAGCATGGTCTGACTTTGTTACTATGTTATATACGTTGGCATACAGGAAGGTCTGAAGCTTACAACCCAGACGTTGACAGAAAATTGCCTTGGGGAGCTGAAATAGGATTGGTGGCCTGAGCAGGGGTAAACTTTCACTGCTTAATGTAGTGCTTAAGAACCGAGACTCCACAAGGGGACTTAGAGGTACAAAGTTCCAGGTATAAAATAAGTAAGTCTCAGAGATGAAATGTACAGCATAGGGAATATAGTCAATAGTATTGTAAGAATGTTGTACGGTGACAGATGGGGACCACACTTATCATGGTGAATACTGAGTAACGTATAGAGCTGTCAAATCAACCTGTTGTATGCCTGAAGTTGACACAACATTCTATGTTAATTATACTCAGGATAAATAAATAAACACAGACACACACACACACACACACACACACACACACACACATAGATTCTGCAGCAAACTGTCATGGTTCCCATCCTGAGATGTCACTTCGCTTGCTGTGTATCCTTCAACATGTTACTTAATTTCTTGGCGCCTCTATTGCCTCATTCATAAATACGGGGCTATTTACTACGTGGTATGAATATTGCTACTACTATACACACACCATGAAATACGATTCAGCCGTGAGAAAGAAGGAAATTCTGCCATTTACAACATGGTTGGAACTTTAAAACATTATGCCAAGTGAGATGCCAGACAGAGAAAGACAAATCCTCTATTATCTCACTTACATATGGAATCTAAAAGAGCCAAACTCATAGAAAGAGCCTAGAATGGTGGTTACCAGGACCTGGGGTTCGGAGGAAATGGAGAGATGTTGGTCAAAGAGTGCAAACTTCCAGTTATCAGATGAATAAGTTCTGGGGATCTCATGTATAGCATGGTAATTATAGTTAATAATACTGTATTTATACTCAAGAGTTTCTAAGAGAGTAGAAATTAAGTGTTCTCACCACACACACACACGTACGTGAATTACGTGACTGATAGAGGTGTTAGCTAATGTTACGGTGGTAATCAATATGCAATATACAATATATAAGTGTATCAAACCAACTCATTGTGGATCCGAAACTTATACGATGTTATATGTCAATTATATCTCAGTAAATCAGGGGTGGGGGGAGTATAGCACTCAAATACACTAATTTATATGACCTTGTTATAGATCCTTAAACTTTTTTAGTTTTTAATTTTTTTAATTTTTTTCCACTCTGTCTCCTCTAGTGAATCTTTACCAGAGAGTGGACAAAGGAAACAGATCATTTGTTTTTACCCTTTTACTAAAAGATTTAGGGAAGAGTTTAAAATCAAGAGTAAATAATATGTCCTTCTTGTGTGTCAGAAAGAAAGAGAAATCTAGCTGACAGAAGCCTAACTCCAGCTTTTGGCTCTGTCATGACCACAGAAATAAGGCCTCTACAGAAAGCGCAGGTTTCTGACACTTGGTTTAAACCGACGGCCAAACAGGGTCTGAAGGAGCATCTGTAGACGGCCTTCATTCAGGCCCTTACTACACAGAGGCAAGTTCACACCAAGTTCATACGTGCTCCTGGAGATTCCCCTCACTCTAGGCAAAGTCCTGGTAGTTCGGAGTAGTTGCAATTACGTAAATCGAGCGCATTTGAAATATGCCAGGGGAGTTGGTATTTAAAATAATAATTTGGTGACTCTTCTTGGAAAGCAAATTATTAACTCTTCATTTTCTTGGTTTGCGAAACCAGATTTTGATATAAGACATGTTTAAAGTGGGATAAATCTATAATTCTGCTTTATAAAGTGTGTAATCTTCTGAGACTTCAAGCACCAATACTCATGATGGCTTGGATTCAGCAAATGCCATTTGCAAGCTTAGCTAAGGCCAGAGATGGTGGCCTGGTGTTTCCCTTCCTGAATCTAGGGACTCTCAAGGGCTGGAGGAAACTACAAATATTCCTGTTTCTGTGCCTCCCACACCTGAAACCAAATTCCATAACAAGGAATTTACCTCTCTCTGCTCACACCCCAGCAACTTCTTATTTTTAAAAAACTGGTTCCAGGGCACTTGAGTGGCTTAATCAGTTAAGCATCTGCCTTTGGCTTGGGTCATGATCCCAGGGTCCTGGGATCCTGTGTCAGGCTCCCCCCGACCCCAAGTCTGCTTCTCGCTCTCCCTCTGCTCCTCCCCCCATTTGTGCTCTCTCTCTCTCTGCCAAATAAATAAATAATAAAATCTTTAAAAAAAATAAAAACTGGTTCCCTTACTACTTCTAAATTTCTATTTTCAGTTATTAAAGAAAAACAAATCCTTTATCAAAACCAAAACTCCTCTCATTAAAAAACAAAAACAAACAGACATACAAAAAAACTATTCCTACTCCTTACTAGGCGCAAAGCATTTTTAATACTTGTCAGTTTGAGGGTTAGGTCCCAGGCTAAGTTGCTGAAATATATTATGTATATGTGTACCACATCCTTAAAATGAAAACACAACAACATTCGCTTAACTCAGAAGCCCTAGTCAATGCAACTGAATATTTTAATTCACTGAAATAAACATGTTTTGAAAGCTAGTCTGAGCTGGAAAGCCCAATAGAAGAGAAAATGTCAGTAAAGCAAAGAGAACCAAGGTGGCAATGGAGAAAAGCAGTAAAAATATTATATATCTTATAAAGGCAGAAGAAGACAGATCTCCAGTGGTCTAAAAACCCCTTCCGTTGTGCCCAGTGCTTGAGAACCAACACTCCAGACATCTATGGGTACTGCTATAGGAAAAAGAAATGTCACTAGACCTCTTTATATTATGCGTATTGTGACTTTTTAAATGAAATTAACTATCTAGTTTTTACATGAAAAAAATTCTTAAACCTCAGAAATCAGATTGGCTTAAAACCTCTATTGGTACCATGGCAAAGGATGCCTTTGTGAGCTGACCTTGATTTTGAATGTTGCCTTAAAAAAATTCATTATGGGAAGGAGAGGACCTGAAGGAATTCCTTCCAACGTATTAATAGCTCTCACCAAGACAATTAGGTCATGGCTGAATCAAGTCAGAAGCACCGCCATCTCTAGAATATATTGCGCTTTTAAAAGAATTTTTCAGTTGCACGTGTTGTAGAACACCTTTAAATGCAAAGCATGACTCACCCTTAGAGACTGGGCTCTTTTGGACCTTCCAGAGGGTCAGGGGGGAATGACGTGGCCATGAGTGTTTTAGGAAATAATTCCAATGACAACATAGCGATAATGAGGTTCTGAATTGGGGCAGGATCCATGGGAATGGCAAAAAAAAGGAATGAGTCAAGAAATCTTGAACAGGCAAAATGAATGTGGTTTCTTGACTAACGGGACGCAAGAAGTAAGGGGGATGACAACAAAATGTCTAGGTTGCATGAATAAAGGGGAAGGTAGGGTCAGGAAGTTTAAGATCCAGAACAAAGGAGAGGGAAAGTCAGACCTAGGGAAGGAAATGAATTCCATATGGACACGTTGAGTTTACAAAACTTTTAGGACATACAGCAAACCAGTTAAATTCAGATCTGAAGTTCAAGAGAGAGAAACAAGATCTGAGGAATAGGATCTGGGGGCATGCCTTCAAGTTCAACCCAGGGAAGAAGAGGAGATTCCCCTGAGGAAAAGAGTGGGAAGAGAGCTCAGGACAGAAGTTTAGAAGTAGCTAACTGCTGTGAACAGGCAGGAGAAGATACCCCACTCATGCAGGCATTCGTTCAACAGTTTGATTAAACAGCTCATCCCCTCTACTTCATGGAGAGAATCGGGGGATGGGAACGAGGGAGGAGATTCTTCTCATCCTACTGTGAGAACGGTGTAGGGTGTAAAGGAGGACTGCGTTCCCAAACAGCCAAATGTGAATGTCCCCAGAGAGTGCGGCAAGCCTTGCGGCGGGCTGTCAGAAGACTTGAGACAAGGGTCAACTGGACACAACTTCAAGTACAAGTGTGAAGGAAGGGGTGAAGTCAGTGCACCACTCCACCGCCCCACGTGGCCTCCCTGTCGGGACTCTACTACCACTTCCCACCCTCTTCTCTCGCTCCAGATTCTTCTTCCAAAGGCCAACAAAGCTTGGATTAAAACCTCAGGAATCCTTCAAGTGGCCGGGTTATTTACCTGTTTGGAACAGTAAAATGATTCAAAGGAAAGGACCAAGGCTTCCTACAGTAAATGTACAGGTAAAACACACAGAAACACACCCTTCTGCAAAGGTGTCCACAGCTTCCTTCTTGACCTAATGGAAGTTTCTGGACTTTCTTGATGCCACCGTCACCCCCTGACATGGCTCCCTTCTCTTTCTTCTCCATCACCATGGCTCAATTGCAATACACCTCGTGCTTCGTGTGTCTCGTGTATCTGAATGGCCACCTCCTCCCGATAAGCTGCTCTGTGCTTGCCTCTGCCTCTCTGTCTCTCCATCATGCTCAGCTCCTGCCCTTGTTCCTCCTTCCACACTTAGGTTGACCTCAAAAACACAGAAGTCATGGTGCACCGTTAACACACGTGAAACCTTCACAAATCAGCCAGCCCCCGTCTGTCAGGCGAGGTGTTCCTCCTCTACCAGGTGCAAGGATGGTATAGAGTGGTTCACGGTGACATAAATCCTCGTATTAAAAATTCGGAGTGCCGTTGTGGTTCAAGTCAAGGGAACTCCAAAAATACATTAGAAATAAGCAGCCTTCAGAGAGTCATATTGCTCTGAAGACAGACACAATTTCCTGAAGTAAAACCTATCTTTTTATGAGCTAAAACATAAATTCCCATTTTTTCCAATTGCTCAGGATTATTGGGTCAGAATAACTACTTTAAGTAAACATTCATAATGTTTCCATTAGTTTCTGTGTGAAGAGCTGTTCTGATTCAAATATATGCCCTATCAGTTTGCAGAGCACTGTTTTTATCATTACTGTATTTGTGTTTTACTCCAAAAGCTCATTTTTGCTGATCTATGATATTTTTCTTGCCATCAAATTATTTGCTACGTCTATCTAATCCTTTCGCCCTCTGTATAATATTTCAATTTAGAAAGGAATATCAATATGTTGTCTCTTGTGCTCAGAATACTTTTAGAGCAAAAAATCTAATGGCACGTTCAATCACCCTGTTATTGTTATCAGTATATCTTGATACAATGGTAAATGTCTGAGAAACTAAAGTCCTGAGCAAAAAAAAAGTGAGGTCATCCACAGGGGATACATATATAGTGATTATTAGTGGGTTCGTGTTTTCAATTTAATCACTCCCTATGACCCATTTGCCCTTAGGATACAACTGTTGCAACAAAATTATTTCACTTATGCTTTCGTTAATGGGACTGTAATTCTAGTCAGCAGCCCTTTGTGTTACAAAAGACTATCCCTCCTACCCATCATTCACCAGGTTTAGATATGCATTATAATTCAAATAAAATTTCTCTTGTAAGGTAATGGAGTATGTGACCCTTTTATGATAAATAATTTGGGGGTGCATAATATGATTGTTCCATCATTTGGTATTTCCAGAGGTAAAATATATTAGACTATTTTGCTCTATGCATTTCATACAACACTCCCTAGTAACACATCCTTTTGTTTTCTTGAGAGTGATTTAAAGGTGTTACAAAAGTCTGCTATATCCAAGAAAGAACTTTTTTTTTTTTGAGAGAGAGAGAGCGCAAGTGGGTGTGGGAGGGAGAGGGGAGAGAGAGAATCTTAATCAGGCTCCACGCTCAGCATGGTGGAGCCTGACATGGAGATTGATCTCACAACCTGAGATCATGACCTGAGCCAAAATCAAGAGTCAGACACTTAACCGACTGAGCCACCCAGGCCCCCCCAAGAAAGAACATTTTAATAATCTCCTTAATCTCCCTTAAATCTTTCTGGTGGCATAATGTTCCTCAGAATTATTCTTTACCACCACCGAAACTGAATAGGTCCCCAAAAGAAGTCTGTGTAATTTTCTATTCTCTTATTTCTCTATTTACTTTGCTTCTACAAAGCAAACACTAGGATTAGGGCTGAGTGAAATAAGACATCTTTGAAGAGGCTTTCCTATTGTCTCTGCCTGTCAGTCAGAACTAGGACACCTTTCTTTCAGTCGTGTGTCCAAAAGACACACAGGATTCCAAGCCCCTACATCCAAGACCATCTCTCTGTCATGGCAGCCATGTGGCGGCCACTTCCTTCAACGTCATGGCCAGTCTGCCTCCCTATTTTCTCAGAGACACACGCAAGAGGACGTTCCAAGAAAATGTGCTCTGTGGCCTGGTCCCTGAACTTTCCTCCCTCCAGCCCTGCTGGACTGGCCCAGACTGGCTATGTGCCTCACACCCTCTGTTGCTTTTGGCTCAGGTCTGGGTGACGGCCAGCCTTTTCCTCCCCTTCATCTGGGCCCCACTGATGTCCTGCTTCTTCCCCAGGGTGCCACCAGCTTAGAGGAGTTCTAGGTACCAGATTCCTAAGACAAAAACAAACAAAAATACAGATATCAAATGCCTTTAACACAACCCCTCCTATCTGAAGTAGGGTACATTTTAGACCTTGAGGATTCCAAGAATCATTTGGCCAAGACTTACTGAGATGTAAACTTAATGAAACTCATCAGGGATAAAAGAGGAGGAATCAGATACCCTCTCAGTCAGTCAGAGTTCAATCAGGGAAACGGAACTAGTAGGAGGCGTGTGTCTGTGTTACCGAGAACTTGGTACTTGGTTTGTGAGGGCTGGTTAAACAAGTCTGAAGCCTGTAGGGCCAACATTCAGAAAAGGAGGAAGTGAGCAAACTGTTAGCCATAGGCACAGGCTGACACTGCTCTCCACAGGCAATCAGGGAGAAAGAGTGTGAGCAGGCTGGAACCCCACAGGCACAAGCTTATTGCCCACAGGCCATCAAGAAAGGAAAGCTGTAAGCAGGCTACAACCCTGAGAGCCAAGGGAGAGGAAGAGCAAGAGCAGACCCAGAAGTTGTTGGAGTCTCTGAGCCCGGGGCAAGGCCTCTTTGAAGGAACATGCCTGATTAGGTCAGGCCCACCCAGGATCGTCTTTTTTATTAACTTCAAGTCAACTGATTAGGGACTTTCCTCTACAAAATCCTTTCATTGTAACACCTAAATTAGTGTTTGATTGAATAGTTCAGCCCAACCAAGTGGACACATCAAGAAGTCATCATACCCACCATCCCCTAAAACTAATTGGGAAACTCTGCTAGTCTACACTTATTCAATACATGAGCACCTACTATATGCAGAACCCTGTGCTGTGCACTAGAGGAAAGTGACTTTATTGCATGGAAAACCTACAAAAAGGAATGAAAAGTGAGGCATCAACATATCTAATGAATAAGGATTTAAAACAAAGATACAGATTTTTAAAATTATATTCAGAACCAGCACAAAAAGAAAACTGGTTTCTACTTTTAAAAAACAGGAAAAGGCATTCATGGTGGTATAGTATCAAAGTCATATTAATATTAATGTGTAATAACATTCTCAGAGTACAGACCATGACTTAGTTGATTTTCTCGATGAAGCTTTCTCAACTTCTAAAAATGTATAAATACATAAAATATGTTAAAGAGAAAATTATACTTAAGAGTTCCTGAGAGGAACCACTCCAATTCCAGACTATAAAAATTAAATTTCATCCTCAGTAGAATTGTATGCTATAAAAACATGTTTGTCACTGTTGTTTTGGTTATGCTCAAGAGAATGAAAGATAATGCAAAAATACACGGCAGAAACGAGGAGAAAACAAAGTCATGAAGATTTTGTATATATTTTGTTGTGAGACTTGTCACACTCGTGAACACTGAGCCCTGTGTTCAATGGTGTAACCTGCATTAAACTGGGCTTCCTGGAGTCTGGCCTAAGCACTCGGACACACCCAAAGTCTGCTCTCACCTTTCCTCATACTCTCCCCGCCCCATATTTATTTTATTCATGTTCTCTCCGCCACTCCCCTCCCCGACCTCTGCCCTTGAATATCCTTGTCGTCCCCTTTCCTCTTTTTTCTAATATAGCCTAATCTGGCCTATTCTTGGCTTCTGCCCCCCACCCACACCTCATTCAGCACCAGAGAGGCCCCGTCTCAAGCAGAGAGAACAAAGGATCTTTCCTCCATGGAAGGTAAGGGAAGTGTACAATTGCAAATACCCATGACTTTATATAATTTTTTCCTGACAGAGCAGTAAACCTCCAGTGCATTTGCAAGTAATGAATCAGAACTAGTTCCTTCATTTCTCAGACATAAAAAAAGTCAGAAAAAAAAGATAAATGTACTCATCCCAGGTGTCACACTGATATCAAAAAATATATATATGTTGTATTTGTTCATTTGCTGAACTGCTCTTAAGATTTTTATTTCTCTAGATGAAATGCAAGGTATTTGGCTTCAAAAAAGATAAAGGTTTATTCTTTATTTGATTATTTTTAAAGTAATAGAAAAGGAATCTTATGGTCTGGAATGGTTTTGAGACAGAGGGAAAAAATAAACAAAAAAACCCCACGAGTTGATGCCCAGCATTATTCGTGCCCGAAATGGAAACCAGATTTGTTACAGCTGACTCTCGATTGTTCCAGGAGCTGACTGGGCAATTTTGTGAATTAACCAGAATCTCTACTTCTCTTTATGCCTCCCGCTGCTGGGCACTTGGCCATTGCACTGCAGGTCGAGACCTGTGGGAAAGCGAACAGGGACTAGAGAAGCCAACGTTCCAGTCAATCCGTTCTGCTCACCCGCTACTTGCTTAAAAGCTTAGTGTGAGATGCTAAAAAAAATATTAAAATGTGTAGATTTGGGGGGAGCACTTCAATTACGTTGCTATTCCTGTCTCTCATTATTTTTTCATTTAAGTCTAGGCTTCATATTCAGGCATGCAATTTAATCATCTAAATTCATTATCCAGGCTGAATTAACAGGAAAAAAAATGTATAGTGATAACAAGCTAAGATTTGGTGTACTAATTTCACCATTATACATCAAGGGAATATGGTTCAATAAAAATTTTTAATATTTTATTTTTGAGAGAATCAAGATGACCCATTCTACTTATTCACTCAAGATTTTTCTCTCAAGATTTTTATTTTTCTTGAGGTGAGAGGCAAAACCCCCACAATTCCTTTAAAAACTTGTAAAGTTTANTGCTTCTTCCCCAGGGTGCCACCAGCTTAGAGGAGTTCTAGGTACCAGATTCCTAAGACAAAAACAAACAAAAATACAGATATCAAATGCCTTTAACACAACCCCTCCTATCTGAAGTAGGGTACATTTTAGACCTTGAGGATTCCAAGAATCATTTGGCCAAGACTTACTGAGATGTAAACTTAATGAAACTCATCAGGGATAAAAGAGGAGGAATCAGATACCCTCTCAGTCAGTCAGAGTTCAATCAGGGAAACGGAACTAGTAGGAGGCGTGTGTCTGTGTTACCGAGAACTTGGTACTTGGTTTGTGAGGGCTGGTTAAACAAGTCTGAAGCCTGTAGGGCCAACATTCAGAAAAGGAGGAAGTGAGCAAACTGTTAGCCATAGGCACAGGCTGACACTGCTCTCCACAGGCAATCAGGGAGAAAGAGTGTGAGCAGGCTGGAACCCCACAGGCACAAGCTTATTGCCCACAGGCCATCAAGAAAGGAAAGCTGTAAGCAGGCTACAACCCCGAGAGCCAAGGGAGAGGAAGAGCAAGAGCAGACCCAGAAGTTGTTGGAGTCTCTGAGCCCGGGGGAAGGCCTCTTTGAAGGAACATGCCTGATTAGGTCAGGCCCACCCAGGATCGTCTTTTTTATTAACTTCAAGTCAACTGATTAGGGACTTTCCTCTACAAAATCCTTTCTTTGTAACACCTAAATTAGTGTTTGATTGAATAGTTCAGCCCAACCAAGTGGACACATCAAGAAGTCATCATACCCACCATCCCCTAAAACTAATTGGGAAACTCTGCTAGTCTACACTTATTCAATACATGAGCACCTACTGTATGCAGAACCCTGTGCTGTGCACTAGAGGAAAGTGACTTTATTGCATGGAAAACCTACAAAAAGGAATGAAAAGTGAGGCATCAACATATCTAATGAATAAGGATTTAAAACAAAGATACAGATTTTTAAAATTATATTCAGAACCAGCACAAAAAGAAAACTGGTTTCTACTTTTAAAAAACAGGAAAAGGCATTCATGGTGGTATAGTATCAAAGTCATATTAATATTAATGTGTAATAGCATTCTCAGAGTACAGACCATGACTTAGTTGATTTTCTCGATGAAGCTTTCTCAACTTCTAAAAATGTATAAATACATAAAATATGTTAAAGAGAAAATTATACTTAAGAGTTCCTGAGAGGAACCACTCCAATTCCAGACTATAAAAATTAAATTTCATCCTCAGTAGAATTGTATGCTATAAAAACATGTTTGTCACTGTTGTTTTGGTTATGCTCAAGAGAATGAAAGATAATGCAAAAATACACGGCAGAAACGAGGAGAAAACAAAGTCATGAAGATTTTGTATATATTTTGTTGTGAGACGTGTCACACTCGTGAACACTGAGCCCTGTGTTCAATGGTGTAACCTGCATTAAACTGGGCTTCCTGGAGTCTGGCCTAAGCACTCGGACACACCCAAAGTCTGCTCTCACCTTTCCTCATACTCTCCCCGCCCCATATTTATTTTATTCATGTTCTCTCCGCCACTCCCCTCCCCGACCTCTGCCCTTGAATATCCTTGTCGTCCCCTTTCCTCTTTTTTCTAATATAGCCTAATCTGGCCTATTCTTGGCTTCTGCCCCCCACCCACACCTCATTCAGCACCAGAGAGGCCCCGTCTCAAGCAGAGAGAACAAAGGATCTTTCCTCCATGGAAGGTAAGGGAAGTGTACAATTGCAAATACCCATGACTTTATATAATTTTTTCCTGACAGAGCAGTAAACCTCCAGTGCATTTGCAAGTAATGAATCAGAACTAGTTCCTTCATTTCTCAGACATAAAAAAAGTCAGAAAAAAAAGATAAATGTACTCATCCCAGGTGTCACACTGATATCAAAAAATATATATATGTTGTATTTGTTCATTTGCTGAACTGCTCTTAAGATTTTTATTTCTCTAGATGAAATGCAAGGTATTTGGCTTCAAAAAAGATAAAGGTTTATTCTTTAATTGATTATTTTTAAAGTAATAGAAAAGGAATCTTATGGTCTGGAATGGTTTTGAGACAGAGGGAAAAAATAAACAAAAAAACCCCACGAGTTGATGCCCAGCATTATTCGTGCCCGAAATGGAAACCAGATTTGTTACAGCTGACTCTCGATTGTTCCAGGAGCTGACTGGGCAATTTGTGAATTAACCAGAATCTCTACTTCTCTTTATGCCTCCCGCGGCTGGGCACTTGGCCATTGCACTGCAGGTCGAGACCTGTGGGAAAGCGAACAGGGACTAGAGAAGCCAACGTTCCAGTCAATCCGTTCTGCTCACCCGCTACTTGCTTAAAAGCTTAGTGTGAGATGCTAAAAAAAATATTAAAATGTGTAGATTTGGGGGGAGCACTTCAATTACGTTGCTATTCCTGTCTCTCATTATTTTTTCATTTAAGTCTAGGCTTCATATTCAGGCATGCAATTTAATCATCTAAATTCATTATCCAGGCTGAATTAACAGGAAAAAAAATGTATAGTGATAACAAGCTAAGATTTGGTGTACTAATTTCACCATTATACATCAGGGGAATATGGTTCAATAAAAATTTTTAATAATTTATTTTTGAGAGAATCAAGATGACCCATTCTACTTATTCACTCAAGATTTTTCTCTCAAGATTTTTATTTTTTTTGAGGTGAGAGGCAAAACCCCCACAATTCCTTTAAAAACTTGTAAAGTTTAGGGGCGCCTGGGTGGCTCAGCGGTTAAAGCGTCTG
The DNA here is from genome assembly GCF_002007445.2 of Ailuropoda melanoleuca. Lineage (NCBI taxonomy): Eukaryota > Metazoa > Chordata > Mammalia > Carnivora > Ursidae > Ailuropoda > Ailuropoda melanoleuca. The sequence goes on along the minus strand of NC_048232.1, from coordinate 35,152,968 downwards.
CCTTCGGCTCAGGGCGTGATCCCGGCGTTATGNTTTGAGGTGAGAGGCAAAACCCCCACAATTCCTTTAAAAACTTGTAAAGTTTAAATGCTTGTCAAAACCTTAAGTGTCTGCCTTATTCAAGCACAAAATAATATGTCCCTTAAAGTGATATATAAGAAATGAAAAGTCCTGAGAACTCAATTTAGAAGATATAAGCTAGAGAACAGATGTGAAAACTCCGATAGATGTTTGCACGCAGAAACTTCGCCTCAGAGCCACGTACCGCTGAACTTTTCCTATTTGACCCTATCGGCGTGTGCCCAGCTCATGTGTCTCACTCGGGCACTCATTTATTCACTCAGTGAGCATTTCTGGGATGGTAATGCTATGCCAGGCACTGTGCTAGCCATCACGGATGTAAATATGAGATAGGACGTGATCCCTGGGCTTGAACATGAAGCCATAAGCTGGTAGCAGTGAGAGTTTTGAACAGCACTGATAGAGGCTGGTTAAGGAAAAATGCCCAAGTATCTCAGGAAACAGGGCCTTGTTGAGTAAGTTATGAAAGAAAGGGACTCAGGTGCCTACAGTTAGACCCACATATGCAGGTAGAATCTGGGCTTGTATGGAACACTGAAGCAAGTGGTGGCCTTGTCTAGAAAAGAGCTGAAGGGAAGGTAGAGAAAGAGCTGGAGGAGACCTGCCTCACATCTGTCTCCAGTAATGGCGGACTCCGAAATTGGGACCAGTCCTCCTGAACTTGTCTTTTCTACCTCATTGCTGAATCTACCCACAAAGCCATTTGTTCCCAGTGACAAGCCAGACCACAAAGGAAGCAGGGAGTCCATCTAGGTCCTCAGCTCCACCATCTGTAGGGATTGTCATGGCTCTCATGCATCTTCTCCAGCAGATCCAGCATCTTGGGTGTAAGGAATGGAACCTAAATGTCTGAGTGGCCCTGCTTTCCCATCCCCCTCCATAGTCTGCCCTCTGCCACCACCTTCTCCTATTCGGTCATCAATTCACATCTTCATTCAATACATATTTATTGAGCACTTAGGAGGTGCCCAGTACCATGTTGGTGCTGGGGGTCTAGAGGTGAACAAAACTGAAATGGTCACTACCATCATGAGCATTCAGTCAGGTAGGTAGTTTCTGAAACTACAGGTCCTATCCTCAACTCTAAGTCTTTCGGCTCAACTCTGAAACTGTGTTCTGCCCTAAGAGGTGGGATCATTGCATCCTACCTGAACTTGCTTCCTTACATAGTTGGAGCCAGGCAATAATATGGAGCTGAGGGGAAAGAGAGGGAAAAAACGGCATCATTTTTACTTTTAGCTATGGAGAAGGCTATATCACCAAGCCAAGAGAATAATCTGAAAACAAAACCAAATCTACACAGGACCCACGAGTCAAGTAGTTCAGTCAATATCTAGGTCACCAAAACTGAAAAGTTTCTAATAATGGGTTAGTCTGACAGAGGCAGCTAAGAGTTAAGTCTCGCAGCCAGGTAGCAGAGGAGAGGGGAGTCTAAACCAGTATGGCCAGGCCCTTACCCTTACCATCTATGTACCTCAGCTGTCAAATGGAAACGATCACAGTATAGGACTCTGATGAGGCCACTGTAAGGATTACATGATTTAGTGCATTTAAATGATGGTGACTGGCAAGCCATAAATTCCTCAATAAATGTTAACTATTATTATTCCTGCCCCTGGAGAAGTCAGAGAAATCATCAAAGAAGACTCTTGAGCTCAGTTCCAAGAGACTTTTATGTTTTGCTCCACAGACTGCACACCACAGGTCATACTCATAAGAGAACAATTAAGGTATAATGCGTTCTCTTGGTAGGTAGCACGGCTGATATGTAGTCAGAATCTTAAGGCAAAGCAGCACTAAGACTTCTTTGATGAACTATAAAATATTACTAATGTTCGTGGAGGGTGACACTGAAAAACAGAAGTAGGGAGAATGTGAAAGGGTCTAGGATGAGAAGAGAGACAGCCTGATGGAGCAGGGCAGAGGGGCTGGTGACGGCAAACCCAACCAGCATGTCGCCCAAGAGACCCAACTTTGGCCTTCCTGGAATGGAATTGCTAATGGCTCATCTTCCTAAAGAGAATCTTTTATTTTTGGCTTTCTGTTTAAAGAGATCAATCTATTTTAAAAACTGAATAAGGCCAAGCCGTCCCGAAACACCTCCCCCCGGCCCAATCTTCTACTTCTTGCTTCATTCAGCTCCACCGAGTGTTGTCTCTCTACGAAGAATTTTTAGACGCTTTCGTTTGCCCTGTAAATCTTTAGTGACTTGTTTTGTTAGGGATCCAATTTTGTGGCTCACAAACATATTCTCCTCAGAAATGTCCCGTGAAGCAGCCTCGACAGGGCTTCCCGGGGCTTGAGGGCAGAGAGCGACAAGGAGCCAGCATGGAGACCAGAATGAGGGGAGAGAGGGAGCAAGCCGCACGTCGTTGTCGGAGGCCATGTTTTGCAGTTTGCCCTCCTGGCTACAGCGAGTCCTTAGCTCTTTCCTGGGGCTGTGAAATACATTTTGACCTCATATCTTAATTGGCACATAAACACAAATTTTCTAGAAAATTAGGCATATCATAAGGGGCAGTTGAATTTTTACCTTATTCATGATACCTATTTATATTATTTAAGGTGATTTGGTTCAACTGTGGTTTTGCAAATAGATGGAATCATTTCCCGAAAAGTAATAAAAGTAATAATAACAAATCAATGTCTTATTCCAGAATTATAAAAGCATAAGCCTCTTTTTAAATAACTACAGTTGCATGTCAGAAAATCTAAACAAATGTGTAGTTAAGAATGATTGCTATACCTAAGGGATTTAGTTTATACAAGACAGATTAGCAAGATAAGAGCCTCATTATGCATGAAAGTCATTTGTTTTTCCATGAATCCAGCACAGCACAAGTTCGGGGGTTGCAATTCATAAAGAGACCAAATGTGAAGACTGAGCGCTGTTATGACATTAATCTTCATGAATATGGAAAGAAGTGAATTATTATCTTTCTCTTTATGAGCTGAAGAGAACTGTCGCAACAAATTTGAATCTTGGCGTATATTGGAATGCAGGCTGGAAGGGCCCCAGAGAGTTAGTCTGACCCTTCAGTCTACCCACAGGAAATAGAGAAGCAAGGTTTTTAAGAGACTCGAACACCTTCGTGTGGTGAGTTAATAGCAAAGAAAGCACAGAGCTCAGGACTCCCCCAAGTAAGGGCTCTTTTGATTGACCCAAAAGAGGGGCAAATCGTCCCTTACCTCCAGTTTTTCCAAACAATCAAGAGTCTTCTGCTGTGATGTACACCTGGAACTAATAAGATTTTGTGTGTCAATTAGACTTCGATTTTAATAAAAAGAAAAACAAGACACCCGAGAGAGAGCTTGCTTTCTCTCTCCATCGTAAGAGGAAACAAAAAGCTGGCCATCTATAAACCAGGAAGACAGACTTCACCAAGAAGCAGACCAGGCTGGCGCCCTGATCTCAGACTTCCGACCTCCAGAACTGCAAGAAATAAATTTGTTGTTTAATTAAACAAACAAAAAAAAAAGTCTTCTGTATGTGCTCCCTTTTTAACTCATTTCACACAGGATTCTAAACTCAAATCTAAATAATCAATTTTTGATCACTTATCATGAGCTAACCCGCTTCCTGGGATGTATCTACTTTTTTGTCTATATTTCTGCTCTGTAAATTCCACCCTCAATAAGCTCTCAGCTCCTTTTTGGGGGCTTAAAATTATGACTCTCAGCATTTTTAGACAGGTGTCCAGTACCATGACCCTGTAAAGAAAGCTTCCAGGCTACTCAGTTTGGGCTGCGCTCTCTTCTATTTAACTCCGGTATTTTTAAATCCCACTGAAAATCCACTGACGTTCTGTTTACCGTAAGGAATTGTAATTTCTGGAGACGTTGTTAGGGCCCTTTTTAAAGCAGCAATATTCCTTAGCAAAGAAATAAAAAATACTTTTAAAAAGTAAAGAAAGCGGTCACTTCAAAATGCCTTGGAAGCCTCTATTGTTGAAACTACCACCAATTANAGGACCCACGAGTCAAGTAGTTCAGTCAATATCTAGGTCACCAAAACTGAAAAGTTTCTAATAATGGGTTAGTCTGACAGAGGCAGCTAAGAGTTAAGTCTCGCAGCCAGGTAGCAGAGGAGAGGGGAGTCTAAACCAGTATGGCCAGGCCCTTACCCTTACCATCTATGTACCTCAGCTGTCAAATGGAAACGATCACAGTATAGGACTCTGATGAGGCCACTGTAAGGATTACATGATTTAGTGCATTTAAATGATGGTGACTGGCAAGCCATAAATTCCTCAATAAATGTTAACTATTATTATTCCTGCCCCTGGAGAAGTCAGAGAAATCATCAAAGAAGACTCTTGAGCTCAGTTCCAAGAGACTTTTATGTTTTGCTCCACAGACTGCACACCACAGGTCATACTCATAAGAGAACAATTAAGGTATAATGCGTTCTCTTGGTAGGTAGCACGGCTGATATGTAGTCAGAATCTTAAGGCAAAGCAGCACTAAGACTTCTTTGATGAACTATAAAATATTACTAATGTTCGTGGAGGGTGACACTGAAAAACAGAAGTAGGGAGAATGTGAAAGGGTCTAGGATGAGAAGAGAGACAGCCTGATGGAGCAGGGCAGAGGGGCTGGTGACGGCAAACCCAACCAGCATGTCGCCCAAGAGACCCAACTTTGGCCTTCCTGGAATGGAATTGCTAATGGCTCATCTTCCTAAAGAGAATCTTTTATTTTTGGCTTTCTGTTTAAAGAGATCAATCTATTTTAAAAACTGAATAAGGCCAAGCCGTCCCGAAACACCTCCCCCCGGCCCAATCTTCTACTTCTTGCTTCATTCAGCTCCACCGAGTGTTGTCTCTCTACGAAGAATTTTTAGACGCTTTCGTTTGCCCTGTAAATCTTTAGTGACTTGTTTTGTTAGGGATCCAATTTTGTGGCTCACAAACATATTCTCCTCAGAAATGTCCCGTGAAGCAGCCTCGACAGGGCTGCCCGGGGCTTGAGGGCAGAGAGCGACAAGGAGCCAGCATGGAGACCAGAATGAGGGGAGAGAGGGAGCAAGCCGCACGTCGTTGTCGGAGGCCATGTTTTGCAGTTTGCCCTCCTGGCTACAGCGAGTCCTTAGCTCTTTCCTGGGGCTGTGAAATACATTTTGACCTCATATCTTAATTGGCACATAAACACAAATTTTCTAGAAAATTAGGCATATCATAAGGGGCAGTTGAATTTTTACCTTATTCATGATACCTATTTATATTATTTAAGGTGATTTGGTTCAACTGTGGTTTTGCAAATAGATGGAATCATTTCCCGAAAAGTAATAAAAGTAATAATAACAAATCAATGTCTTATTCCAGAATTATAAAAGCATAAGCCTCTTTTTAAATAACTACAGTTGCATGTCAGAAAATCTAAACAAATGTGTAGTTAAGAATGATTGCTATACCTAAGGGATTTAGTTTATACAAGACAGATTAGCAAGATAAGAGCCTCATTATGCATGAAAGTCATTTGTTTTTCCATGAATCCAGCACAGCACAAGTTCGGGGGTTGCAATTCATAAAGAGACCAAATGTGAAGACTGAGCGCTGTTATGACATTAATCTTCATGAATATGGAAAGAAGTGAATTATTATCTTTCTCTTTATGAGCTGAAGAGAACTGTCGCAACAAATTTGAATCTTGGCGTATATTGGAATGCAGGCTGGAAGGGCCCCAGAGAGTTAGTCTGACCCTTCAGTCTACCCACAGGAAATAGAGAAGCAAGGTTTTTAAGAGACTCGAACACCTTCGTGTGGTGAGTTAATAGCAAAGAAAGCACAGAGCTCAGGACTCCCCCAAGTAAGGGCTCTTTTGATTGACCCAAAAGAGGGGCAAATCGTCCCTTACCTCCAGTTTTTCCAAACAATCAAGAGTCTTCTGCTGTGATGTACACCTGGAACTAATAAGATTTTGTGTGTCAATTAGACTTCGATTTTAATAAAAAGAAAAACAAGACACCCGAGAGAGCTTGCTTTCTCTCTCCATCGTATGAGGAAACAAAAAGCTGGCCATCTATAAACCAGGAAGACAGACTTCACCAAGAAGCAGACCAGGCTGGCGCCCTGATCTCGGACTTCCGACCTCCAGAACTGCAAGAAATAAATTTGTTGTTTAATTAAACAAACAAAAAAAAAAGTCTTCTGTATGTGCTCCCTTTTTAACTCATTTCACACAGGATTCTAAACTCAAATCTAAATAATCAATTTTTGATCACTTATCGTGAGCTAACCCGCTTCCTGGGATGTATCTACTCTTTTGTCTATATTTCTGCTCTGTAAATTCCACCCTCAATAAGCTCTCAGCTCCTTTTTTGGGGCCTAAAATTATGACTCTCAGCATTTTTAGACAGGTGTCCAGTACCATGACCTTGTAAAGAAAGCTTCCAGGCTACTCAGTTTGGGCTGCGCTCTCTTCTATTTAACTCCGGTATTTTTAAATCCCACTGAAAATCCACTGACGTTCTGTTTACCGTAAGGAATTGTAATTTCTGGAGACGTTGTTAGGGCCCTTTTTAAAGCAGCAATATTCCTTAGCAAAGAAATAAAAAATACTTTTAAAAAGTAAAGAAAGCGGTCACTTCAAAATGCCTTGGAAGCCTCTATTGTTGAAACTACCACCAATTATAAGCATGTTTTCTATAATTTCTGTCTGCTAGGGAAACTTGTTAAAAAGATGTGCTAGCAGAAAGGCATTGGGAAACTAGAGTAGCTATCAAAAGACTTCAATTTTTAAGCATCTGCTTCCTCGCCAGGGGCGCAGTGAAGGAGGAAAGGTATAATGATGAGAACCCGGCCCGCTCCCAATCTGACGTCCCACTTTCTGCTACTGTGAGCTGGAGCCTGAGTTTTAACCCGTGAGCCTCAGTTTCCTCCTCACGAGTCGAAGTGCGTGTAATTCCTACCTCTAGAGTGGATGTAAACACGACACAGGATATAGCTGACGCACCCAGCAGAATGCCGGGCTTCTGACTGGCGCTCCGTGAATGCAGTGTATTAGCTCCTCACACATCCCTACCTTCGTGCTCCCTATCTCTCTGCCTTTGTTCCTAATCTGGAAAACCTATTTTATAAGAGAACCGTGGGATTAATTACAGGATGAGGCACAGAAAATGTCTGGAGCATCTGACTCACTGCAAAAATCCTTTCATAGGAAACAGAATTGCTAAAAGACAAATATATCACAAAAAAATCTCCTTCCAAGACTTAAGACACACAGAGGAGGCACAGGTAATAGGATTAATCGGTAACCGCAAAGTGCGAAGAAAAGAACTGGAAGATGGGCGGGTCTTCTGGCTCAGGCGACCAAGTGCACAAAGGCAAGCAAGGCGGAGGATGGAACGAGTAGAGGCTATGAGGAAGGAGGGCAATGGATTGGGTTTGAGATGGTAATGGACTGGGTTTTAGACACTGCCATGGTCTGAATGTTTGTGTCCTCCCTAAATTCATATATTGAAATCCTAATCCCCAAAATGATTAATTAGGGGCCTTTGGGAGGTGATTACGCCTTGAAAGCAGAGCCCTCATGATTGGGACTGGTGCCTTACAAAAGAGGCCTCACCGAGCTCCCTGAGCCCTTCTGCCGTATGGGAACACAGCAGAAAGACACCACGGTGAACCAGGAAAGGGGCTGAGGACCGGACCACGCTGGCACCCTGATCTTGAATTGCTGCTGTTTATAAGTCACCAGTCTAGGGCGTTTTGTAATAGCAGCGCAAACGCACTCAAAAGGACACGTTGAGTTTAGGCTTTATGAATCTTTAATCATTCCCCCCCAACACGATAGATCGTGGTTTCTAAACAAATGCTTCAAGCATGTGCATGCCTTTAAAATAATCTAATTTGCAAGAAACCTCTTTCATAAAGCAAAGAATCATTTAATAAAGCAACTCCTTAACACAACTGTTTTGTGAATTCCAATTTCAGTATATCAGGTTTTCCTCCAAGAAAAGCACATCTGCACATGNTATCAAAAGACTTCAATTTTTAAGCATCTGCTTCCTCGCCAGGGGCGCAGTGAAGGAGGAAAGGTATAATGATGAGAACCCGGCCCGCTCCCAATCTGACGTCCCACTTTCTGCTACTGTGAGCTGGAGCCTGAGTTTTAACCCGTGAGCCTCAGTTTCCTCCTCACGAGTCGAAGTGCGTGTAATTCCTACCTCTAGAGTGGATGTAAACACGACACAGGATATAGCTGACGCACCCAGCAGAATGCCGGGCTTCTGACTGGCGCTCCGTGAATGCAGTGTATTAGCTCCTCACACATCCCTACCTTCGCGCTCCCTATCTCTCTGCCTTTGTTCCTAATCTGGAAAACCTATTTTATAAGAGAACCGTGGGATTAATTACAGGATGAGGCACAGAAAATGTCTGGAGCATCTGACTCACTGCAAAAATCCTTTCATAGGAAACAGAATTGCTAAAAGACAAATATATCACAAAAAGATCTCCTTCCAAGACTTAAGACACACAGAGGAGGCACAGGTAATAGGATTAATCGGTAACCGCCAAGTGCGAAGAAAAGAACTGGAAGATGGGCGGGTCTTCTGGCTCAGGCGACCAAGTGCATAAAGGCAAGCAAGGCGGAGGATGGAACGAGTAGAGGCTATGAGGAAGGAGGGCAATGGATTGGGTTTGAGATGGTAATGGACTGGGTTTTAGACACTGCCATGGTCTGAATGTTTGTGTCCTCCCTAAATTCATATATTGAAATCCTAATCCCCAAAATGATTAATTAGGGGCCTTTGGGAGGTGATTACGCCTTGAAGGCAGAGCCCTCATGATTGGGACTGGTGCCTTACAAAAGAGGCCTCACCAAGCTCCCTGAGCCCTTCTGCCATATGGGAACACAGCAGAAAGGCACCACGGTGAACCAGGAAAGGGGCTGAGGACCGGACCACGCTGGCACCCTGATCTCGAATTGCTGCTGTTTATAAGTCGCCAGTCTAGGGCGTTTTGTAATAGCAGCCCAAACGCACTCAAAAGGACACGTCGAGTTTAGGCTTTATGAATCTTTAATCATTCCCCCCCAACACGATAGATCGTGGTTTCTAAACAAATGCTTCAAGCATGTGCATGCCTTTAAAATAATCTAATTTGCAAGAAACCTCTTTCATAAAGCAAAGAATCATTTAATAAAGCAACTCCTTAACACAACTGTTTTGTGAATTCCAATTTCAGTATATCAGGTTTTCCTCCAAGAAAAGCACATCTGCACATGTGCTCATTATGATCATTAAGAATAGATTTTCTAACTCATTGCTCTGGGAGTGACGACTGCCAATTCTGAAACGCATGTGAGTTGTACATCACAACTTGTATTTAATCCCGTTCATCATTTCAAAAGTAAGTTCTCGTCTTTGTTCAAAAGGAAGCAATCTAGCCTTTAGAAACACTTTGGGAGATGATGTATGAGTTTCTCAGAAGCTATCATATTTACGGGCGCCTGGGTGGCTCAGTCGTTGAGCGTCTGCCTTCGGCTCAGGGNATTGGGAAACTAGAGTAGCTATCAAAAGACTTCAATTTTTAAGCATCTGCTTCCTCGCCAGGGGCGCAGTGAAGGAGGAAAGGTATAATGATGAGAACCCGGCCCGCTCCCAATCTGACGTCCCACTTTCTGCTACTGTGAGCTGGAGCCTGAGTTTTAACCCGTGAGCCTCAGTTTCCTCCTCACCAGTCGAAGTGCGTGTAATTCCTACCTCTAGAGTGGATGTAAACACGACACAGGATATAGCTGACGCACCCAGCAGAATGCCGGGCTTCTGACTGGCGCTCCGTGAATGCAGTGTATTAGCTCCTCACACATCCCTACCTTCGTGCTCCCTATCTCTCTGCCTTTGTTCCTAATCTGGAAAACCTATTTTATAAGAGAACCGTGGGATTAATTACAGGATGAGGCACAGAAAATGTCTGGAGCATCTGACTCACTGCAAAAATCCTTTCATAGGAAACAGAATTGCTAAAAGACAAATATATCACAAAAAAATCTCCTTCCAAGACTTAAGACACACAGAGGAGGCACAGGTAATAGGATTAATCGGTAACCGCAAAGTGCGAAGAAAAGAACTGGAAGATGGGCGGGTCTTCTGGCTCAGGCGACCAAGTGCACAAAGGCAAGCAAGGCGGAGGATGGAACGAGTAGAGGCTATGAGGAAGGAGGGCAATGGATTGGGTTTGAGATGGTAATGGACTGGGTTTTAGACACTGCCGTGGTCTGAATGTTTGTGTCCTCCCTAAATTCATATATTGAAATCCTAATCCCCAAAATGATTAATTAGGGGCCTTTGGGAGGTGATTACGCCTTGAAGGCAGAGCCCTCATGATTGGGACTGGTGCCTTACAAAAGAGGCCTCACCAAGCTCCCTGAGCCCTTCTGCCATATGGGAACACAGCAGAAAGGCACCACGGTGAACCAGGAAAGGGGCTGAGGACCGGACCACGCTGGCACCCTGATCTCGAATTGCTGCTGTTTATAAGTCGCCAGTCTAGGGCGTTTTGTAATAGCAGCCCAAACGCACTCAAAAGGACACGTCGAGTTTAGGCTTTATGAATCTTTAATCATTCCCCCCCAACACGATAGATCGTGGTTTCTAAACAAATGCTTCAAGCATGTGCATGCCTTTAAAATAATCTAATTTGCAAGAAACCTCTTTCATAAAGCAAAGAATCATTTAATAAAGCAACTCCTTAACACAACTGTTTTGTGAATTCCAATTTCAGTATATCAGGTTTTCCTCCAAGAAAAGCACATCTGCACATGTGCTCATTATGATCATTAAGAATAGATTTTCTAACTCATTGCTCTGGGAGTGACGACTGCCAATTCTGAAACGCATGTGAGTTGTACATCACAACTTGTATTTAATCCCGTTCATCATTTCAAAAGTAAGTTCTCGTCTTTGTTCAAAAGGAAGCAATCTAGCCTTTAGAAACACTTTGGGAGATGATGTATGAGTTTCTCAGAAGCTATCATATTTACGGGCGCCTGGGTGGCTCAGTCGTTGAGCGTCTGCCTTCGGCTCAGGG
>NC_048232.1:35045321-35141820 GCF_002007445.2 Ailuropoda melanoleuca | reverse complement strand
AAATAAAACCTTAAAAAAAAAAAAGATGATATTTAACACCATGGCTCTTAATTTTGGCCATGGTCTTCAAGATGTTTGGGCGGAACAAAGCTCATCCCCTCCCTGTTATATGCTATGCCGCCATCACTCCTCCCCCACCCCCCTCCCCCCACCACACACGTGTACACAGAGAATTTTAAGACCCTAGAGAAATTTCATTCTTACTTTGGAGATACCACCTCCATAATATATCAAACATATTAAAATAAATCATGTAAATCACTTACAAGATTATANAGCAATCTAGCCTTTAGAAACACTTTGGGAGATGATGTATGAGTTTCTCAGAAGCTATCATATTTACGGGCGCCTGGGTGGCTCAGTCGTTGAGCGTCTGCCTTCGGCTCAGGGAGTGATCCCGGAATCCCAGAATCGAGCCCTGCATCAGGCTCCTCTGCTGGGAGCTTGCTTCTTCCTCTCCCACTCCCCCTGCTTGTGTTCCCTCTCTCGCTGGCTGTCTCTATCTCTGTCAAACAAACAAATAAATAAAACCTTAAAAAAAAAAAAGATGATATTTAACACCATGGCTCTTAATTTTGGCCATGGTCTTCAAGATGTTTGGGCGGAACAAAGCTCATCCCCTCCCTGTTATATGCTATGCCGCCATCACTCCTCCCCCACCCCCCTCCCCCCACCACACACGTGTACACAGAGAATTTTAAGACCCTAGAGAAATTTCATTCTTACTTTGGAGATACCACCTCCATAATATATCAAACATATTAAAATAAATCATGTAAATCACTTACAAGATTATAAACTGAGCTGCGGTAGACTCGTTGATATAATATTATGTGCTAAAGAAATTTAAATTAAATATGATTAATTTCAATTTTGCAGGATTAGGCTTTTTTTTTAATCTGGGGGACAACAAAGAAATTGAAAGTGTCACACCTTGTCGTAGGCCCTTGAAAAGCTTGCGGTCCACTCAGCACGGTTTCTGCAATAGCCAACAAACAAAATGCTCCCAACAGACCCCACCGGAAGGAAAAGATGAAACATGAGCACTTGAAGAATAGTTTTGCTGATTTTTTTCCCTCCCAATATAAAACATGGATATCATTTTCAGTGCTTCGCGTCATGGGCTTCTTTGTCTCCATGTAAAGGTGGCATGGAGCACCAAGCTACTCGGGAACTGTTCACGAGCTAGCTGGTCCCGGAGCTGAAGGTGCCGCCTCGCTGCCTGCTCTGAGAGTCACTAGTGTGCACAGGTGTGGTGTGGGGTGAGTGCGTCCCCGGCCAGTCTTGTGCTCCTCTGTCCTATTAGAAGACCTCTCTGCAAACCTTCTAGGGCCTTCTAAAGGAGGCCTAAGATAGAGTTTGGTCGTCCATGGGATTATGCTCCAAATTCTATAAATTCTGGAAGACACTCACAGGAATGATATGACTAAAACCAAAATGTAATTATTTAAAAGATTTATCTCACCAAATTGCCCAATATGCAATATCGAATATCCAAAGGTATCTTGGGTATTTGGCTTGGCAGANGCAATATCGAATATACAAAGGTATCTTGGGTATTTGGCTTGGCAGAAATCAGTAGCAGAAATATACCGCTAACCAAGTGTCTCTAAATTTGTGACTGATTTCGGAAGCTGCTTTGCTAGGTTCCACCCAAGGCTAAAACGCCAAGAACAAGAAAAGCCATGAGTGTTTCCCTCTGTTCTCCTTCCTGGCACAATACAGTCACTCTGCTAATCCAGGTCACACCTTGCAAAAAAAAAAAAAAAAAAAAAAAAAAAAAAAAAAAAAAAAANAAAAAAAAAAAAAACGGAGGAGGAAAGAAGGAAAATGGGAAAAAGAAGTCGATTGAAAGCTGCACAAAGACATACACGTCTCTACACCACAGACTCTCAAATCAACACTCTTCTCTATGAGGACAGCTTGAGTTAAGAAAGAAGGAAACAAAGGCTTGTTTAGCCAATAATTTGACAATATTCTCTGGATATTAGATAGCCACTTTTCCTCTAATTAGATAGCCGCTTTCTTTCAACAATGAAAGAAAAGTAATTCTTATAATAACTTCTCAAATGGCAAGGTTGTGTTGAATTTAATGTGTTTATTCAAGTTCTGCATTTCACTCTCCCCGAGACAGCACGAGAATTGATTTAAAAACAAAAACAGAAACAAAACAAAACCCACTGCACAAGATAATTGCAATTTATTGATGGCATCAATTATTTCAGTTCCTGTTTTGTCATTTTGGAAAGTTTTAAAAGCTCAAGAGATTAAATGTAAAAGGGAGAATTGAGGAGAGTGGGGTCCAAAACGGTGGTGTAGTAATATTTGAACTCACCCCCTCCCATAGACACACCCCATCTATAGCCACATTTGGAGTAATTCCCTCTGAGAAAGGACTAGAAACTAGCTGAACAACATAGGATAAAAGGTACACGTCGAGAAGAATAGAAGAGGCAGAGATATGGTTGGTACGGCACCACACAGTAGGGAGAGATCATACAACCCTCTAGCTTCTCCTGGAGGAGTGAGGGCTTCGTGCCCCACGATCAGGCACCTCAACCCTTGGAACCTACACCAGAGAGTCAAGGCCCCCAAAATATCTGGCGTAAAAAAACAATGGTGCTGGTGTCCAAGACAAACGGAGGGCTATAGGGAACTGAGATTCTCTTTTTGAAGGGCTCACACGTGGTCTCACTCATCCTGGGACCCAGCGCAAGGGCGGCGTTTGAAAGGCACCCAGACGAAGTATGAGGGAGATTCATTTGCTCATCTTACAGCATCTGCTCAAGGGCCAGGAGATAGCTGGGACTCTCTCTGGAAACGGAGGCACTGGCAGACACGGGTTCTGCTGCGTGGAGCCCCTTCCCACTGCCTTGCTGTGGGGTCAAGCAGTCATGACACGATCCCGCTGCTTGCTGAAGCTGGACAGCACAGGCTGTGGCCCTCCGCTGCTCCCTAGATGGGGCCGGCCGTCACTAGTGGTCCTGGCATTCTCCCCCTATCTTGCTAAAGCCTGCAGGTGCATGTGGACAGGGTGCTCTCCCCCTGCCTTGCTGAAGGCCGCAAGCGTGCACCACCTCGTTCACTCTCTGGCTGCCTCTCGAAAACTGGCAGGTGAGTACAATCCACAAAGGGGTTGCCCCTCGATCACCTGGCCCAGGTAGACAATGGGGCTTGCATTCCTAGGTGCCACAGGACTATCACAATCAGAAAGACATTCTTGGCAGGAGACCAGCCCTAGGGCCCTGCACAGGCAGCAGACTGAAACAGCCCCAGTCTTCATGTGAAAAAAAAAAAAAAAAAGCCTACGTATTTGTGCTAGAGCTTTAGCCGGGGGGGTCAGTCTTCAGGTTTGCTGCACACCTAGAGGCTACGGAGGCGCCCTCAGGGAACACAGGGAAACAACATCCTTGTGCTCGCCCTTGGCCTTGCTACGGCTCAACAAAACATCCCAGAAAGGGGTTCATCTACTTGTCTGGAGCATTACTTTATGTTTTTCACAGAAATAGGATAAACAATCCTAAAATTTGTATAGAACCACAAAAGACCCTAAATAGCCAAAGCAATCTTGAGAAAGAACAAATAGGGAGCCGTTATTCTCCTTGATATCAAACTATATTACAAAGCTATAGTAATCGGAACAGGATGCTATTGGCAGAAAAACAGACATATGGATCAGTGGAACAGAATAGAGAACCCAGCAATAAACCCACACATATACGGCCAGTTAATTTACTATAAAGGAAGCAAAAATACAATGGGGAAAGGATGAAATATTCAATAAACAGTGTTGGAAAAACTGGGCAGCCACATTCCAAAGAATGAAACTGGACCATTATCTTACATCATACACAAAAATTAACTCAACATAGATCAAAGACTTGAATGTAAAAGCTGAAGGAATAAAACTTCTAGAAGAAGGCATAAGCAGTAATCTCCTTGGCATAAGTCTTGGCAATCGATGTTTGGATCTGAGTCCAAAAGAAAAGGCAACAAAAGGGAAAATAAAATGGGACTACATCAAACTAAAAAAGCTTCTGCACAATCAACCTATCAAATGGAAAAAAATATTTTCAAATCATATATCTAATAAAGGGTTAATATCTAAAATATATAAAGAACTTGTAAAACCCAATAGCAAAGAAACTAAAAAAAAAAAAAACTATCTGATTTTAAATGGGCAAAAGATCTGAATAGACATTTTTCCAAAGAAGACATACAGATGGCCAACAGGCAAATGAAAAGATGCTCAGCATCGCTGATCATCAGAGAAATGCAAATCAAAACCACAATGAGATATCACCTCACAACTATTAGAATAGCTATTACCAAAAAGAAAGAAAGAATAAGTTTAGGTAAGGATATAGAGAAACGGGACTGCACTGTTGATGGAAATATATTTTGGTGCTGCCACTGCACCAAACAGCATGGAGGTTCCTCAAAAAATTAGAAATAGGTCTACCATGCGATCCCACAATCCCACTTCTGGTTATATATCCAAAGAAAACAAAAACACTAGCTCAAAAAGATATATGCATCCCTATTTTCATCACAGCATTATTTTCAATAGCCAAGATATGGAAACAACCTACATGTCCTTCAAAGAATGAATGGATAAAAATGCAGTATTATGCACAATGGAATACTACTCAGCCATAAAAAAGAATGAAATCTTGCCATTTGCAACAACATGCATGGACCTTGAGTGAATTTCGCTAAATGAAATAAATCAGACACCGAAAGACAAATGCCATATGATTTCACTTACACGTGAAATCTAAAAAACAAAACAAAGAAGCAAACAAAACAAAACAAAACAAAACAAAAATCATAGATACAAAGAACAGAATGGTGGTTGCCAGAGGAGAAGGGGATCCAGAGGTACACACTTCCAGTTATAAAATAAATTAGTCCTGGGGATGTAAGTTACAGCATCACAACTACGGTTAATAATATTGTACAGCATGCTCAAACATGGCCAAGAGAGTAAATCCTAAAAGTTAACTTTGTATGGTGACAGATGATAATTAGACTTATTCCCAGGACCATTTTGAAATGTAAACAAATATTGAGTCACTATGTCGTACACCTGAAACCAATATAAAGTTATATGTCAATTATAGCCCAATAAAAGATTTTTGAAAAGGAAAAAATTGATTTCAAAACAAAGTTAGTTTTTTATCTTGACAAAAGATGAAATTAAAGGGAGATTTTTTCCTCATCTATGAATAGAAATTCTGTATAGTGTTATAGCTAATAGAGTATTGACGTTCCCCCTTCTACTTTTGCAATGTGTTTTGGAGCTCGTTTTAAGTATTTTCAACATACGGGTCTTGTGTTACATTGGGGGAAACTTTCACACCCAGAAAATATATCCTCCCAAATGGGTCTAGGTATGTCAGTTGTCAGAATTCTCTTCCGCACACATTAGTCTAGCTTCAGACCGAGCATGATATCTATAGGAAAAAATTAGGTTGTAATTGGAGAATTTGGCAATCGGTGCTTAATGGAAAAGATTGATTTCAAACCAGAAATAATTTCAATCTGATTTTTAATTCAAGGCAAAAAGAAATGTGGAAGTGATTCCCCGGGATGCTTCCCCCTCCTCTCTCCACACTCCCCCTGCCTCAATCATATTTTTGCACACTGAAAAATAACTAACTTTGGTAGCAGTCCTGGCAGGCCCTGAAACTGACATCTTCCATCTTCTTAACCAATTCCGCGTCTTCAGCCAACGATGTAAAATGCAAAATAAGGAAAAAAAGAACTGAAGGAAAGGGGAAATTGTTACATATTTGAAATGGGACTTAGTAAAGTGCAAAAGCCAAGTGTGATCTCTCTGTACTAACTGAATTCAGAGTCCCCAACTGCTAACTTAATTCTGGGCATGGGAAAGTCCTCAAGGGAGCGAGTGAAGACCAGTTACAAATCTGGAGTATATGTTTTTGAACGCAGCGAAATCAGAAAATGCAGCTTCTTGAGAAGGCAAAAGCTCCCCAGACTTGGAATCAGATGTCTTTGGCTTGGCTTCTAATTAGCTGTGTTGCCTTGGGCATGTGGCTTAGCCTTCCTGAATATGTTTCCTCAGCGGTGATGTGGATGAATTGGACAGGATGATGTCTACTATCTCTTCTAGGTAACTCTCAGCCAAAAAGCATTGACTGAGCGACTGCCTTTGGCCCAACTCAGCACAGGATAAAATAGAGAGCAGTCTAAGTGTCATATGCCTGTTCCCTACCATCCTGTAAGTAATTCGAAGGCCGATCTGTGCCCAGTTCCTCTTCTTCTCCGTCCCTAGCACTTAACACAGGCCCTAGCAAAATGGAAGCACCCCCAAAATTTTTTTGGTGAGTGAATGGAATATGTGAAAGTTCTCATAGGAGTTTTATAGAATCCCTGGGAATATATCACAAAAGCATTCTTTTTTTTTTTTTTTTTTTTGCAAGGGTGGGAAGGAAATAATTAATTTCGTTGAGAAACAAGATGAACACTGCACTTCAGGAATTCCATGTACCCAACTCAGAAGCAGCAAACTAAAACAGGATACTAAGGTATTCTCCCAAGTTTAAGAACAAGAGCTCAGGTTATAATTGGGAGAACCCCCAAATTAACAGGTGCTGCTTCTCTTCCTTCCAGCTTTACCTAAAATGACTGATGCTTTGCAAGAAACTTGCTTGCTAATAATCACGAACCCAGCTGGTGCCTCAAAAACTTTCCACCGAGATTGTTACCTTGGTTAATGAGGTTTCTTTGCAAGATGAGAGATTTTACTCCCCAGCCAAGTACTCACAGAATTGCAAACATCAGAATTTCTTTCACGTAGCTCGAAAATCATCTCTTTTTAAAATAGCAAGCGTAGCTTTTAAGAAGAAAAGACATTTAAACAGAATGAAAGAAATCTTTTCCACACGCAGTTTATCAGTTTTCACAGTGGAATACTGGACGCTAAAGCTCCACTCGATGTAAAAAGTAAGCAGGATTCTAAACCCGAGCCAGTCATTGTGGGGCGCGACCGCATACTCCCCAGAGAGCGCTCTGTCGAGCAGATTGTGAGGTCCCTTGTTTGTCAGTCTCAGTGAAAGACAAAAAACCAGGGTGTCAGTTAAAGAAACAAATTCATGCTCCTCTCTAACGCCTTTTAAAAGTCCCCTGTCAGAAAAGCTACACGTGTTCCAGCCTTGCTCATTTTATCTCCTTAGACATCACATATCATTAATCATCTCGGTCTGTCAAGACAAAGAGCTGGAAAACATTTATATTCCAAAATCTCTCAAATATCAAATAGGCCTCAAACACGCAGTGCACTCTGGTTATCAATTACAATCGGATATTCAAGGTGACAAGTCCCATTTGCAGGTTCTTAGCTTTTCCCTCCCACCATCAGGCTCAGAGAATTACATGTGAGAGGCACAAAAAACACCCACACCCAGATTAACTTCACCCCAAGGAATAAGCAGCCTCTCTCCCATGACATGGCGAGACATGCAGCACCACTGTGACCCCGACATCCTCCCCGGTGGTCAGGGGAGGGGGGGATGCTCGACCTTGTCCTGAATGTATGACCGGCTAGAAGATGGCGTCCCTTGAGGGGTGGGAATGCCCACACTTCTCTGCAGCAGCCAAGCTGCTTTCCACAGTGGCCTGTCACACAGGAACCAGTGAGAAAACCCATGACCAAACCTCCAGCACGTGCTATTGCTGGTAAGGACGGAGTGAGGTGGACAAACCAGAGAGAGGGTCTGGACAGCCATCACAGAGCAGTGGGTGTTTGACAGGAGAGGGAGAAAAAACAGGAAGGCTCTGGAAAGAACATGGACATGGAGTTAACTAAAGATAATCTCACCCTACTTTACAACTGCCTGAATTTGCAGCTCTACGACACAGCAGAAACCTTACACGGATGAGAACGGCATCAGGAGTCCTCGGGTATGCAAGCAGGAAACAGAGGACCCTGTGCTTTCCATAAGTCCATTTCCATGAGCTCTTCCTCTCACCACCCCAACCCACTGGCTTTGAGGTTTTTGTCACTACACACCTTTTAGCACTCAACTCACAAATTCAAACCTGTAAACTTCTCATTTAAGAAATTATGGCTTTCTCATTTCTAAATACATTTTGTTCCCAATATCCAAGTGTTTCCCCATCTTCTTTCTTTTGTTGATTTTGCTCCCTCTCCAAGAAAAGCCTTCCCACCAAATCAGCTTCACTAAATAGTACCCGTCATTCGAGACCCACTCCTATCTCATTTCCTCTGTGAAGACTCTCATGAAAGAATGCCCTTCCCCTTCAAAACCTCCATAGCGTGTCTATATCAATCACAGAGCGTGTGTGTGTGTGTGTGTGTGTGTGTGTGTGTGTGTGTGTGAGACAGCACATTGACACTGTGTAGAATTCTTACGCTATCTAAATTCTGGGTGCAGGTTGGCTGGACAGGCAGAGCACAGGTACACCCCATCCCAGTTCCAAGGATTACTCTAGACAGGGCATTCAGTTCATCCAAGCAGAGGTCTCTAGGTCTGACCACTTCCCCCAAAGAATGGTTTTCCAGCATCCTAGCATTGTACAGTACCGGACAAAATTACTTTAGCCTGGAACTAATGATAGAAAATAATTTTTGCCAACATTAAAATGAGCCCGTTTCCTCATAATTGGGAAATGAATCTTCTCACTGTTGCTTTTCTCCCTAGTTCTATTGTTTTCACTGAGTTTTCATACCAGTTGCACTATTTTCTCTTTCATTAGTGAACTGCCAGATCTTTCAAATGAAAGAGCTAAGGCAGATTGTTTTCTATATTTTTCCTTGAAAGTTCACTTCAGACTTTAGAAAACATATGTAGTTATCAAATGAAAATAATTAATACTATTTCTGTGTTACACTATTCTTTGGAAAGTAAAACAATTATTTTTTAAATGTTCTGATTTGGCTCAACTCTAGGAAATTAGGTTTCCCTCAACTGTAATCTATTACATGATTAATGTGTATAGGATTCAACTTCAAAGGACCCAAAATAAAGAACTCTATGCATTGGCTCATTATTTATTTTTACACTAGCCAGATATTTAAATTAGCTTTTTTCTTTTATTCTTTTTAAATCTTTCTTCAAGCTTTGATTCCTTCCATTTGTTCCTTAATGGTAACTGGTATTAATTGACAATATTATGCTGAAAAAAGAGTAAACAAAAGGCTAAATCTTTTAAAAATAAACAATCATAATATTTCAAGATGTAAATCTATGCTAAGGACAAGCAACCCATGATATCCACTACTTTCTCCAGGGGAGAACAGAACATTCACTGGTTTATGTGGACCCACAGAAAAGTTTACAAAAGATTTAAACACTACCTTCGTAAGATAAACTTGGATTTTAAAAAGTTTGTGTTACATTCTCATAAACCCTCCTCAGCATTTTGATAGGCCATGTAAATGTTACTATTTAATTGTAGCAGATGAATTTCTTGTGTTTTAGGTAATGAATGATATTGCTTCTAATCAGGAGGAAGAGAATTTATATTAATTGAGCACTGACGAGTTTGTCGGTCACTTTTTTTTAAGGTTTTATTCATTTATTTGAGAGAAAGAGTACGAGAGGGCACAAGCAGAGGGAGGGGCAGTGGGAGGGGCAGAGGGAGAGGGAGAAGCAGGCTTCCCGCTGAGCAGGGAGTTTGATGTGGAGCTCGATCCCAGGACCCTGGGATCAAGACCTGGGATCAAGACAAGTCCCTTGTCAGTCACTTTTAATGCGTCATCTCATTGCATAACTACATGCAGTGAGTATTTTACTTTCCATTTTACAGATTTAAAAACTGAGGATCAGAGTGACATTCCTAAGTGGCTCCATTGGAGTTTATATTTAGTCTGACTCTAAAGGCCGTGATCTTTTCACTATGTGATGTGGCCTTCCCTCAATTAAGCTTCTCTTGTCAACAAGTCTGTGAGGACAGAGGTCGTGTGACATCCAGAAGGGGGCAATGGGAAGATAGGAGGAGGTCCTCGATGTCTTTTCCAAATAGCCCACAAAGATCCTAGGAGATTTCAACCTAGTCATGAAGCTGGGTAAAAATTACAAATTACCTACTTTAGCGTAGAACGAAAGAGTCATAAAATGACTTACTGTTCTTCATTCAACTGTATATTACATGATGAGCTCTAGGGTATTTTCCAGAATGAATATCTACTGAACACAGCCAGTAAAAGCAATATTAAAAATAAGATGTGTCTGTGGAAGGTGATACAGTGCCACCTTTCTTGTGAAGGTAAATGTGGGGACATACTAGGAGCATCACTTCTATTCCCTGAATTCCTGTTCTTTTACCTAAAACCAGCAGAAAGGGGAGATGCAGAGAATGAAAAGGCATGATCCCAGAACAAAGGGCACAATCAAACACTTGTTATAATATGGCTTTTCCTAGTTCAATCCCTGTTTCCAATCCCTGGAGCAGCTGGTCAGTCCTAGGCCTTGTAGTATGCACTGGAGACTTGGAGTTGAGAAATCATCCTGACCTTCCAACAGCTCACAGTCTGATTAGGGAGATGAGGCAAGTACACTAATCACTGAAACTGTAGATAAAACATCATACATATCATAAAGCAAAATAGAGAAATATTCAAGGGCAACAATGAAGACCCCATGAGTAGACATTTGCAATAGGCTGCGGGGGGTAACGTGTCACTGGGTGGAGGTGGGACACCAGCAAATGCATAAAAAGGTGGGTATCTTTCAGAATTGACACTTGTTTCCTGGGCTGCAAATTGAAATATGATTGATTGGTACCACGCTGAGAGGGCCTGGCACACGGTGGTAAGGATTCTGTATCTAACTGGTAACCTCTGAAAGAGATGTCTGCATAGAGTGGAAAGGTCTAAAATTAAACCACAAAGTGTGATTTGTCTTCGTGAATCCAGTAACCAACCAACCCTTGCACTCTTCTTTCTCCTTTTGTTAGGTTGTTGACAAGATCCAAAATTTGATTCAACACCTGGAAAGCCATTTTCTCACTCCCTATCCCCCTTGGAAGATTTAATTGGTGATACATTCAAAGCAAAATAAGCAAAGTAATAAAAGGAGAATTTGGAGTGGCAGCAGAAATAGTAGCAGCAGGAGAGCTGCCCAAAGAGATCAATGGATCTTGAAGATGGGAAGGAAATTCTGTACACCAGTCATCTTCCTTTGTTCCCCCACTCAGGCCCCCTGCAGAAAATGAAGGTCAACTCGTGAGAAAAAAAGGGGGCTCGAGGTTTCTGAAGGATCCAACAGATGCCTAGGCAGTGCACAGAGTAGTTAAACACACAGATTTGGAGTGAGACAGATGCCAGTTTGGATATACATTTACTGGCTGTGTGAACCTGAACAAGTTACAACCTCTCTGGTCTTCAGTTTTCATGTCTGTTAAATGGGAACACTAGTACCACCTGCCTTACAGGGTTGTTGCAGAGAAGAATGATGATACAAAACAAAGGACCTAGTCCAGTGAGCCCTATAGAGGACTTCCATTATGGCCTATAACCTTACATGGAAATACAGGTCAGCTAAACAAAACTAATGCATTCAGAGAATGGAAGACACAAACCCTCCTTACCCCAGTGTCTTCTCCCTATCCTGAACCAAGGGACACCTGAAGGCTATTCTGGGGAAGAATTAGAAATCAAGCGACCAATTACATGGGAAGGAGAAGGTAGAAAGGAATAGGAACTGATTTTTGTGGGGATTTGACATCCAGAGGGCAGGACTAGAAAAAGCCACATTAACTGAGGTAAGATTCTCAGGATGTGAAAAGCAGAGTACCAGAAAAGATATGCTCTGATCACACACGCAGACCAAATCAACTGCTCTTGGTTAGAGTCGTATTACGAAAACACAACTCACACCTATCCTGTTTTACTATTTGGAACATGTAAAATATGTCGTGGGTCTGAGACCTCCAGGATACACAGAGTCAATCTGGAGGGCACTGGCAAGATCCAAAGTGCCCCTCTCCCTGGGGAGAAGTGGGGAGATCAGCAGTCACAGGGGCAGAGGCTGCACAGGAGGGGCAGGGCTGGACAGTTCACGTGGAGGAGTGGGGGTGACAACTCTGTTTAGAACAAACAAGGACTGTGGGACTTGAACCTGCCCCTGTGACTGAGAGGTCCTGGAGAGCTCTGGATGGGGCCACATTTAACCCACAGCCTCCCAGACTCCTCTGACAGTGACTTGGGAGCTCAGTACCTAGAGGAAGAGTCCCACTGTGCCTTGACTTTTCCAAAAGTTCCCAAAGCTAAAGACACTAAAAAAATAAAAATGCCCCAAGAATGGTCACCTGTGAAAATTCAAAAATGCTGCTTCAGGCTACGCTACAGATATGGCTTCACCGAGTCAAAGAATCAAAATGCAAATGACCATTCGCATGTATTTCTCCAAAGAGCCTGGGGTTTGACTGGGTGCCATCTTCTTTCTAGAAAATGTATCTGTGTATAGACAGAGCTTTAGTCCTGTTTACATGAAGCATCCACACATTTTGACAAATTAACTGTCACCTGCCAAGACAAAGTCCAGGACATTCCTCAGAGAAGAAGTTGAGGACAATTAGCGGTTTAACAAAACACAGCCACAACACAGAATACCACCTCAATTCAAATTAGCTTTCACCTTCCAACAGAGGAAAACAGAAGGCAGCTACAAACACCTCAAAGGCCCTTAATCCTGAGTTTGCAATGTTAAAGGAAGGTTTCTAACAGGTCTTGGAAATGCCGGTGATTTCAGAGGCACATCAACAGCCCACACCTCATTTAATAGACAGCACTTCCATCTTCTCCGGACCCCCAATCCATGGCTACAAACTTGTAGTTTATTTCATTAACATTCCCGAAAATGCCCTTCCTTGGATGAGGTAAAAAGATCAACATAGTCCATTCATGGAAAATAGCTATTGACTTTTATTATGGAAAAGCAGTTCAGGTGACATGTACACTTGGATTTAATTACTCTTGTCAGCCGTCCAATGACTTCCAGGATAAACCTGGAGGAAGCACCTCCTGTGGACAAATGGAAAATCTCCAACAGCTCCAGGTTCTCTGTAGTAGGCTCTGACCTCAATTCAGCTGGCGGCAGATTTTACCTTGGCTAGTGTTTTTATGAGTCCATTTGAGGAATGAAGAATCAATTATTAAAACAAAAGATCTTAAATCCGGAATGCAAGATCACAAGTTAACATAGTGACTTTGGCTTTTCTCTACTGTAGCCTGTTAAAGCTGGAAGAGTCCTTTGAAGTCACCTCATCCAGCTCTTTCATTTTACAGATGAGGGAGATGGAATCCAGAGAGCACTGGTGACTTGCCCAAGGTCACCTCTACCCTCGGAAATGCTCTTTCCTCTATACGACAGTGACTTCAGATTAAAATCTGCCAAGTAAAATGCCATTTCCAGTGCACCCTTTCACTATTTGTACCAAAGAACCACCAGTGCCAGGAAATTAGCTTCTCCTTTCTCTACTAAAAGGATACTATGCTCAATACCTGGTTTAACTGTTAAAGACCTCTGTATTTACAACCAAGTTGCGTTCAAATCTTTGTTAGAATGTGAACCATCGGGGCGCCTGGGTGGCACAGCGGTTAAGCGTCTGCCTTCGGCTCAGGGCGTGATCCCGGCATTGTGGGATCGAGCCCCACATCAGGCTCTTCCGCTATGAGCCTGCTTCTTCCTCTCCCACTCCCCCTGCTTGTGTTCCCTCTCTCACTGGCTATCTCTGTCTCTGTTGAATAAATAAATAAAATCTTNTGAATAAATAAATAAAATTAAAAAAAAAAATGTGAACCATCGAAACAATATTAGAAATGATGGGTTGGTGCCAAAACAACTCTAAGACATGTATTTAAATNAAATAAAATTAAAAAAAAAAAAGAATGTGAACCATCGAAACAATATTAGAAATGATGGGTTGGTGCCAAAACAACTCTAAGACATGTATTTAAATTATGATAAAACTGCAACACCATTGGTAATATGGAAAACAGCAATACTTTTGCAACTCTTGCAATTAACAATATAGAGAAAAGATAAAAGTGATCCATTCCAAAGTAAATTGTCAGTTTTTAGTTATCTTGAATGTTGATGCTTAAAGAAAAGCAGTTTTAATACATAGTCATTGAACAAGAATATACTGGGTACCAAGTGATTGAGTGCCTGTCTCCAAGAAACTACAGAAGCCTGGAAGGGGGGCGCCTGTGTGGCACAGCGGTTAAGCGTCTGCCTTCGGCTCAAGGCATGATCCTGGCGTTGTGGGATCGAGCCCCACGTCAGGCTCCTCTGCTACGAGCCTGCTTCTTCTTCTCCCACTCCCCCTGCTTGTGTTCCCTCTCTCACTGGCTGTCTCTATCTCTGTCAAGTAAATAAATAAAAAATCTTTAAAAAAAAAAAAAAAGAAGCCTGGAAGCGAGAAAACAAAGAAAATGAGAAGGTTAGAGATACGCCCTAGGACCTAAAGGAGCACAACTTCCTGGTGAGATCAAGACGGCACTTGCAGAGGAGAATGAGCCCTGGCTCATCAAAGGATGAGCAGGAGTTAGACAGAAAAATGGAAAAAGGAGTGTCATCCCTGGAAGGAGACAGAAATGTGCTGTGGCTATTCAGATGAGAATCTGAGTACTCACGGGGTCTAATTATTTCTCATTTCACTTAAGAATGTGGAGATTCCCTTTTGGCTTAATACAGATTTTTTTTAAGATTTATTGATTTATTTGAGAGCGAGAGAGAGAGACAAAGTGCCAAGGGAAGAGGCAGAGGAAGAGGAGAGAGGATCTCAAGCAAACTCCCTGCGGAGCACAGAGCCCAGTGCAGGACTCAATCTCATGACCCTGGGATCATGACCTTAGCAGAAATCAAGAGTCTGATGCTTAACAGACTGAGCCCTTAATGCAGATATTTCACTAGCACTGTTCATGTTCCCCAGTCACAATAAAGATTGTAGTTAGCTATGAAGGAAAGAGAAAAAAAAAAGAAAAAAAAGAAGAGGTTACTGAGCAAGAACAAAAAGGGGACAGGAAGACCCGGCTCAAAGGCCATGTGTTTGTCATCCCTGTAGGAAGCCAGGTTCTTGATGCAGTTGTTTTTGAATCTTTTACAACACAGTGTGTGGCGTATATTAGGTACTTAGCAAACATCTACTTGTTCGAGTGAAAAGTCACAAAGCTCCATAAAGAGATGCCATTTTATAACCACAAGAATGGCTGTAACAAAATCGACAGAGAATACCAAGTGTGACTATAAGAGGATGGAGAAACTGAGCCCCTTCTACATTGCTCATGGGAACGTAAAATGGTGCAGCTGCTTCAGAGAACTGTCTGGCAGCTCCTCAAAAAGTTAAGCATAGAGTTACCATAAGACAATTCTATTTCTGGGCATATCCCCAGAAGAAATGAAAACACACCCCCACAAAAATGTGTACCTCAACATTCATAGTAGCATTATTCATAATAACTCAAAAGTGAAAACAGCCCAAATGTCCATGAACTAATGAATGGAAATAAAATGTGATCTATCCATCGTACGATAGGATATTATACGGCCATAAAAAAAGAACGAAGTGACATACATATTACATATTACAACATGATACATATTACAGCATGAATAAACTTCGAAAACATTACATTAAGTGAAAGAATCAAGTTAGACCAAAGACCGAATATGGCATAATTCCATTTGCATGAAATATCCAGAATACATATATTCACAGAGACACAAGATAGATTAGTGGTTACCTAGGGGTTGGTAGAAGTGGGGAGGGACTGCTTACAGGGTTTACATGGGGATAACTGAAAATGTTTTAACTTCATCGTGTTGGTGATTGTACAATTCTGCCAATATACTTAAAACCATGAACTATAGACTTTATTTATTTGTTTTTTATTTTATTTATAATATAATTAACATACACTGTTCTATTAGTTTCAGGTGCAAAATACAGGGATTCAACAATTCTATACATTATCCAGTGTTCATGATGATAAGCATACTCTTAATCCCCTTCACCTCTATCACCCATCCCCCTGCCACCCCGCCTCTGGTGCCCCCCAGTTTGTTCTCTATAGTAAGAGTCTGTTTCTTTGTTTGTCTCTCTCTCTTTTTTCCTTTGCTCATACGTTTTGTTTCATACATTCCACATATGAGTGAGATCATGGGCATTTGTCTTCCTCTGACTCTTTTCACTTAAACTTACACTCCCTAGATCCAACCATGTCATGGCAAATGGCAAGATTTTATTCTTTTCATGGCTAAATACTACTCCATTGTATGTACACACCACATCTTCTTTACCCATTCATCCGCTCATGGACACTTGGGCTGCTTCCATAGTTTGGATATTGTAAATAATGCTGTAAGAAGCATAGGTGCGTGTGTATCCCTCTGAATTAGTTTTTTTGTCATTTTGGGGTATATGCCCAGTAGTACAATTACTGGATTATAGGGTAGTTCTCTCTTTAATTTTTTGAGGAAACTCCATACTGTCTTTCACAGTGGCCGCACCAGTTTGCATTCCCTTCAATAGTGCACAAGTGTTCCTTTTTCTCCACATCCTCACTAACACTAATTGTTTCTTGCATTCATGATTTTAGCCATTCCGACATGTGTGAGGCAATATCTTGATGTGGTTTTGATTTTCATTTCCCTGATGATCAGTTGCGTTGAGCATCTTTTCATGTGTCCATTGGCCATCTGTATGTCTTCTTTGGGAAAATGTCTACTGATATCTTCTGCCCACTTTTTAGTTGGATTATTTATTTTTGGGGTGCTGGCTTTTATATGATCTTTATATATTTTGGACACTAACCCTTTATCAGATATATCATTTGCAAATATCTTCTCCCATTCAGTAGGTTGTCTCCTGGTTTTGTTGATTGTTCCCTTTGCTGTGCAGAAACTTTTTATTTTGATGGAGTCCTGATAGTTTGTTTTTGCTTTTGTTTCCCTTGCATTAGGAGACATATCTAGAAAAATGTTACTATGGCCAGTATCAGAGAAATTACTGCCTGTGCTCCCTTCTAGGATTTTTATTGTTGGGTCTCACATTTAGGTCTTTAATCTATTTTGAGTTTATTTTTGTGTATGGTGAAAGAAAGTGATCCATTTTCAGTTTTTGCATGTAATTTTCCAGTTTTCCCAACACCATTTGTTGAAGACACTGTCTTTTCCCCATTGCATATCCTTTCCTCTTTTGTCAAAGATTAGTTGACCATATAACCATGGGTTTATTTCTGGGTTCTCCATCCTGTTGTATTGACCTATGTGTCTATTTTTGTGCCAGCACCATATTGTTTGGATTACTACATCTTTGTAATATTATTGAAATCTAAAATTGTGATACCTTCTATTTTATTCTTTTTTAGGATTACTTTGGCTATTCAGGGTCTTTTGTGGTTCCATGCAAATTTTAGGATTGTTTGTTCTAGTTCTGTGAAAAATGCCATTGGTATTTTGATAAGGGTTCCATTAAATCTGTAGATTGCTTTGGGTAGTAGGACATTTTAACAATATTGTTCTTCCAATCCATGACATGGAATGTCTTTCCATTTGTTTGTGTCATCTTCAATTTCTTGCATCAATGTTTTGTAGTTTTCAGAATGCAGGTCTTTCATCTCCTTGGTTAAGTTTCTTTTTAGGCATTTTACTATTTTGAGTCGAATTATAAGTGGGATTTTTCTTACTTAGTCTTCCTGCTGCTTCATCTTAAATATATAAAAATGCAAGAAATTTCTTCACATTGATTTTGTATCCTGCAACCTTACTGAATTCATTTATCAGCTCTAGTGGTGTTTTAGTGGAGTCTTTCAGGTTTTCTATATATGATATCGTGTCATCTACAAATAGGGAAAGCTTCCTTCTTGACCAATTTGGATGCCTTTTATTTCTCTTTCTTGTCTGATTGCTGTGGCTAAGACTTCCAGTAGTATGTTAAATAAAAGTGGTGAGAGTGGACATCTTTGTCTTGTTCCTGACCTTAGGGGAAAAGGTCTCAGTTTTTCACCATTGAGTATATGTTGACTGTGGGTTTTTCGTATTCAGACTTTATTATGTTGAGGTATGTTCCCTCTAAACCTACTTTGTTGAGAGTTTTTATCATGAATGGATGCTGTACTTTGTCAAATGCTTTTTCTGCATCTATTAAAATGATCATATGGTTTTCATTTTTTTCTCTTGTTGATGCAATGTATCACATTGATTGATTTGAGAATATTGAACCACCCATGCATCCTGGGAATAAATTCCACTTGATCATGGTGAATGATTTTTTGATGTACTGTTAGATTTGGTTTACTAGTGTTTTGTTGAGGATTTTTGCATCTATGTTCATCAGAGATATTGGCCTGTAGTTCCCAGTAACCATACCCATGAAATTCCTTTATCCATTCATTCGACAAACGTTGTTTAAGCCTCTACTCTATCCCAGGCACTATTAGAGGCCAACACAAAATAAAGAAGGCAAAGTCCCTACCTTTAAGACATTTATACTGGGGGCTGGGGAGAACAATAAGCAAAAAAAATCAAGGGACTGGATAAACATAGTGAATTGAAAACAGGCGTTTATAAATTCCCCTCTCTCCTAAATCCAGTAAGGTGACTGACAAGGACTAAAAAAGTATAAAAACAGAGACAAAGATAACAGAATAGGAAATAATCCCAGACAAGTCACGACCACGACATTTTCTAATACAGAAAGCAAATAGACAATGATACTTTGACATATCCAGTGGGAAATCACTAAAAGTTTTTAAGTAGGTAGAGTGAATGAATTAACAATGAGACCATTACTCTGGCTGTTCTGCAGAATGGGTAATGGAGCAAGAGAATAGAAGGGAGGAGAACAATTAGGTGCTATTACCTTAGTCTAAGTAAGTGAAGATGCCACTTGAACAGTGAAAACAGAAAAAAATGGGATTGGATTTGGGATCTGTCTTGAAGATAGAACCAGTGGGACTTGCTGACAGAGTGGCACGAGGAGAAATAGGAATCAAAAATGACCACTAGATATTTTAGTTAAGAACATAAGTAAATGTATCATTTACTCAAATGAACATGGAGTGGCATGGACAAGGAAAGATTTGGAGATGGGGGCAAGAAATTGGGAATCAAGCATTTTGAACATGTTAAGTCTTATATGCTTGTAAGACATCCAAATGCCCAAAATGAGTATCAAGGAAAAACTGTACGTAAAGTTGGACTGGAGATATAGATTTGGAAGTCAACAACACAAATGTGTTTGAAGTCATGGAACGAAGAGGAGATGAGGGCCCAAATCTGAGCCTTAAGGCATTTCAAGGTGAGCAGCAGTCTCCAGCATTTTGCTGGACAACATTTTTCTTCTTTAAGTTTGCTTGTGATGTATTTCACCCTACAGAAGTTTTAAATTATCTTTTCATGTTTCTGCTTTCCATGCCATGTAAGAAAGGCTTTCCCCACTCCACATAATAAAATTATTCTCTTACACACCTTTCTCATATCAATCATATATATATATCTTGAGCATAGCAGAAGGGCTAAAGATTTGAACAGAAGCAAAAGGTAATAAGCTGTGGCAATCACGGATTGCCACATCACAATCATTTGCTTCTTGTCTTTCAAAGATCCCTGTTTTCTGATGTCTAGAATCTTGAAAACCATCCCACATATGTTTATGGTACATTTAATATAAATGAGGATATACTAAATAATTTCTATAGAAAAATTCCATTGTGATACAAATAAAATATGCATATATAAATACATACATACTGATAAATGTGCACATAATTTACAAGGTCATGCCAAATGAACTAGAATGATATATACCAAACAATGAACAGTGCTTATCCTCACAAGTGGAGGAATAAAAGTAAAGTAGACATCGCTTTCTATTTTACCGCATGCACCCTTCCAGTGTTTTAATTTCTGGAGTGTTCATATATTACCTTTATAAATTATGTTGATAAGAGCATCTTGAATCATTACCTCCAGCTACCCTCTTCAGTGCAGTGCACTGTGTTGACGAAGAGGCGTTTGTCTGTGACTGACTAGCTCACATATCAGTTCAACTGATGTTGTTTCCTCCACATTGTGATTTCCCATTAAGGCTTCCTACACTGTATCTGTCTCCTGTGTTTTGAAAAGCTAACCATTTAATTCAGATAATATGAGGAGGACAATTTAAATCAACAAATGTATACCTTAAATTCGGTTTAAGGAAAAAAAAAACTATAATTTGAAATCTAGCCATGGCTATTACCATCCCCTCTGAAACTTTCTCGCTGGTAGAAAAGCTGTTTTGTCTCCAGAAAAAATAGGGAGGCTGTCAAGCAATTCCACCACATGGTACAAGCCATCCCTACCATCTCTAAGAATCTGATTTCTTCTTTTGAATACCGTATTTAAGTTAGATGATAGGTTTTGCATTGTAAATTGATGGAGAAAATTCTTGTGCAATCAAATGTCAATCTTGTTTCCGAAGCTTAGGACCCAAAATGTAAATTCTACTACATATTTTGAATGCACTTAGAATAAAAGAACTCAGCAAGAGAGATGAGTCTGGATATAAAGAGATGCTTCTTAATGGGTCTCCAAGTGGGGTGTCAATCCCTCAAGTATTTTGAACCTCAAGTGATAAAGGAAAACTGTTTCTCTACTCACAACACAAATTCCACACCAAGCTAATTCTCCAGTTCTCTGCAGACACCACCTGGGTGTCCTATTTAATTAAACACAGACACCAACTACCCTGAGTTACCACAGACCCCACAGGTTAATGGCTCAGTCCCATATGGAGCCCTTAACTTCTGATGCCAATCTCAAGTAGTGGTTCCGAGGTTACCCACACTTCTCTCTGATTTGTCTACAAATCAGAGGTACCCACACCCCTCCTCATTTGCTCTACTGGCTCACAGAACTCAAGGAAACACATCACTTATGTTTACTGGTTTATTTATTACAAATGATATTGCAAAGTATCATAATGAACAGCCAGATGAAGAGGTACAACAGGGCAAGGTCTGGAAGAGTCTTGCATGCAGGAACTTCTGCTCCCATGGAGTTGGGGTGCACCGGAACATGGGTATTTTCACCAGCCTGGAAGCTCTCCTAATCCCGTAGATTAGGCATTTTTATGGGAGTTTCATTACATAGCCATGATCAGTTATTAAACTCAAGCTCCAGGCCTCCAACCTCCCCAGAGGATGAGGAGTGAGCTGAAAGTTCCAAGCTTCCAATCATGACTTGGTCTTGGGTGACTAGCCCCCATCCTGAAGCTATCCAGGAGCCCTCCAAGGTCACCTCGTTAGAACAAAAACATTCCTATCACCCAGGAATTTCCAAGGGATTTAGAGCTCTGTGTAAAATGTTTTTATCGGCCCTGTCACTCAGTCAATTATAAGCATTTTAGGAGCTCTGTATCAGGAGCTAGAGGCAAAGATCAAATATATATTTCTTATTACATCACAGATGGGCCACCACGTAATATAAAATACATCAAACTTTTTCTTTCTACAGGCAGAGCGATGGCACAGATGTTGTCTGGAGGTCCCGTCAACCTGGAGATTTCCTTTAAACCTACCACGTATTCTGTATTTCCTATAAACACACACACAAGTGTGCCACGTCGCACACACTGATGTCTGACTTTTGACTTTCCAACTACTTTAGATCTTGAGCAGATGATAAACTTTCACAAGTACCAGAGCTTTAGCTGTCAGGGCTGTAGGAGAAAATAGAATTTAATGCTCTAAGCTTCAACTGACTAACATGTGAAAGCACCCAGAACAGTACCCAGAAGCTGGTAGAAGCCAAAGGTGATATTCAAAGTATTTTATATCCAGTACAGCATGGTCACCTACCAATCGGAACAAACACCAGCTATAAACCTTTAATAGAAATATACCACAGCACACTGCCAAAATTATCAGTGCCAATAAAAGCTCAATAAATGTTTGGGTTTTTTCTTTCCTTATGTGTGCCTTTTTTTTGCATAGAGTTTGTCAAACTCGAATTAATATTTATAGGACATTATTATCACAGTATATATGCTTTCTTAATTGAGTTATATAATTGTATTTACATTTTATTCATTAATCTCTTATTGATACTGGAGGACTACAGAAGGCCAAGTCCCAAGAACTTGGAAATACGAGAAATAAGATCTCCCTCTTGAGAGTCAGACAATGAAATCAGTTTTTACCAGGAGAAGTCCTCAGCCATTGTAGATGAAGCACTTCCTCAAATTAAGTAATCTGAGGACCGCAAAGCAAAGTTTATTATCATGTGACAGGTGTGGAATACCTAAAATCCAGACAGACAGAGTTAGAGAGAAACAACAGAAAATATGCAGAACCACCCCATGGAAAAAGAAAAGGAGAAGCTGACCTCAACTAGGACACCCCGGCCAGCACACTGGGAGTAGGTGGGACCGAGGTCAAGGCTACCCCTGGAGGCAGGGAGGCTCAGAAAAGATATTGCTAAAGGGTTTTCCCTGAGACAACTCAATTCCTTTCATTTTGACCTACCTACTGATTTGGTAAAGAGTAGAGAAAGCTGATCTGCTTCCATGGCCCTATTAAGACAGCTCATACTGGTTCCTGTGAAGTTCTCTCTCACTGTAAATTAGTACACTGACATTTTGGTGCCTGAATCGGCCCCAATGTGCATTTTAATCAGTACGAGTCAGCCACTGGGCCCTGATGACCTCCTAGGACTCATAAGAGAGGTTGGAGGTAGGGCCCCATGCTAAAGATGACAAGATGTAAGTCACACGGGCCTGGGTTCAAATGCCAGTTCTGCATTTGTAAGGCAATGTGTGATTTTAAGCAAGCTTTAACTTCCCTAAGCCTTGTTTTACACATTGATAAAGCATGTATAGTAATTCCTCCCATGTGGGGTGATTAAATGTGGTAAGGTTTGTGAAGTGCTGTTGTCATCATTAACAATGAGTCCCTGGACTTTCAGAGCAGGAGGACACGTCCCCATGACCAGCACCCCAACCCCTCCACCCCGGGAGGCCCCACCCACATAACACCTTTATCTGTCATCTCCGAATGTCTGCAAACATACTGAGTGATTCTGCCTCCTTGCTGGACTCGGCTCACATTCCTCTGTGTATCCCCCGCGTCTCTCTCACAATGGGTTTTGAATTGTTTTAAATTGTGAGAAAACAATCACACCCCATGAATAACGAAGCTAGAGCACACCTGTAGTTTTCACCATGCACTTAATAATACAACCGTTGTTACTCTCAGCATAGTGATTATTGGAAATGGAGAGATGGACACATGAGAGAGAGCTATGTTGATATTAGCACCTGCTTAATTTGATTCTCCTGGAAAACTATGCCATCTTTTTATTACTGCCCCTTCATTTCTAGATTTTAAAAAAGAAAAAAACTAATGCTCATAAAGTTTAAGTGACTTACAAAGAAATGCAGTCAGATGGGAAACAGAGATCCTAGGACGTTTCCCATGCTTTTTGACAATACCACACACACACCGATTAGCTGGTATGAATTTAAAGCTACTGTATGAAGCTAAATAACATTTGACAGGAAAGATGAATTGGCAAAAAAGGAACAGAGACAGATATTGAACAGACCAAGAGAAGAAACTGAGTCAATACCAGGCAAATGTTAAGAGCCTACAGTAGATCGAGGTGGCTGTTGGGGACACACTTCTCTCTCTTTCCTGATCATTCCGTCTAGAGGAAGGGAGCTCAAGAGTTAACACAGACTCTCTCTGCCCTGTACTCACCCTGCCCTGGGGAGCTGAAGTGATGGATCTGGCTGGTAATTTGAGGAGATTTAACAGGGCATGCTCCGCTCAGCTCTGTCCTGTTTCTAGGTGGGAATGGGGATCCGTGAGCAAGTCAGTGTTCTCTGCTGCTCTTTTCAAGGCTGCCATGAACACAAGGGGCCACTCCCTTCAATTTCTGGGCTCAGTCGTCAGGCATCTTTGGCTCTCACACCAAGCCATATAGTCTAACTCTGCCTTTATAGATAAGAGAAGGGATTATTTGGCCTCCATTGCTTCCTTTGTTTTATTCTTCATTTAACCAAAACTCAGGAGAAAGAAGAATGCTTTTTATTGGATTACTCAATCAGACCTAACTATAAATTCTGGTATTAGCAATGTTACCGTGGACAAGTTGGTTATCTACCTGGCAATCTGAGACAAATCACTTAATCTCTCTGAGCCTCAGTTTCAACATCTCTAAAGTACATGAAACAAAATTATATATATATATATATGAATTTATATTCATATATATAAAATACATTCATATATTTATAGACGAATAAATATAAAGTATAAGAATATATATGCACACACACATTCTCAAACTCTCAAAATGAATCAAGCATCAGAATCACGCGGAGGGTTTGCTAAAACTCAAATTGCCCAAGCCCCACTCCTCTCCCTCCACCCTGTTTCTGATTCAGCAGATGAGGCCAGAATGTGCTGAAGTTTCCAAACTAGGAACCACACTTTGAGAACCACTGAAATTCCACACACACACACACACACACACACCAACGCACACACAGATACGTTAGGAACACAGCACCTGCCACATAGGACACTCTTGATAATCTACTGATGCTGTCCTTTTTGTTTTGTTGTCACAAGAAAAACTATTTTA
The DNA here is from genome assembly GCF_002007445.2 of Ailuropoda melanoleuca. Classification (NCBI taxonomy): domain Eukaryota; kingdom Metazoa; phylum Chordata; class Mammalia; order Carnivora; family Ursidae; genus Ailuropoda; species Ailuropoda melanoleuca. The sequence goes on along the minus strand of NC_048232.1, from coordinate 35,117,197 downwards.
AGGGAGTGGTTCTCAGACTGGAGTGATTTTGCACATATACACACACACCTGCAAGGACATTTGTGATATATTTTATTGTCACAAATTGGGGGCAGGGAGGACAGCTACTAGCACGTACTGATCTATTGAGAAGAGGCCAGGGATTCTGCTGAGAACCGTACAGTGCAAAGAGCAGTTCCCCCCAACAAAGAATTATCTGGTTCAAATGTCAATAGTACCAAGATTGAGAAATTCTACTCCAAGTCCTCTCCTAAAACCCTCTGTCTTTTCCTCAAGCATCTATGCCCAGCTATTTTTCATACGCACAAGCCTTTCTCACCATTTCATAGACACTTGACCCTTTAGAAACCCATTAGACCAAGGGGCAACAACTTTCAGGACAAGGGAGAGGAAGCTTAGGTTTATTTTATCACATTATATCAGATACATCAGTAGAAGATAGGCTTTGCCAAAGGAGAAGAAGGAAGAGTAAGTTCTGGAACCGTGGTGTGTAGGGGAAGAGGTTTGTTTAAGACAGAACTAGAAATTTGGGAATAAAGACTTGCAAATAGGTAGGACAGGTATAAAATCATTGTTTAAATATAGGAATAGAAAACAAATTATATACAAGTTGCTTGCTCATTAAATTTTTAGACTTGGAATGTTTAGAAATGGTAAGAGCTAAGGAAAAATCTTTTTCTCCTTGAAATTTTTCTGAGTTTTTTCTACCAGCAAATCAACAAGACACAATTTTAGTGGTCAGCAGTTTTAAGAATATGGAGTAGTTTGTACTTTTTCTCATCTACTTGGGAATATTAGATGGGCCTTCCAACATAATTCTTTTGAGTGATCTTTTCTCTCACACAGAAAAATCTGATTGCAAAAAAATCCAATATTTTAGGATCCAGGTTCCAGCACATGGGTTTTGCCACTTCCTCTGTTATGACCTCTTTGAGCCTATGTTTCCTTTTTGGCATAGAGCACAAGATTCAGAAATTACAAACTGGCATGCGTGGGCCTAGGTTCAGGATGCACTGGAAACCCAGGAAAGCCCTTGAGTCGGGCCAACTCAGGTATTTATTGGCATGAGGCCTCACTAGCCCCCTAGGAGAGACAATGACCCGTTAGGCAGGACTGGTTCTTGACCCAGGACTCTGACCCACAAGCCATCAAGAAATAATCTCCTGGATGCTTTCCATGAGCCAAACGAACTCACTAGAGGGAAGAGATAGTACAGGAAGCAATCTTGGTTTGGAGCTATTGTCTGCCAGTAATGAAAGAACTTCCACAGGAGAGGGGCACACTCAATTTCACATTGCCTTCTTTTACACCCCCAGGAATATCTGCAGGCTCCCTAAAGAGAAAAGAGCAGAATAAATTTAAAAAGGGGTCTGGGTTTGTTTGTTTGTTTGTTTATTTTAAGTATGACCAACTGGAACTCAGTAGAAAGGGAGAGGCAAATGACTTAGTTTTGTGGCCCAATACCAGACTCTACCAGACTCGGGCAGGGCTCACACAGGTGAAAACAGGAGGGCTAGTTCATAACCGATTTAGATCGGCTATGTGGTCTCCAAATTAAGCTTAAGGTATAATTAGTGTATTTGCTACATTAAAAGTGTTCATTTCTCCAAAGTAGACTTTTGACATGTAGCCCAATTTCCTTAGCCTTATTTTATTATTTCTTCATTTTTTAACGTAGGAAGGGCCTTAAAAAAATTGACCGGAGGCCTTTCTCAACCTCTGGGCAAGGCGGTCTGGAGCTCGACCCTGAAGCCCAGCCAAGAAGCTGCGGAGGGACCAAAGTGCTAAACCAGCCCGTCTGCGGGTTCCAGCCTGGAAGAGCAGCACCTCCGGGGGGAAAGTAAAGAACCCCCTGCACCGCCCGGAGGATAAAACAGGAACAGGGCTGTGGGAGTCCGGGCCCTGCTCCCTGCCACCGTCATCACCGCTGGCGCAGGGTGAACCCGGTCTCGCGGCCTCCGGAGAGCGATGCGCGCAGAACAGAAGTCCTGCGCTTGTGTGCGGGGCCCAGCGACCGGATGAGGATGAAGCCACCCTGCGCAGCCGCTGCTCCACGCTGCTCTCCAGAGCCCCGGTCAGAGCCCCGGGGCTGCCGACTAAACCCCGCGAGGGACGGGGTCCCCAGTCCCCAGTCCCCAGCCAGCGCGCTTCCTCCCGGGGAGGGGCGCAGAGCGCGGAACTCGGACCTGGGCGGTTGTTTCACAGGTGGGGAGCAACCCCGACACCAGCCAGAAATGCGAAGGATAGAATAGACAGTAGTGAAATAAAGAACGGAGTAGAAGTAACTGGCAGAATGGAAACATCCGGGGGACAAAACAGAGATCCGAAAGAACAGACTGTGGAGACCTCCCAAAAGGGAGAAGGAAAAGACATCGAAGTAAAAAATGTCAAGTGGAAGCTAACAAAAATGGAGGCTGGAAGTACAAGTGCTAATATCCAGGTGATGGGAATCGTGGACAAAGGAAAATAAAAAAAGAGATCTCTCTATATCTGTGTGTGGTTGAAATGCAAGGATAAAATTTTTAAGGTGATAAAAAATATTTGGAAAAAAAAAATAATGAGGGGCTCCTGGGTGGCTCAGTCGTTAAGAGTCTGCCTTTGGCTCAGGGTGTGATCCCAGCCTTCTGGGATCCGAGCCCCACCTCAGGCTCCTCCACTGGGAGCTTGCTTCTTCCTCTTCCACTCCCCCCGACTGTGTTCCCTCTCTCACTGGCTGTCTCCTCTGTCAAATAAATAAATAAATAATCTTTAAAAAAAAGAAAAAAAAAAAGAAAGAAAGAAAGGAAAGAAAATAATGAAAATATATTTTTTGGCATTAAAAAAAAAAAGACAGGCTGTAGATTGAAGGTGCCAGAAGGTACCACAGAGGAAAGATAAGAAAAACCTCATCCTGGGGCGCCTGGGTGGCACAGCGGTTAAGCGCCTGCCTTCGGCTCAGGGCGTGATCCCGGTGTTCTGGGATTGAGCCCCACATCAGGCTCCTCTGCTATGAGCCTGCTTCTTCCTCTCCCATTCCCCCTGCTTGTGTTCCCTCTCGCTGGCTGTCTCTATCTCTGTCAAATAAATAAATAAAATCTTTAAAAAAATAAATAAAAATCTTTATAAAAAAAGAAAAACCTCATGCTTAGCACAATTTAAGAATGTCAAAAGCACAGAGAAAATTCTAAATCCTAGAGGAAAAAAAGAGCAATCAACATAAAAAGGAACAAGAAAAATTGGACACAAGACAATAGAGCAATATTTTCAACAGATACCGCAAGATACTATTACCAACTTAGTTTTCTCAATATACAAGCAAAGTGTAATATTGGAAAATTCACAGGTATAATTTACAACATATGAATTAAAAGAGAAATACCATGTGACCATCTTAAAAATGGAGAAAAATTATTTCATAAAATCCAACATCGGTCCATAATTTTATAAAGTTCAACATCGATCCACATTCTTGACCTGATAAAGAGATCAAAAACCTAGAGCAAACGCTACCCTAATGGAAACCTTAGTGCATCAGCAACATGGCTCCTAGGACTCAGCACTGCTAGGCCTGGCTGCCCCAGGCCGGAAGGGGAGGTCATACTTGGAGCATGGGCCTCTTTTAGGAAAGCAGGCTTGTGGGAGCCCCAGAGTGGGGAGCTGAATACATGCGGAAGGCGGCATGACAGGATGGGGCAAAGGGGGACCCGTAAGTGGCAAAGAAACAGGGAGACAAGGAGGGATCTAGGAAGGGGTCACTTCAAAATATTCCCTAAAGTCACAGAGAAACCTACAACACACAGAACACATACAGAGCAAACACACACACACAACATATACGGCACACACAGACACCTACATACCACACACACACCGACCATGCACCGTACACACACATCACACAAACAACATTCAAACAGACGCACTACACCCCAGCACACATACGTTCATACTACACACCAACCGCACATACAACACGTATACACCACATATACGGCGCTGACACTGCGCAGGCACCACACAACGACACCAGGCACACCACATACACACAGCACAGAGCACATATGGACAGCAGCGTACAATACACACGTGCATATGCAGAATGTACACAGCACACACTGCATGCATCTGTGTCTCACGTATTACACACCACGCATACACCATACCCGCTCCATGCATGTACCACACAGAGGAACACACGCTGTATACAAAACATTCAAAGAACACATACACATGCCCCCAAGAAAAATAGCCCCTAAGTTGAACCCTGTCCCCTCTCCCCACCTCCCCGCTCCCGAAGCCAGTTCCCAGGTCCCGAAGTCTTGCTGGAGCCTGCCTTCCCTCACGGTCAGTACCCGGGGTGAGTCAGGACGGTCTTCACGGAGCCAGTCTAGGACACCTGTGGGGCCACACCAGGGCCCTGGGGGCCTGAATGATTGCACACACACATCATTGGCAGAAACTCTGCGGCTCAAACTTCAGTCCCCGAGGACACTGGAATGACCTTCAAGTGTCAGACTTGCTTTTGTTTTTTATGTTTTCATTACCTTTCTTTCTATAGCTTAAGAAAGCCGAGTGCGAAACACAGTACTGCAGGGAAGAAGGTGGGTTCATTGTATCTGGGATGGTACATTGGGTTCTAACCTTGTGAAGAGACGACTCCTTTCTCCGTGGGGCAGCTGAGGCGGCACATGTGCTGACGCCGGAGATTGTGCGGCGCGACGTAGAGGCTACCAGGGAAAACTCTGTCCCAGGAGTTCACAATCTGTGTTGCGTCTGAAATACCATGGAAGAGGCACTTAAATCTCAGAAGGCTAGTGTCTGCTAAACTATTTCCTTTGTTCGTTTTTTTCCATAATTATAAGGCTTTTAGGACTGGCTAAGATATATTTAAAAAATAACCCCAACACGCACCATCTAAGTTATTAAATGCCATGTTTATTTTATAAGAAGAAATTCCCATTATCGAGCCAGTGTGTATTAAGAGAAAGAGAAAGAGAGAAAAGGCACTCAGGATCTCTCTAAAGAGACATCTAGAATTTGGCACTACTTATCATCAGAGTGCTTCAAGTTTTTAATTTCCACAGTTAAGTTGCATTATATTTTTCTAGGACATCGTTTGGGGATAAAAATCCTAAGTCTGCAAAGCGGAATAGACTGAGTAGGGAATTTAACAGCATGGCAACTGGATGAGTTATTATTTCATATATTTGAAAGTTTAAAGAGGGAAAGAAAAGCCTGGAACAAAGAAAAACACCACAGATGTTATTCAGGCACACCTGAGGTGACATTTAAACTTTGTATTAAAGAATGAGTGGATTTTCACCAGATAGACCAGGGGAGGGAAGGTGGAAGAATGTTCCAGGATGACAAGGCCCCATGCACAAAGGAATACAACACAGAACGGCAGTGTGTTCAGGGACCAGTACATTGCACAGTGCAACTGAGGCACAAGATGTGCAGATAATCAGAGAGGGGGTGAGGCTGGAGGGGTACAGGGAGGGCCATGTCATAAGAAGCCACGGATTCCCCATTTATCATTCAAGGACTTTTCTGAGGCTCTCGAACAAAGTCCCAATTCCAACTGGCCTAAGCAAAAGAAGGGGAATTTTTATTGTTTCACAAAACCGAAAGATCTGGACATAGGCTTCAGGCACAGCCAGATTCGGGGTTCAAATGAGGTCATGAAGGATCAGGTTTTCCTCAGCCTCTGCTGAGTTGGCTTCCTTCTTAGATTCCACATGGAAATTCCCAGAATCAGTTCCAGAATCACACCCCAAGGCCCAGACTAGGGTAAGGGGAGGAAGGAAAAAAATTTAAGGGAGAACCCAAAACCTCAGTAATCAAGATAAATAATATTTTAATGCTATCTTTTGAAAATTCAAAATGAAAGCAAAGAAATCTGTGATAAGCAAAGTATCAAAATATTAAATAAAGCTCAGTATTACTGATTTTTCCTTTGGCATCAGGCTCCACTATGGCTCCAATTTTAAATAAAGGTAGAATCAGTAATGATGGTACTCATACTGAGGGAGTGAATGGATGCTGGAGGCGAGGAGGACAGAAGCCAATGTCTACTGCATCATGGTTAGAAGTCTTAACTTTATCTATAAGCATTGGGCCATCATGGAAGAATCTTAATCAGGCAAGAGGCATAAAGATAGTGGATGGAAGGAAGTGATGAAAGGATTGGAGGAAGGCAATTCAGGGACAGAAGTTGGGAGACTATTCCCCCAAGCCAGATAGGTCAAACACAGGCACCAAGCAGGGCCAGGTGGGAATGGAGGGAGAGAATGCTGGGAACATGGGGGACAGAACTAAGAGGTAATTAGGAATAGAAAGCAGAAATTGGAGGGGTGCCTGGGTGGCTCAGTCGTTAAGCGTCTGCCTTCAGCTCAGGGCGTGATCCCAGAGTCCTGGGATCGAGCCCCACATCGGGCTCCTCCGCTAGGAGCCTGCTTCTTCCTCTCCCATCCCCCTGCCTGTGTTCCCTCTCTCGCTGGCTGTCTCACTCTCTGTGTGTCAAATAAATAAATAAAATCTTTAAAAAAAAAAAAAAGCAGAAATTGGAGAAATGAGAAATGTTTAATAGTCAAGGGTAGTTCTCTGGTTTCTGACTCTAGTAGCTAACTGGATGGTAACACAATAACAAGATTAAGAATTTAGGATATGGGCAGGTTGGTGATTGGCTCAAAGGAGGCAGGGGTACGGAAGAGATGCTGGTCTGGACACACCGGCTTTGAGGCAGCAATATCCAGCAGGCCAAAGGATCCCTATCTCATGAGCGGTCTGGACCAGAGAAGTAATGGAAAGTATTTGGAGAAGCTCTGGAAAGTATTAGCCTATGTAAGGGATAATTAAATCATGGGAAGTTTACCAAGTTTGCCCAGGGGTGTGTACAGAGGAAGGAGAGAAGACTAAGGACAAAATTCATGATATTGGGGGTTCTCGCTAGTACAATTTTTAAAAAAAATAACCCTGGCCTTAAAATATTTTCCTTACTAATGTTACGACTCTCAGAATTTTTGTTTTTAACTCCCAGCATTTTCATATTACTCCTGCCTTGGATTAGGTTGCTAAAAGCATTTTGACATAATACAAATGCTCTCTATATACCTTCAGACTTTACCAGAACAAGCTACCATGGCTGGGAGAGCCACCGGGGGACAGACATAGAGCACACAGCTTCCAAATGGGAGAGGGGAAGCTGAAATGAGAAAGCTCATGCTACTTATTAGGTTGTGACCGCCTTCAATAAGCTGGGTTCATAATTCATTCTCAGATTGGACCTGAAAGAATTAGAGTATTAAGAGTTCTCTCATGGACCTTTTGTACCCTCCATGATATCTGATGAAAACAGAAACGAGAAATGCAAAGAAAGAAAGGAACTCGGGGCCGGGGGGGGGGGGGGGGGGGGGGGGGTTAGGGTCTGGGGTCTGGGCCCACGGTAGGGTCTGTGTTCTTTGCTATCTCCCTCCAAGTTAAGACGGAAAGGTACCAGTCATCTCCGGAGGCCCCGTGCGTGTGCCAACTGTAGGAGAAACACCTGAAGGCATCATCTGACTCAGGGAGAGGCAGACAGGCAGACCCTTGCTCTCCTCCTTGTGTTTGAGCAGAGGGGCCACGAAGTAAAGGAAAGTGTCTGAAATATTCGAGAAATATTTCCATCAGGAAATGCATGATTCAGTAACAGTCCGCGGTATAACTTTTTAAAAAGCCCAGTGATCTACAACAAGGAGAAAGATTACTTTCATTTGCAGCTAAGGCTCAAATCATTATTTTTTAGAGTGTGAGGTTTGGTGGAATTAAAAAATCTCTTGTTATTCTAAAACTTTGGCCTGTTTTTAATTAAGACACCCATGTCAGTTGAAAAATGTGACATATTTGCATAGAAATAAATAGCAAAGCAAAATCTTAATTTTAAGCCATTTTAATCACTTTCCCAGACACGCTGGTAATTACTTCTGTTTGACACACTGAAGCACTTTCCAGCAGCACTGAATATATTCCTATCAATTGAAGTTTTCCCTCGTGCAGAAAGATGAGATGCCCAGGATAACGCTGGGAGTGGGCAAACCACATTTTTCATCAGTGCCTAATAATTAGCAGAAATTCATTACTCTATGTTTGTTTGAGCCTGAACAATATCAGCCTGTAATTACTGTAGCTTAGGGCAAGGTAAATATTTGATGTGATGCTGGTAAATCAGTGTTTAGTGATACAGGGAGTTAGCTGATCATGTATTTCTTGAGCCTTTAATAAGATTGTAAGCCTTAACCACAAAGGTGAGGCTGAACCTTCCCCATCTGTTGTCCCTTCAAGCTGCAAACAAAGGACAGGAAAGACAATGCCCGTGGAACACCAAGCTAATGAACCCCCCGGGGGGCGAGGGCGTCTACTTGGGTTAAAAATAGGAAATTGCTTTTAGCAAATTCCGTGAAGGAAAATGGCTACAGTGGCCTTATCACTGAAGTCCTATTTTCTGTTACAGGGCTAAGCTTTGGTCTATTTTGATTTAAATCTTTAATTTTTTTTTTTTTTTTGAGTCTGAGTGCCTGACACTAGAGGCAAATTTAAGCTTTCCTGGTTGGCTTACTAGATATTTTTTAAGTCTTAAAATTAAGCAATATTCTTTATGTCGAAACATAACAGGTAAGTTCTATACAATCTTCTCCAGGGGTAAATAAAAGAGCCAATAAAAGCACATAGGACTTTCTAATGGTCAAATATGAAGACCTACATGCATTGTATTTATCCCACCACAGTTCAACAAGGCCAGCGGAGCCACTGGTATTATCCCCATTTGAAGCATGAGAAAACCGAGTCTTGGCAAAATTAGAGCACTGACGGGAGGTCAAAGTTCCAGTCAGTGGTGGAGTCAGGCTGAGCGCAGACCATCTCTCACCTGGTTTGGGACTCTTTCCATGGCCCAACATTTACTTCTGGGTCAGTGTCAAGACCAGCCCAGCAGTGGTGGCTACAGAACCAAAGGCGACTGCCCCTCTCAAGGCTCAAGAACACTGGCAGTGCGTTGCACAACACGAGGGGGCACCGTGCAAATAGCTTCCCAGAGCACCGTGTAAATACCCACCTAACTGAATAGGGGGTGAACCAGAGAGGAGCGTGAGTTGGAAAACAGATTGGTGGGCATCACTTTAAGCCTCTGGAGCACAGAGATACGATTTCTCTCTTCTTTGTATCCCACAACCTAACACAGTATCCAAGTAACAGAGGCTCAGTAACAATGTGTCTTGTTCAGGTGGCCAGCTAAGAGGAATGGGCAAGGCAGAGGCACAGGAATTCCAAAGGGCCTCCTGATTCAGTCTCAAACCCATGCCACATTATTCCTATAAGGAAGTTTCAATCAAAAACCCCTCGTCTACTCAGAAATCATCAAGGGCTCCATATTGCCTACCATCGGCCTGGCATTCAAAGCCCTCATCAACAATGCCTCTCACCCCTAGGACCCATCCAGAATGGATTGTTGTTATTTCCAGAACACGTCCTAGTTGTTCTCACTTCTGTAAAGCTGGCTCACCCTGCCATAGTTGATGCTCTTTCTCCCTTTGAAGTACTACTATCTGTTCAAACCCATCCGAAAGTCTGTCTCCCCCATGAAGACCTTTCTGGTTCTACCAACTGAATAAGACATCATTCTCCCCTGAACATTCATGGCCAAAGTTTATCTATCCTCTTAATCTGCCTGACATATGTTGAAATAGATGAAATTATCAATATTCATATACTTCAAATGAAAATAATCACTTTTTCCATGTTTAAGAAATTCCGGAGAGATGGAACCATATGTGCTCTTGGTCAGTGTCCTCCAAAATGCCTGGCCTGAAAAAAAATGAACAGTAACTTCCAGTCAATAAAAAAAAGGCACTGGTTACTCCTTAAACTCTTCTGTTTCCTTTTACAGTATACTCACTCTGTACGGTGTATCAGGACTCAACACACTGTCACCATTTCTTCCTTTCTCTCCCTCTCTCTCTCGCAATTGAATCTACCCTAGAAATTCCAACTCCACGATAGTTTCTGAACTGAAGCTAAAGACAGTTGATTATCATATCTAACAAATGAGGTTCATATTTCCTTTGTTCTATCCGGCTGACAGGCATTGAGCATCAACACTTTGCCAAACGCTTGGAGACACAGCTAAAATATTGGCAAGTTACCAAAACACATAAAGAAAGGGGACAAGTCAGGAAAAAATGACGCTGGATAGAGATAGAATTAAAACCACTTACGAAAATCCCCCTCAAAAGAACATGACAAATGGAGCTATTTCAGTCCTACTTCTTGTGCTGTCTATACCCTAATGGACTGCTTTGTTAGAGAAAATCTATACATTGGACTTTTCAAATAATATTATTTGAAGAAAAATTTTGCAACGAGAATAGTTACACCTTCATAATATTCTTTGGAAATAAAAATGAGGCAAGGTCAACATGTTGACCATCAACCAAAATATAACATTTGTTTAACCGAAAGCAAAAGAGCAGGTTTACGAGTAAAACACTTGAAACTGAAATGTCCTCCTAAGTCTATCCACATTCACAATAAACTATTAAATAATATTCGTGTGAGAGGTAAGTGAAACTAGCGAGAATCGAGATCTGTTCCAAAGTTATGGCTGTGTTACAGCCCTCACCAAAATACCCCAGCCTCGAGCTCAGTGAGCAGCACGGGCAGTTGAGTTCATCAGTAAAGACAGTAAAATAGAAATATTCCCTTAAAGTGGAAATGCTTCCCTATAATCTATTTGAAGTGTTACCAAAAAAAGATTTTTGTGAGCTTCCAAGGATGGAAAACAAGGTCAGAGGGCAAGAATTACACAAGAGATGTATAAGGTCAGCGAGGTGAAACTTTCTCTGCTGTCAATGTCTACTTAGACACAAAGTGGCAAGTACAAAGTCTGTGTTGTCCCATGTGGGTTTGGTACTCCAGAAGTGTCTCTACTGCTATTTTTAAGAAAACCTCAGATCTGCACCACATCTGCCGATTAATGTGTAAGATATGCCTTTTCAGTGTGCCGGGGAAATGTAGTAATTTCAAATTGGCTGAACTTAAAGAAACAAAGAATTTTTCTGATGATGCCATCACAGCAGCCCTTGCCTTTGCTCACCGATTACTGCACACCTTCAAAGGTCAAATCATTTAGGAATTAAGGGATTCACCTGTATCATTTCAAGAAGTGCACCACATTAAATCCTTAAGGAAAAGATCGGCAAATCCATTTTTCAAAAATGTTCTCGCTATCAATTTGTCAGGGATGTCTGAAAAGAGTGATTTGTGATCAAAAGTTCTTTCCACAGAAAACATATACATTTCCACTCTGTTTCATGACTGACAGGAATAGCCAATATTAATACATTTAATTATTTATGGTTTGACCTTTACTTTTCACAGAAATTCAGAGCAGCTTTCCTTATAAATTCAAGATAATGACCATACTAACTTTTTGAATATAAATCAACTTTTTAAAATTAACGGTGTGCCGACTACCATTTCTATTTCTTGCTGAATAATGAAATGAGAGACGCAAATCAAAACAGAATTTCAATGTACCCAGATAAACTCTTTAATGTTCTCTCTCAAGTGTGAACTCAGGCCCCCTATGAGCAGGGCACTATATGTAACATGAAGAAGGAGCATCAGGAAAAAAGGTAAAATAGAGACTTCTGTTTTAAAAGACAAAATTTTTATTAAAATGACCTAAGAATTTACCTAAGAAGGGAAAATTGTTAATAAGATGACATTAAAAATACAAAGTAGTGTCCCTACAGGGACAAAATCATCTGATACAAAGAGTGTCTGTGACAACTAAGAGAATGACAAAGAAAGGAATGATTGCTGTCAAATTTGGCCACGGACAGCCTGTTCTGGGACAGATTTTTGAGCAAGTGAAATTTTGAATGGAGTCTGGAGGGAGGCAGCTTCTCAGAACCTTGCTTCCCTCGAATACCCTTCCACTCACCTTTCTAAACTACCGCTCTCCGTAAGCCTCGGCTGTTTAGTCACCACTCAGAATGCATCAGCCACTGTGCCGGACCCTGTAAATACAGAAAACGAAGTGCCTGACACCTGTCCTTGTAGAGCGTCGTGGAGGAAGGAGGCAGTGGCCTCATTCAAAGGAATGAGGGTGACCACAGTGAAATCCAGTTGCAAGAGAAAAACGGTTCTACCTGACACGGTAAGAGATGTTCTCGAAGGGCCGACACCGAGTGTTGAGAGGGGAACAGAAGTTCCGTAAGAAGAGCGGGAGAGAGGGCCATAGGAGCGTAACAAGCCCACGCAGTTGGCAGGGCCCACGGGAGGGCAGGCGCTCGGGGCTTCCAGAGCAGCCAAGGCCCCACTTGACTGGAGCTGGCTGCTCAGCTAAGAGCCTACAAGTGTCAGGACTGCAGATCTGATGGAAAGCCGACGGGGCCAGAGCGTAAAGAAGGTTATTTATGTACAAGTCTGTTTCCCCATGGCACTGTAAGCACGTCAAGAGAAACAGCCATTTATTTGTGTTTTTTAAATTATTTCATTTACATTTTCTTTTTGCCCCCAGCATTATTATCCAACTGGTGTGTGAGTAGCCAAGGAGGAAAATCATACGAGAAACTTGCACTTTACTGTTTGGTATTGTTCTAAAATTAATCTTTGTGAGGGTAAAAGACACACGTATGTACGTTTTTATGTGAGCTATTGATTTGCACCACTGATTTTGGTTCTTAAATAGGGCAATCTTTATTATTCAAGAAGAAACTAATGTATAATATGGGATAAAGACTGCATTTATTAGCAAGCACTTCGCTTAATCAGCCCAGTAGTTACTTTCGGCCAGACGAGTGCTTATGAATTATGGCATTGCTTTTGGCAAAACTATTTATCTGTGTGACACGATACGTCACTTTTGAACTTCAACTTGACATCCATAAAATTACATTTTCATCAAACTGAAAGATCAAGCTTTCTGTGCGGACTCACTTGGGTCAACATTTTGCAAATGCCTAGATTTACCGCTTGAACCATAAACCCTTTGTGAATAATTTTGTGCACTGATGTTTGATAGCCTAGGGCACAGATCATAATTTCTGAGCAGAAGAAGAGGCGTCAAAGCAAAATGCATTTTCTTTCTGCATACAGGATGACTTACTCTGAAGTGTATTCTCATCGGGTCATTTTTAAATCACTGGATAAACACTAACTTTGTAGAGTCCCAGAAAGCGAGTAAACACCATCAGTGGTGTATCCTTCCTTTCTTACGGTTAGGAAGGACCATCACCTCCACAGCCAGAGGATTTTCACGATTTTCAACAAACTCTTGCCACAATTTGTGGTGATACCTTTCTTCAGGTTAGACCTAATTTTAGATTTTTTAAAAACAAGCAATTTTAGAACTGACCAAAAGACCTGGAGGTAAGTCAAGAATTATTCTGTCTTTAATTCTCCATTCAGCATAAGCCTACATGGCATTGTCTGAGTCCTGTTCGTGAGGGATTCTTTTTTAATACAAGTGAACAGATTAGGACCTTTTACCTGGTAAGTAAACAAAGAGAGTTTGGCCTTTAGACAGGTGACACCTGAAAGAGAGAATGACGCAATTGCCTCTTATAATCTCTTTGAATATAAATGATGAAATTCAGCCATAATCCAAATACCCTATTGGAGGATTTTTAAATGAGCAGGTCTCTTGTGATCTTTACTAACCACATTAAAGAGCAACCTGGCACCACTTCGGGAACAATATTTTTCACGACAATTGTGCAACTGTAAATATCCTATTTGGTACAAAAATACAACCTTTGTCTTCTGAGAAAAGTGCATACTAGTTTTGGTGACTTACATAAGAACAATTTGTTAGCTCCCAATCATTCCCAAAAAAAGGAAGAGGAACATTAAATATGGCGATTGTTATGGTGACTTCACTAAGGGCTCCTGGAAGAAATGACGACAGAATTTCTCACCGCATGTGGAAAGTTTAAAGGAAAATCTTTGGGAAGTGCTCTGTCTCAAGAAACACCTTAAATGGGAACGTTATTGACAGAGTTGACTGGGATAACTAGAAAGGTGGAAGGGCACGTGCCTGGGGCTTTAGAGCTATTTGCAAGAATCATTCAGATCTTAACTAAGATGATATTGAATTCTTGGGAGAAGGTTGGACCTGGTGTTCCCTACAAAGAGTGGGAAAATCTCTAATTGACAAGACTTGTCATAAACTAGTTTTGGTAATATTGGTATAAACCTTGCAAGTTCTCAAATGTTAAAAGGCCAAGATTTTTTTTTTTTTTAAGTGGAGTCCAACATCGGGTTTGAACTCTTGACCCTGAGATCAAGGCCTAAGCTGAGATCAAGAGTCAGATGCTTAGGGGCGCCTGGGTGGCTCAGTCATTAAGCGTCTGCCTTCAGCTCAGGGCATGATCCCAGTGTTCTGGGATCGAGTCCCACATCAGGCTCCTCCACTGGGAGCCTGCTTCTTCCTCTCCCACTCCCCCTGCCTGTGTTCCCTCTCTCACTGGCTGTCTCTCTCTCTGTCAAATAAACAAATAAAATCTTAAAAAAAAAAAAAAAAGTCAGATGCTTAATCCACTGAGCCACCCAGGTGCCCGTAAAGGCCAAGCTTCTAAATGAGATGACTGAGAAAAATATATATCACTCATGATACTTTCTGTTGCAACTAAAAGAAAATTCAGTTTGGCCTGGATTGAATAGCAAAGTAGATTTATTTAGCTCACTTAACTAAGAAGTCCAGAGATAAAGAGAGTTTTAGGCCAAGCTTGATATACCATTCAACCACAGCAGGAAACACCCAATTTCTTTTCAGGTCTGGCTCTCTCATAGGCACAGGTAGCTCCCAGAGCTACATTCTTTCTTATTCAAGTTCAGCGTCAAAGGGCAGATTTCCAGGTACCACCCACAGAACCTCAGGAAAGCTCCCTTTCCAGAAAATGCCAGAAACATCTTAACGCTCATTGGTATGAATCCTGTGCCCATCCCTGAACCAATCAATGTGACTGGAAACCAGGGTAGGTATCTTGTCAAGTCATAGACTTTAAGTCTAAAACTAGAAATACTTTTCTTCTAACAACCCACCATAGCCCTTGATTTACTGATCTTCCCCTTGGGCCACGCAGACCATGAGAGGAAGACTCCATCTCAGCTATATCTTCATGAGAGCTGCAACTGTTTCTGCTCTCCAGCAGAGATTACCTAGCAGGAACCTGGAAGGAGACTGGATGAACCAGGCTTGTCTCAGCTCCAACCTTATTTTCAGCTGATTCTTTACCTCCTTGCTTTTGCTTGCACTAACTTGAGCTTGGAAAACAGATTTTTCAAACCCTGCTAGACCTTCAACCACTTGGGATTTATAGCCGACTACATAAAAGGCCTCTTTGCAAGTTGTGGGTTTTTTTTTCCTTCTCCCTTTTCAATCTCAGGGTAAGCATAGTCCTTTTAGTAAGATCTTACTAAGGTTTAAGGAGTTTAAATATTCCAATATCCTCAGTTTTTCTACCAAGTTTCCTAATGCTGCTGCCTTTGTAGGCAAATGATCCTACTAGTAGGAATAAAAACAGGTGATTCTCCAGATTTGAATAGTGAGACTTCATTGCTCTCAATGTCCTGAGATCAGTCAATTCTACATTTTTAGGTGTATTTATCTAAAATGCTCCTATTAACTGTGGCAGAAAAGCAGAAATAGATTCTGACAGTTCTAAATAAAAAGAAAATTGTTGTAAAGTTCTTGAGGGCCCCCAGAGCAACAGCAAGTTGGAAGACCAGGCTTAGGGAAAATGGGTAGGTACTGTACTAATTAGGATATGGATCTTGCTTCTTTAACAGAAGCCAAGCAACAGTGACTTAACCAGATAGATCCATGAGCTTCTTGTATTAGGGAGAAAGGAGCAGGGGTATAGGCTCTTCTACCCAGTGTTCCATTCTTTAAGCATTATCTTCATCTGCATGCTTACATCCCAGCACCATATCTAGGCTTCAGCCATAGTAAGGAGAAAGAAGAAGTAAAGAGTACACAGCTTCCTTTCTAAAAATGTGACCTGAAATTTGCACACATCACTCCCACTTCCTGCCAGCTGGTCAAAATTAGTCAGAGTCACCCCAAGCTGCAAGGGAAGCCAGAAAAAAAAACCTGGTCTCTAGCCATGCAGCTCAATCCCAAGCTAAAATTTGGGGTGAAGGGGGGTCTATTTCTAAAAAGGAAAAAAACCAGAATGGATATTGAAGAATCTAGTGGTCTCTGCCACACTCACCCAGTGTTATGGTTTGCATGTTTGTGTCCCCCTAAAGCTCACATGTTGAAATCTTAATCCCCAAGGTGATGGTATTGGGAGGCGGGGGCTGTGGGCGATACTTAAATCATGAAGGTAGAGCCCTTCATAAATGTAATTAATGCTTTTATTAAAAAGATCCACAGGAGGCACCTGGCTGGCTCAGTCTGTTGGTCACCTGCCTTCGGGTCAGATGCTTAATCCACTGAGCCACCCAGGTGCCCGTAAAGGCCAAGCTTCTAAAGTTCCTTTAAACTTTCCACATGCGGTGAGAAATTCTGTCGTCATTTCTTCCAGGGTCTTCTCAGGGTCCTGGGATCAAGCCCCGCATTGGGCTCCCTGCTCAGTGGGGGGTCTGCTTCTCCCTCTGCACCCTCTCTTGTTCTCCCTCCCTCTCTCCCTCACTCTCTCTCAAATAAATAAATAAGGATCAGGAGTTAAGATGGCAAGGAGTAGGGGACCCCTTTTTCAGCCGGGCCCCTGAGTCGAGCTGGATAGGTACCAGACCAGCCTGAACACCCACAGAATCAGCCAGAGACGCAGGAAGATACATCTGGATCTCTACAATTGAACATCTCCAGCGCTGAGTATTGAGGTAGAAGTGGGGAGCCATGAAACCGCGCACAGATATCGGAAGATAAACAGAAGGGGGAGGGAGCCGCCATGTCAGGGCGCCGGGAAGCGGTAGCCACCTGCACGGGGGAGTGGGCGGACTTGCGGACTGGCACCCGCAAGAGAGCAGACTGAGACCGTGAGCCGGGAACGCGTGCCCCCAGAATGAGGGCCGGAGCTTCAGAGTGTGTGGGGGCAGCTGGCGGGGTTAGAAACACAAAGGACAGAAAAGTGCCAGCCCTGGAAGTGAGGGCTGGGATGCCAGGTGTGAGGCGCACAGCCCGGGACACTGCAGGGTTGAACAGCACCAAGAGAAACAGAGTTAAAGAGGCCAGAACATCAGTGGGGAATGGGCCACAATCCCTCCGTTCTGTGACAGAGGGTGAATTTCGGCCATTGCTGCTCTGACTCTCAGAAGAGGCAGAGCAGACCGCCAGGGAAAGCCGCCAGAGAACAAAAGCCTGGAAATACCTGCTCACAGTGTGCCCATCCCCATCCCCCCTCGCAGGGGACACGGAGACTCTACCCAAACAGGTTGCCTGAGTATCGACGCGGCAGGCCCCTCCCCCAGAAGGCAGGCTGAAAAATCAAGAAGCCCACATCTCTAAGGTCCCTATAAAACAAGTGCGCACTGCCTGGATCCCGGTCAATAATTTGGGCTCTGGACAACCCCCCAAACTCTCCTCATCAGAATGACGAAAAGGAGAAATCGCCCCCCCAGCAAAAAAAGACAAGTCTATGGCCTCTGCCACTGAACTAATGGATATGGATATAACCAAATTATCAGAAATGGAGTTCAGAGTAACAATGGTCAAGATGATGTGTAGACTTTAGGGGCGCCTGGGTGGCACGGCGGTTAAGCGTCTGCCTTCAGCTCAGGGCATGATCCCGGTGTTATGGGATCGAGCCCCACATCAGACTCCTCCGCTATGAGCCTGCTTCTTCCTCTCCCACTCCCCCTGCTTGTGTTCCCTCTCTCGCTGGCTGTCTCTATCTCTGTCAAATAAATAAATTAAATTAAAAAAAAATGTTAAAGATGATGTGTAGACTTGAAAAAAGTATTAATGAAAATGTTAATGAGAATATAGAATCTCTAAGGGTGGAAATGAGAGCGAATTTGGCAGAAATTAAAAATTCTATGAGCCAAATGCAGTCAAAACTAGAGGCTCTGACGGCCAGAGTGAATGAGGCAGAAGAGCATATCGGCAAATTGGAGGATGGGTTAGTAGAAGAGAAAGCTAAAAAAGAATCTGGACTAAAAAAATCCATTCTCAAGAATGCAGGTTAAGGGAGATTACTGACTCAATGAAACAATCCAATGTCAGAATCACCGGCATCCCCAAGGGGGTGGAGAAAAACAGAGGTCTAGAAGAGATATTTGAACAAATTGTAGCTGAAAACTTCCCTAATCTAGCAAGGGAAACAAGCATTCGTGTCCAAGACGCAGAGAGGACCCCATCCAAGCTCAACCATGACAAACCTATGCCACGTCACGTTATAGTGCAATTCGCAAATATTAGATCCAAGGATACAGTATTGAAAGCGGCCAGGGCAAAAAAATTTCTCACGTACCAAGGCAAAGGTAACAGAATTATGTCAGACCTCTCTACACAGACCTGGAACGAGAGAAAGGGTTGGGGAGGGCATTATTAAAGCTCTTTCAGAGAAAAACATGCAGCCAAGGATCCTTTATCCATCAAGGCTGTCATTCAGAATTGATGGAGAAATAAAGACCTTCCAGAATCGCCAGTCATTGACCAATTTCGTAACCACGAAACCAGCCCTACAGGAGATATTAAGGGGGTTCTATAAAAGTAAAAAGGCCCCAAGAGTGATACAGAGCAGAAAGTCACAACCTTTGGAAACAAAGATTTTACTGGCAACATGGCAACATTAAAATCATATCTCTCAATAATCAGTTTCAATGTAAATGGCCTAAATACCCCCATAAAATGCCACAGGGTTGCAGATTGGATAAAAAGACATGACTCATCCATTTGCTGTCTACAAGAGACTCATTTGGAACCTAAAGATACATTCAGACTGACAGTAAAGGGATGTAGTACCATCTTTCACGCAAATGGACCTCAAAAGAAAGCTGGGATAGCAATTCTCATATCAGATAGATTGGATTTTAAACTAAAGGCTATAGTTAGAGACACAGAAGGGCACTATATTATTCTTAAAGGATGTATCCAGCAAGTGGATATGATAATTATAAATATATATGCCCCCAACAGGGGAAGAGCAAGATACACAAGCCAACTCTTAACCACAATAAAGAGACATACAGATAAAAACACATTAATAGTAGGGGACCTCCACACTCCACTATCAGCAATAGACAGAAATCAGCAAAGAAAAAAGAGTTTTGAATGCCATACTCGATGAGTCAGACCTCATAGATATATATAGAACACTACACCCCAGAACCAAAGAATACTCATTCTATTCTAATGCCCATGGAACATTCTCAAGAATAGACCATGTTCTGGGTCACAAAACAGGTCTCAACTGATACCAAAAGACTGAAATTATTCCCTGCATATTCTCAGACCACAACACTTTGAAATTGGAACTCAACCACAAGGAAAAATTCAGAAGAAACTCAAACATTTGGAGACTAAGAACCATCCTGCTCAAGAATGATTTGATAAACCAGGAAATCAAAAATCAATTTAAACAATTTATGGAGACCAACGAGAATGAATACACAACGGTCCAAAACCTATGGGATACTGCAAAGGCAGTCCTAAGGGGGAAATACATAGCCATCCAAGCCTCACTCAAAAGAATAGAAAAATCTAAAATGCAGTTTCTATATTCTCACCTCAAGAAACTGGAACAGCAACAGAGGGACAGGCCTAACCCACTGACAAGGAAGGAGTTGACCAAGATTAGAGCAGAAATCAATGAATTAGAGACCAGAACCACAGTAGAGCAGATCAACAGGACTAGAAGCTGGTTCTTTGAGAGAATCAATAAAATTAACAGACCACTGTCAAGACTTATCCAAAAGAATAGAGAAAGGACCCAAATTAATAAAATTATGAATGAAAAAGGAGAGGTCACAACCAACACCAATGAAATTGNGAAAAGGGAGAGGTCACGACCAGCACCATTGAAATTGCAAGGATTATTAGAAACTTTTATCAACAGCTATATGCCAAAAAACTAAACAATCTGGAAGAGATGGAGGCCTTCCTGGAAACCTATAAACTACCAAGACTGAAACAGGAAGAAATAGATTTCTTAAAAAGGCCAATTAATTATGAAGAGATTGAGTCAGTGATAAACAACCTTCCAAATACCAAAACTCCAGGCCCAGAGGGTTATCCTGGGGAATTCTACCAAACATTCAAAGAAGAAATAATACCTATTCTCCTAAAGCTATTTCAAAAAATAGAAACAGAAGGAAAGCTACCAAACTCATTCTATGAGGCTAATATTACCTTGATCCCCAAACCAGGCAAAGACCCCCTCAAAAAGGAGAATTACAGACCGATTTCTCTAATGAATATGGATGCCAAAATCCTCAACAAGATCCTTGCTAATAGAATCCAACAGTACATTAAAAGGATTATCCATCATGACCAAGTGGGATTCATACCTGGGATGCAAGCATGGTTCAACACTCGCAAATCAATCAATGTGATACATCATATCAACAAGAAAAGACTCAAGAACCATATGATCCTCTCAATTGATGCAGAAAAAGCATTTGACAAAATACAGCATCCTTTCCTGATTAAAACCCTTCAGAGTGTAGGAATAGAGGGTACATTTCTCAATCTCATAAAAGCCATCTATGAAAAGCCTACTGCAAGCATTATTCTCAATGGGGAAAAGCTGGAAGCCTTTCCCTTAAGATCAGGAACACGACAAGGATGCCCACTCTCGCCACTATTATTCAACATAGTACTAGAAGTCCTTGCAACAGCAATCAGAAGACAAAAAGGGATCAAAGGTATCCAAATCGGCAAAGAAGAAGTCAAACTGTCTCTCTTTGCAGATGACATGATACTCTATATGGAAAACCCAAAGGAATCCACTCCCAAACTATTAGAAGTTATAGAACAATTCAGTAAGGTGGCAGGATACAAAATCAATGCCCAGAAATCAGTTGCATTTCTATACACGAATAACGAGACTGAAGAAAGAGAAATTAGGGAATCCATCCCATTTACAATAACACCAAAAACCATACGTTACCTTGGAATTAACTTAACCAGAGACGTAAAGGACCTATATCCTAGAAACTATAGATCACTTTTGAAAGATATTGAGGAAGACATAAAAAGATGGAAAAATATTCCATGCTCATGGATTGGAAGAATTAACATAGTTAAAATGTCCATACTACCCAGAGCAATCTACACTTTCAATGCTATCCCGATCAAAATACCGAGGACATTTTTCAAAGAACTGGAACAAATAGTCCTTAAATTTGTATGGAANGATTAAGAAGCTGTGGTCCATATATACAATGGAATATTACTCAGCTATCAGAAAGAATGAATTCTCAACATTTGCTGCAACATGGACGGCACTGGAGGAGATAATGCTAAGTGAAATAAGTCAAGCACAGAAAGACAATTATCATATGATTTCTCTCATCTATGGAACATAAGAACTAGGAAAATCGGTAGGGGAAGAAAGGGATAAAGAAAGGGGGGATAATCAGAAGGGGGAATGAAGCATGAGAGAGTATGGACTCTGAGAAACAAACTGAGGGCTTCAGAGGGGAGGGGGGTGGGGGAATGGGATAGGCTGGTGATGTGTAGTAAGGAGGGCACATATTGCATGGTGCACTGGGTGTTATACGCAAATAACGAATCATCGAACTTTACATCAAAAACCAGGGATGTACTGTATGGTGACTAACATAATAAAAAAAATTTTTTTAATCAAATAAATAAATAAATAAATAAAATCTTTAAGGAAAAAAAAAAAAGACCCACAAATCTCCCTAGCACCTTCCAGCACATGAGGTTACAAGAAGAAGTCTACCACCCAGAAAAGACCCCTCAACCAACCATGCTGGCACCCTGATCTTGGACTTCCAGCTTCCAGAACTGTGAGAAATAAATGTGTGTGGTTTGTAAGCCCCTCAGTCTATGGCATCTTGTTACAGCAGCCTGAATGGACTAAGACAGCCAGGAAACCTAGGATCAAGAAACAGGAGAGACATCATCTCTGAACAAGAACAGTGGCTAGGCTACTACCAGCCCTGCTGCAGATTCTGCCACCATCAACAGAAGACACTGCTCTTCCTACTGCCATGAGCAAACACTAGCTGTCCTTTCATCTTTGAGGCACGCACTTGAAAGCCAGGGTCCTGGGCCACAGTACCTGACTGTCCAAGCCTAAATCCTAGCCTCATGCCCTCACACCAAGAGGCAGCAAGATGGAAACCCTGCCTCCCACCAGAACTCTCTATACCTGATGAAGAATTCCCCAAGAATAAGAAGGAAATTAGACACTGTATGACCAAATCATAATGACAAGTGTCCACTACAGATGAGGATATAGTTTCTCTCAAATACCTTTTATCAAAGCATCTTGTTAATCTGTGGAAAATTAATGGATCTCAGAGAGGTCATGGCCCTGGCTCATAGCCTGGTGACCAGAAAACAAAAAACATAACTTCAGGCACAGTGGTGAATCCTACTACCTTCTTTAAAAGACACATAGAAAGATTTGTGGAGATAGTTTTATGAATCAAGGAAAGAGTTTCTCTATTCCTATAGCCTCAGCGTTTCATATAGAATGAGGAGAAACTTTCTACCTATTTCAGAAGAAGAAGAAATTTTCTATTTATTCCATGAATGAATTTCTTTCTCTGAAAACCTTGCTTAAGCTTTTTGGTTAATCAAGAGAAACTCATCATCACAGAAAACCAACACTTTGTATGAGTAGCATACCAGACTTGATGAGGACACAGAGGGTCTATTAAAAGGAAGATATTTGCCCTCAATCCATTTGCTGCAGTGCTTCTGGAGGAGGGCACTATTGTCATTTTGGGTGGCATAATTCTTCATTGGACAGGACTACATGCATACATTGTACAATATTTAATAGTCCAGGCCTCTAGGTACCAAATGCCAGTAGCAATTCATCGTATATGTGCATTATATATATTATGCATATTTTATTATGTATATTATATAATATACTAAATATATTTATAATGTAACATAATACATAATAATATATAATGTATAAATGTTATATATATCTTTCGTACATTATACATATTATATATTGAGAACCAATGGTTTACAATCTAGCTGAGGAGACAAAAAGAACAAAAAAGATCTGACAATCAGGGACCAATCAGGGAGCAGAGGCTGGGAAAGGAGCCGCAGTGGCACCTAGTACTGTGCCTGGCATATAGAGATGTGTGATAAATGTTAAGTGAATGAACGCCTGGATAAAAGTACAAAGATGGGATTTAACTGGATCCTATGGAATGGTAGGACATAGAATCCTGATGGAGTCTTTGGAGAATATTAAATAGATTTTTCCAGCATGAGGGTAGAGTTTCTGATCAGAAGCAATGTCTGTGGAAGAAGGCCTCCAATGTGAGGCAGGAGCTTGATTTCCCACCCTGCCACTTCACACGTGACTTTGAACAAGCTAATCAATTCCCTGCATCTCATCTTTTTTCAACCTGTGGAATGAGGGTACCTGTCCCCGACAGCAGTTGTGAGGATAGAATGTTAGAAAAACTGGGACGCCTGGCCAGCTCAGTCAATGAAGCATGCAGCTCTTGATCTCAAGGGTGTAGGTTTGAGTCCCAGGTTCAGTGTAAAGGTTAGTTAAAAATAAAATAAAAAAGAGAGAGAAACTAACATGGTGCTTGGCTGACTAACAATAAATGGTAACAATTATTACTACTATCCTTATGTCATGATAGCAAGTTAGATTTAAACTTAAAATGTCTGAGTAGGAGACAATGAGGTGAGGAAAACAACACGTGCATAGTGGGGTGAAGTAAAGGGAATCGGGGTATAGAAAGGGCTGGAACGGGAGACCTGAGCACTCAGCACTTTTCATTTAAAATAATATGATGCCGTTCCAGGTTTCCTCAGTCCCCAGACCTTATGTTTTTTGAAGTCTTTACAACAAGATATATGCCATGATATTAATAGTATAATAAGTCAATTTGTGATTGTGGGTTTTATTTACCTTTTTATGTTTATAATATTTTCTAACTTTTTCATGATAAATCTTTTTAATCTGTTTTATTTTTATAATTTTCATGTAAATATTTTTGAAAATAAAAAGATTTATACTGATGTCAACATTGAAAGCTGGGAACTCTTTGATGAGTCTTCTTTTTTTGTAAGATTTATTTTCGAGAGAGAGCGCATGTGCACGAGTTAGGGGAGAGGGGCGGGGGAGGGAGAAAAAGAGAATTTCAAGGAGACTCCTTGCTGAGAGCGGAGCCCGATGTGGGGCCTGATCTCATGACCCTGAGATCATGACCTGAGCTGAAATCAAGAGTTGGACACTCAACAGACTGAGCCACCCAGGTGCCCCTTCGATGAGTCTTCTATCATTAGTTGATATTTATTGAACAGTCCAAACGGACTGAGCAAAATCATGCCACTAATGTCTGTCTCAAATGACCAGCGACCCACAGGGAGCCACTGCCAGTGACCAGATGGTCCGTCCACAAAGCTAACGCACTCTCTGGGGCAGGAATGAATGATATCCAGGGAAGCAAAGGGAGAGGAGAGGGCTGGGGCTTCGTCCCCAGGCTGCTGGAGCTCAGTTACTCCCCCAGCACTTTTCACATCACGTCCCATCAGGGAGAGTTTCTTTCACTATTGGGTAATTATTTGAACTGGGTTAAAATAGAAAGCCATTTATTTAAGACAAATTTTTATGGCATTGCTGTAAGTTTCCCTCTGAGTTTATCATGTTACTTTGCATATAAAAGACAACAAATATTTGTTGATGTGATGCATTATGCAAAATATAAGATAACTCTACTAGCAAACAGTGATTGTTACAGCTACAAGGCAGCTGTGCTCAACACCGTACATATAATTATGCTCCCACCTCACAATTGTTACACGTGTATTGTACCAAACTGGAGGCAAATTATCAACAATAGTGACTTTTGCATTTAAATGTGTATATAGCTTAATTTGTACCTTAGCTTGTAACATGACAGAGAAACAACTGTTTGAAAAGTTTAAAAATTCCAGCAAAATGGTGATTTAGAAGAATGTAGGTTTTTTAATTGTATGTGCATAGACACAGCCCTACAGTGAAACTTCTATACACGCTGTGAATTGGAATGTTCGTGCTCTTACACTTCAGCTGTAATTTGGTCTAATTTGTCAAAAGGTTTCCCACCTACCCTGAATAATTGAATTTAACTCGTCAACATGCAGTTAACACTAGTAGCTTTTTGAGACATTATTTCAGTAAAAGATTTTTTTTTAACCTTACAGCCAGGGAAAAGAAAGACATAAAGGGAGAAAATGCTCTACCCCCTCCTCGTCTGTGCTTTTGGATTGCCTCCTCCAGGACTTAATCACAACAATAAAAAGCAACCCTTCATTTGAGCCCTTGCCTCCAACCACGTCCTGTGCAAAGTGCTCTCCATACTTCTGCCTCTTCTAGTCCCTCCCCTAATGATCCTTCCCCGAGGAAGCATCCATGCTCAGAAGGAGAAAGTGACCTGCCCAAGGTCACCTGGTTTACAAGCAACACAGCCAAGATCTAACCCCCGACCTCTTTGACCCCAAAGCCCTTGCTCATGACAGCTCCATTCTGGCCTCCACTCACGTGGGCCCAGAGCCATCCTGGCCATCAAGGGGATGTTGTGTGTCTTTTATTAATGTTCATGTCTAGTAAAAACCATGCCTTAGAGAAAAAGACCAAAGGATTATAGTACGCACCTCATGTAGGACTTACTATGTGGCAGGCACTGTCTAAATATAATACGTGCTTCTTTTCGATTCTTAAAACCCTACAAGTTCCATATTATTACTACCAGTCCTAATTGACAGGTGGTAATTTGAGACATAAAGAAATTAAGAAGATTGCCTAAAGCGACATGGCTAAGTGAGATTCAGAGGCAGACAGGCCGGTGCTGAGGCCAGGGTCCCGATCACCACCTTCACCGCCTCTCACAGAGACAATGCCTTGGGTTTCACATTTTCCAGGGTCTCTGTGTAGAGCAATGACCAGGGCTTTCGGAAGCATCTTTACCATTTGAGGGTTTACAAAGTGTTTGGGGATGTAGCGATAAACTATTCAATTCCATAAATAAATATTCTGTTTGTATGTCCGTGTACACTTTTGTACTAAACACTCTGGACTTGTATTTTCTTTAGGAAGACCTAAAGGGGAAATAGAGAAGGAAGAAAACCTCCTGGTGAGAAAAATGTTATGACCATAATAAAGTGGCTTTTTAAATATGTATAGACTCCAAGACCTTTCTTTTAGTCAGATAATATCTAACTGGCTACAGGAAGATTAACAAGGGTGAGATGATGCATTTGAATTGCAAAGAATTAATATTTAATTTGGTGTCCATGGTACATTTCAGGCACAGGACAAGGTGATTTTACAAAGCAAAGGAAGGACATAGCTAAGTTCAATAACACCGGATCGCTGTGAGCCACCTCTGGGGCCAAACTTACATGAGTTAATCAGTCAATTAATTCAATAATTCAACCACCTACATTAACCCTCTTCCTAATATAATCTCATAACCTTTGGCCCTATCGAAACAGAACTCATACAAATCAATTAAGCCACTGCACATGGGCTACCTAAGGCAGAAGGAAAGAAAATCTCTCATCCAACCATGTTCCAGTGCAGAGTAGAAAGGCTGGAGGCTGAGAAAGAAGCCATTTAACCAAATGCCCCCTCTCTCCTGATTTAATTGTACTGCCCTGAATGGACTAACAAGACCAAAATGAGAAAACCCATCTGATGATTAAGAATTGGGTGTATTCACTGCCCTTCATACACCATTGGCTTAATTCACTTTGGAAAGCAATGCAGATCCAAGTAATTCAAATATTTAGGTAGACTCTTCTCCCTGGGAGAGAAAGGGTCTTGTCACAGGGCCGAAATCATCCTGCAGTACAAGAAAGGGTGCACAATGCAGAAAACTGGGACCTTGGAAACTAAAAGGAGGCCTTAAAATAATCCAAAGAGAGAGCAGAGCTTTATTTTATACTACGTATGGTTACAGAAATAGAAATAATTGTCATTTATGGTGTACTTACTCTGTGTAAAGCACTTGGTAAACCTTAGGGGCAAAGTGACATATCGGGACACACACAGTATTAGACTG
This sequence comes from Ailuropoda melanoleuca, assembly GCF_002007445.2. Classification (NCBI taxonomy): domain Eukaryota; kingdom Metazoa; phylum Chordata; class Mammalia; order Carnivora; family Ursidae; genus Ailuropoda; species Ailuropoda melanoleuca. The sequence goes on along the minus strand of NC_048232.1, from coordinate 35,090,008 downwards.
GAGTCCGGTTCTGGTACCTCCACCTTGTGGCCTTTTTGATGTTTACTTCACTTGTTTAAAAAAGGTAAACAGGGGCGCCTGGGTGGCACAGCGGTTAAGCGTCTGCCTTTGGCTCAGGGCGTGATCCCGGCATTATGGGATCGAGCCCCACATCAGGCTCCTCTGCTATGAGCCCTTCTTCCTCTCCCACTCCCCCTGCTTGTGTTCCCTTTCTCGCTGGCTGTCTCTATCTCTGTCGAATAAATAAAAAAAATTTAAAAAATAAAAAATAAAAAATAAAAAATAAAAAAGGTAAACAATGCCTACTGACTGAGTCACTGTAAGATCAAGTAAAATAATGTATATGTGACAGAGATTGCTATAAAGCCTCCCAATTTTTACCTAGGTGCTTGACTACCTGGAATAAATCCTACATTTCCCAGACTCCCTTGCAATTAAATGTGGATATGTGGCTACATTACAGCCAATGGGAAGCAGACAGCAGTGTCCTGTGGTGGCAGGTGTTAACCACCTTAAGAGGAAGCATGTAAGTGCACCTTGCCTCTTCTTTGTCCCTTTCTCCTGCAACCTAGAACACAAGGCTGCCATCTTGGACCAGGAGGCTATGGTTAAACATCATCAAGCAGAAAGAGGGAAGGAGCCTGGGTCCCTGACACTGTCGAGTGTCGTATCCTTGAGCCATCCACTCAGGCTTTTCCAGAAAGAGAAATAAGTTTCTATTTGTTTAATTCACTGTCATAGTTTGGTTTTCTATACAACTCTTGTTGTTAAAATACCACCCAAGCATGGATCTTACTGGGGTGGTAGAGAATGAAGGGAGGGAGAAGGGAGCATGTGTAGCAGAGGAACCAGGCCCTTCTCAAATGTACTTTGAGGGTCCAAATTTATAGACACATAGCCTCCTCTTTTTCTTTATATCTACTTTTACACAGTCTGTACTCCAGCCCTAAACTCTATCAAACCAATATTCTTATTCCCATAGAAAGTGAGCTCAGAAGAAGCATCTTCCCATCGGGGAGGTTTAAGATCACCACCCCAGGTAACGCAGCAAAAGCTCCCTGGGACTACCTGGACAGGGGAAGCTGCAGTAGTCTGGAGCCAGGCTGGGTTAGGGCTCCAGAGATAAGTTTCCTATCTAGAGATAAAGACTATAAGCCAGGGTGCCTGGGTGGCTCAGTTGGTTAATTGTCTGCCTTTGGCTCAGGTCATGATCCCAGAGTCCTGGGATCAAGTCCCGCATCGGGCTCCCTGCTCAGGGAGGAGTCTGCTTCTCCCTCTCCATCTGCTCCTCCCCTCCCTGCTTATGCGCATGCTCTCTCTCTTCCCCCCACCGTCTCTCAAATAAATAAAACCTTTTTTTTAAAAAAGGCTATAAGCCAGACAAAGGGAGTGGTCAAGATCTCAAAGAACTCTCCTCAGCCTCTGGCTCAGAGCAGGGATGTCTTCATAACCCACCTGCCCACACTGAGCACGTTCCTGGCTGTTACTCACGTCCGTGTGTGTCCCCTGCCAGATTCACCGTCCTCAACCTTCTCCTAAGTATCAGTGATCAAATCTGGCCCCCTTTGCCCTCCCTCACTCTCCAGAGGCATCACAGACCAAATGCTTAGTTATCTGCCTTTATTACTATGAAAGGGAGTCCAGACTGTTGGGCAAGAAGACACGACCATCGGGGCCAGCTTAATAGTGTACACTGGGCAAGTCACTCTGTTTCTTCAACTGCAAAATGGGGCGGGGGGGGGGAGGCAGCTATGTCAATTATATCTCAATAAAATGGGAAAATAAATGAATAAATACTAGCAACTGGAAAAAACTTGGAGGACCAGAAAATCTCTTGCTAACATCCCCTCCAAAATCACGGTCAATGATCCCATACGACCATGTGCAATGGCCCTCAGAACCCAGAGAGCAGCCCTAGTGGAGAACAATGGCACTCACGGGTGGCATGACCACCCCCCACCCAATTCTGCTTACAAGAAGGTGACACTATACAGATTTTGCATCATTGTGATTTTTACCTTGAAAAAATAATAATAATAAGGCCTGCCATTTCTGCCACAGTTAACCTACTTCACTCTTACCTGGACTGATATCAGTCACAGGTATATAATGGGAAAAAGTTGTGTCCTCTCTCCCACCCCCCACTTTTAATGGCACCCTTCCACCCTAGGCCTCAGTGCTCCCATATGTGTGCAGGTCAGGAGAAGGATAGAAGGGTTTTGCCCTGAGGCCTACCTGGTCAACTCCCACCTGTCTTCAAGGGTCAACCCAGCATTACCATTTCTGGGAGACTTTGCCTAATCTTTCCAGATGATTTTATGCTTTATCTGCTCTTTCTCAGGTATCCTGTATATGACTCTCTAATAAGGTTCAACATCTTGTAATGTATTATGTGTGTGCACGTGTACCTCCTTCTCCAGAAACAATCAAGTCTTATTGATTTCTGTTTCCCCAAATTTTAGAAAAGCTCTTGACATACAACAGGAGCTTAGGAAATACGTGATGAATATGGGGCGCCTGGGTGGCGCAGTCGTTAAGCGTCTGCCTTCGGCTCAGGGCATGATCCCGGTGCTCTGGGATTGAGCCCCATATCAGGCTCCTCTGCTGGGAGCCTGCTTCTTCCTCTCCCAACTCCCCCCGCCTGTGTTCCCTCTCTCGCTGGCTGTCTCTGTCAAATAAATAAATAAAATCTTTAAAAAAAAAAAAAAAAAAAGGAAATACATGATGAATAAATGGGTAAGTGACTGCCCTGCTATTATCTTTCAAATGTATTTGTAAGCTCCAGGATTACTTTGGGAAAGTACTTGTTCTTGGGCAGAAGACTACATGGCCTTATATATTGTTTACCTAATACTTTCTTTTTTAAAAAACATTTTATTTATTTATTTGACAGGGAGAGAAAGAGTAAGAGAGTACAAGCAGGGGGAGAGGGAGAAGCAGGCTCCCTGATGAGCAGGGAGCCGGATGTTGGGCTCCATCCCAGGGCCCTGGGATTATGACCTGAGCTGAAGGCAGACTCTTAACTGAGTGAGCCACCCAGGCGCCCCTACCTAATACTTTCCACTGCAGTTTGAGTCACTTCTGTTTGTTGGCTCCTCAGTGAAGATCAAGCCAGCACCATCTATGCCTCACTGACCTGACTCAGGGTTCCAGGTTTTATTTCAGGCTGCAGAATGGTCATCTTGGAAATGCAGTGAGGATACCCATTTATGAGGTCATTCTTTAGCACTCTTTCAGACTGGCAGCCAAAGCACTAGGGACAGGGTAAACAAAAGCAGAAGGGAAGGTGTCACCAAAAAACCCACTAGGATTGGGGTAGCAGTTTTGCTACTAAAGTGTGGGTTTTTATTTATACTCCCTGGTAAACTGTAACAGAGTTTCAACTCCTGAGGGTCCTGGTAATCCTAGAAAATGGGCACTCCTTCTGGGGGCCAAAGGGTGGGACGCTGGCCAGATTTGATGACTGAGTATAAGAATATGGAAAAAGAAAGTGGAAAAAGATTTTGTTTTTTCTTAGTAGGCGTGGGAAAAGGAGCTATTGCTGTGGAGAAAATAAGGAAAGAAAAATGGTGGTGCTGTCAGTAAGGGATAGAGACAGGGATCCCTCAATCATACTCCCTACTAACACAAAGTGAGTAGGACAGGACAATTGAGGAAAAGCCTCCTTGAAGAACAAGACATATGCGAAATTGGCTCCATGGAGAGTGGTGGATCTAATAGAAAGGCACTGGGCCCCCAGCATGGCCACAGAACATAAAGCTTCTTGACACCTTGGTTAATCCAAAGTGATGTGGTGATCATTCAAAAGTCTACATTTGTAAAGGGTTCTTTTTACCAATGCAACCAAGAGTCATTTGTGTTACTGTTATCCTTTGATAAAATCACCATTTCTATAACTATGGGTCCAAAGAACTTGCAAAACCTCTCACAATCTGACTCCTGCCTATCTTTCGAGGTATGCACAAGCCATTCTACTGTGCAGGTCACCTTATGCATCCAGCTGCATGTTCTTTCTCCTTGCAATGGCCCACATTCCTGCCACCTATGAGACTTGCATGTCTAGAAGTCAGACATAGAGCTTCAGAACCCAACTCAAACATCTCCTCTGGAAAGCCTGTCACGATCTCCACAGACAGGGGTGCGTGTTCTTTCCGACATACGAGCAACTGCGGCATCTTCCTGACGCCGCACTTCTTTGTCTCCATGTCTGTCTTCTCCACCTAACTGTGAGCTCCTGCAGGGTAGGGACCACGTGTCTTTGCATCCCCAGCAGTTAGGACTCGGATATCTTAGGCTCTAAACAAATGACCTGATAAATTTAATAATAATCAATTAATCAAAAAGTAGCCTGCTCACTGGAGGAGATAATGCTAAGTGAAATAAGTCAAGCAGAGAAAGACAATTATCAGATGATTTCTCTCATCTATGGAACATAAGAACTAGGATGATCGGTAGGGGAAGAAAGGGATAAAGAAAAGGGGGGTAATCAGAAGGGGGAATGAAACATGAGAGACTATGGACTATGAGAAACAAACTGAAGACTTCAGAGGGGAGGGGGTGGGGGAATGGGATAGACTGGTGATGGGTAGTAAGGAGGGCACGTATTGCATGGTGCACTGGGTGTTATACAACTAATGAAGCATCAAACTTTACATCGGAATCCGGGGATGTACTGTATGGTGATTAACATAATATAATAAAATTAAATTAAAAAAAAAAAAGTAGCCTGCTATCTGTCTAGCTAAAGGGATGTCTTCCGGGATCTGAGTGGACTCAAAGTCAAGCTCCTCCCAAAATAAATCAAATCCTGGATATCAAGAACACTCTACCCCAAATTTATATATGTTTTATATACATGTAAAATGAAATGTTAACAAATCTCATAGAATATTTTTGTAGGTAGGACCAGGATGCAAAAGTTTGAGGACTGTGAAACAAATTTTAGTATATTCATACAATGAGTATAAACATTATTCAGCAATGAAAAGGAAAAAACTATGAATACGTGCAAATGAATCTCAAAACAATATGTCGACTAATTATTCCATTTACATGAAGCTGAAAAGCAGGCATTTAAAAAAGCATATCTACGTGGGGCGCCTGGGTGCCTCAGTCATTAAGCGTCTGCCTTCGGCTCAGGGTGTGATCCCAGAGTCCTGGGATTGAGCCCCACACCAGGCTCCTCCGCTGGGAGCCTGCTTCCTCGCCCACTATCCCTGCCTGTGTTCCCTCTCTTGCTGGTTGTCTCCCTCTCTGTCAAATAAATAAATAAAATCTTTTAAAAAAAGAAAAAAAGCATATCTACAGTGGTTGTCTTGGTTGGGAGGATTTGATTAAAAAGGGACACATGGAAACTTCAAAGATAATAAAAATGCTTTGTATCTCAGTTTGAATGATAGTAAGCCAGGTAAATATATTTATCAGGAGACACTGAACTTAAGATCTATGTACCTTACTGTATGTCAATTATTCCTCCATAAAGAAAAAAAAAGTGTGAGGATTACTATTTTATAAGAACCGTGTTCCAGAAGTAATGCTATAAGCATTTTTCCTTGGGAGATGGAAAAACCTCAGGTATGTTCTATTTGAGACAGCACCTCATAGGAGAGAATAGATGGCATTATACCTAGCATAAGGACAGCACAAAATATAAACCCCTTCAAAAATGACAAACTGTCTGTCTATTGAGGAATCAAAGAGGAAGAAGTGTTGTTCAAAAGACTTCATTAGACTTTCACTTTTGCTTGCCTGTCATAATAGATCTTAAATCAATTCTCTGAATATGAATTGCCTATTATAATATCGCCTATTATTTTTAGTCTCTTTTTTATGAGAGTGCAGAAAAATATTTTAACTTGAGGAGGCAATCAGGGAAATGTGATTGCAAGTGGCAGTGAACAAGCATTTTAGGAAGACAAGGTGATTGGTAAGTGCTTTGAGATCTATGAATGAAGAGCTGTGTGGCATGGGCCGGGTTGCTCAAGAAGAAAATGCTTCCACTTTTGACAAACTACACAAAGACTTTGATTGGCATCAGTGGTCAACGAACTTATCTCTCCAAAACCTATGTCTTGTATCTGCTCACAGCACTCAGATTGATATTCCTCAGCTCTTTATGACTCAACCGCCTCTCCAGTGCCCTGGAGAGTATTGCAAATGCAGATGCGCGCGCGCGCACACACACACACACACACACACACACACACACACACACAATCTTCCACTGCTGTGGGGGCTTTGGAGTTATGTTCCAAACTCTCCCACTTTTACCTCTGTAATCTTGAGCAAGCTACTTAACCTCTCTGTTTTCTAGATTCCTCATCTGGAAAATGGGATAACAGAACACACCTCGAAATCATGTATGGGTTGAACACTGTCATGGGTCTGGCACAAGAGCTCGCTCATAGTCAATCTCAGCCAATGCCAGAAGTAAAGCGACCATACAGCGGAACTTACAGACGGAAGCGACCTTAGACGTTATCGATTCACAGGCAAGGACACAGAGGCTTACAGAGGGAAATGGACTTCCTAAAATCACACAGATATCTGATGGCAGAAGTGGTGCTAGAACACAGATGTCCTGAATCTCCACCCATGCTGTTTCCAACACTCCTGTTCTTTCTTCTTTTGTCCCTCAACTTTTACTATGCCATCTTTTAAGTAGCTAAAAAAAAAAAAAAAAAAAGGAGTGCCCACAAATGTGTCAGGAACTGGTCTCATGTTGGAAGAACACTGGTGGTTATCCTATGGTGTAATGACTGTACGAGGCTCTACTAATCACCTGATGTTTGCTTCCCAGAAAAATGGGTTAATAAGTAGAGTAGTGGAAATTGCAAATATAAGTGTGTGAAAATGCCCCGTAAGCTGTCAGGTACAACACAGAGCTGAGCTATGATTGCTGTTAAATTGAATATATATTTACATCTTTAATTTATCCTCTATTCGATCGTCAGTTACACAAGCAGCTGTTAGACATACTTCATGAGTTTAGTCTTCCAGGTTCAGAGTTTCAGCTTTCTGTTTCTTAGGCTGGGCACACCTTATTTTATGCTAACTTGCATTTAGCTTTGTGAAGTCGTCCTTCCACATAAGCATTTCTACCTCCCAACACAGCTTACGTGAATCTTAGAGTAAGTGTCCCATCTGGCATTTTCCCACTCAGCCTTCACAGTGCTTTCTATCAAGGTTCAGTACTCACACGGCTCTAGGGAAACACAACTGGCTGCATAAAGTTATGTTCTTTCCCATTTAGTAAGAGTAAAGGCTCAAATCTTTTGCACTTTTTTCTTATGGGGAGTAAGCCTCATTCTGTGCGCTTTCACTGTTCTTATCACCTATGATTTCCCCCACAAAATAAAATTTTATTATGACCAGGACTCAGCGAGCAAAACTAACATGACTCGAATCCTTAAAACCCTAAGTGTAGTTCTCAATATAATAGAAGCTCAAATCCACTGGTGTGCCCAGCAGCTTTTGATCCCAAGAAAGATAAAAACCTGTGCCTTCATATCTCATTATTTTCCGCTCCCCTCAATCACACTGGGGTCCTATTATCATTATTTTAATGATTCTTTGTATAAATGGCTGGGAGCCTTCATGCTTCAGCTCTTGAGAGCTGATCTGAGTCATACCCACAGAGCATATTGTGTGAGCTTGCAATTATTTCCTGTGAATGTTCTGTGAATGTGTTGAAACCAAGCATGAACACTTCCAGCCAAACTGCCATTTTTTCAGGACCTTTACAGCATCCCGAGTTCTGCAAACAAGAAGTGTGAATAGTCGTTTCTAACACAGAAACTGGCTGCTCAATTTGCAAAGGGAAAGCTTTCAGTTCCCATGTACATGATTTTAATGTTTTAACCATAAGCAGGACGTGATCAGTCACCATCCTTCTCCATTCCCCAACAACGGTTATGACAGAAGATTCCACAACAGCGAGAACAAAAGGGGCTCCCCACTGTCCCCAGACACATGCATAATTAGGAAAATATTTGTGCAGCTATTCTTGATGTATGGTTCTTGGCCCCAACAAAGTATTCCATCTCAGGAGGGAAAGAAATAGGATGTCGAGGAAGGCCCTACCAGACAGGAAAAGAAAAGGGAAAGCTTTCCTCTTCCAAATCCCGTTGGAAAAAGGAGAGCTCAAATACCATGACTTTGCATGTTCCCTCTGAAGTGGGACTCAGCACAGGAAGTATGAAAGAAACTTCTAGACAGACAGATGGGGAAACACAAGAACTTTCGGTAGAATGTCAGGCTGCTGTACTTCCTGGGCAGAGCTCGGGAAGCCTGGGGGGCTGCAGGCAGGGCCTTACCCTAAGCAGCATGTGAACAAAGTGCAGCCCTGGTAGGGGGTGGAAGCTGAACAGAGGAGCCCTAGCAGTGCTCCTGGCTTCTCAAGGCCTGGGCAAAGGCATGCAAGAGATCCGGGTCCTCTCGCCTGCTCTGAAGGAGGGCTTCGGAGATGGGAGAGGGCCTGTGGGGTTTGCAATCAGGACAAAATGGTCAAGCATTCAGGAGCTTCGCGATCAGAGGCAAAGCCACGAACTCAAGATTGGGTGCTAACCTCCCAATGGCTGGATAGGCCCACTTCCAACCCAAGCGCAGGGAATAGATGGGATCAGCCACTGCACAGTGAAGACCAGGGAAGAGCGATGGATATTGTAGAGGTCCGAAACCCCATGTCTGCCCTGCTAACATGAGGTCACACGTGCCTTGCACCTTGGTCTATCTGGGCGTCATGGCATCTTAGGCGGTGAGGGACAAGTTTAAAGACAGTTTTCACATCTCTTCCTCACTACCACCACCCAGGTGAGTGTGGTCTGGTAAGGAAGACCACATCAGTTTTAGGAAACAAAGTGCTTTGCACATCTGTGTGAGGCATGTGGATTTATAAAAACCATGACACCACTCCTTGGGTCCTCAGCTCTCCTTTGCAGCCATCCAATTCTGAGTTACTCAATTTATTTCAAATATTGGTCTTTTGTTTCAATCCCAACAGAAGATTTCCTTTTTCTGCTGGGTTTCATCTCATCAAGATGTACCTGAGAAATTTCTGAGAGCTGGAAAAAGATGTCCCAGGAAATCCCAAAACTTCCTGGGCAAAACCAATGGAGAGACATCCCCAGACTGCCACCCGTGGGATCTGGAGGCTCCATGGACTTAAGAACACAATCAGAGGGAGGAAGAAGTGTGTGTGTGTGTGTGTGTGTGTGTGTGTGTGTGTGTGTGCATGGTTTCACCAGTGGGCAATAAGAATCTAACATTCATCGCCTGAAACATTCACAACCAGATAGGGGAGGGGGGCGGTGCTCAAGGAGCATCTAAATGTTAAAGGGGGCTCTTAAATTTCCCCAATCCTGAACGGGAGCTGCAGACTGACCCAGTGGTAGGAGGTTACCATGAACGACCCCTACACACACACAGACACAAAGACATACACCAGAGTGATCATCTGTTACACAGCCCCTTGCTCCTACCGCCCATTGCATGCCATCGCCAAGGCAAAGAAGCAAATCTGCCTCTTCCTCATTCCACGTGCACAGTCTCCTGCTTGAGATTCCACATTATCTTTGGAGTTGATTTTCCTTCCTTCAACCTCATGCTTGATGTTCTATTAACCTCTTCCAAGTCCCTTTTGGAAAGAGGAAGTGAATGAATAAATTCATTTTATTTTTATAAAAATAAAGACCTTTCAGATTAACCTGGGACAAGGGGAAGAGGGCAGAGTGAGAGTGTGTGCCTTTCTCCAGGAAGGACTCTGTGATTTGACCTCTCTGTTCCTGGGAGTGGTGTAGTCAGGGGTGACTCTGGCTCACAATTTGCTTTGCTGTCCTCTGTCCAGGGCCTGCCACTGTCTCTGATTTGGTTGCTCAGGCCTGACACTCCATTCTCCACAGTGATGTCAGAGGCCTTTGCCTTCTTAATTCACCTTCCTCTTATTGCAGCAGCTGACTTACACTTTCCTTCTGGATTCTTTTCTGGGCAGCATGCCCTCGGTTAGAAAACACAGACAGTTATACTCCAGCTTGGAACCTTGTAACATCTGTCCTTTCTCTCAAGTCTCAGGCAATAATCAGCACCTGGGTGGTCTGCTATTAAAAAGGAAGGCATCGTCCCTCCTAATAATTTTCTTCCTCCTTGAGGCCTGGTATTCATTGGATGAAAAGTCCAGGGCGGATTGATTATATTTCCCACAGTTGTTCCCTTTATTTTTACTTCTAGAAAAAAAAATTTTAATGCTCTATCAATATTTAACGATAGCAATTATCTTTAACTGGCAAAAGTGCCTTCCATTATACAGGGTAGAAGGACAACATTTGTATAGTCCCTGTAAAGATTCTTTGTTCCATTACATCCACCAGAGGGAAAAAATGTAATAAATAATTAACTACCTGAAATTGTTGCGATGAATAATAACATGGTCAGCAAGGGCTTCCATCAATACACAGAATCAGCCCTGTGAGGACGCCACCACCTGACGGTGTGCACACAACCCCCGGCCTCGCCCCCGATGTGCGCCCCCAGCATCTGTCCCCACTCTGACGCCACCACAGCAATGTTGACTCAGCTCACAGCAATGTTGACAGATGAGACCTGAAATGCTGAGCTGGGCACCCTGTGTTCTGAAGGGAAATGTCAGACGAAGATGTGGCTGCTGACGTGGAGACACGGCCTGGGCCTTGGGGCCACCCTCACCAGCTCTTGGAACTCGGGCCACTGGCCTGACCTCCCCAGCACTCTTCCCAAGGACTGACTGTGTGACTCCCACCAGCACAGTTTCAAAAAAGAAACAGAAAAAAAACCCTGAGTTTTCTTACGAAAAATAGATTGAGCATTTGTGTCTTCCTAAATACTTCTAGAACTCGAGCTTAACAAAGACGTTCATAAAAATTATTGATTAAAAAAAAAAACTCCTGGGGTGCCTGGGTGGCGCAGTCGTTAAGCGTCTGCCTTCGGCTCAGGGCGTGATCCTGACGTTCTGGGATCGAGCCCCACATCAGGCTTCTCTGCGGGGGGGGGCCTGCTTCTTCCTCTCCCACTCCCCTGTTTGTGTTCCCTCTCTCACTGGCTGTCTCTCTCTGTTAAATAAATAAAATCTTTAAAAAATAAAAAATTAAAAAAAAACTCCTTCTTAGCACCACAGTGGACAGGTTCTCCCCTCCAGGCCATAAGCACACTGAGCCGCCCATCGCCTGGACACTCACTATTTTGTTTCACGTGGCACTTTCTGTCACTGTTATTATGGCTGCTTCTCTGGAAAATTCAGCTCTCCCCAGAAAATAAGTAAAAAAGACTGGGGCGCCTGGGTGTCTCAGTCCGTTAAGCATCTGCCTTCAGCTCAGGTCATGATCCCAGGGTCTTGGGATCAAGTCCCACATCAGGCTCCTTGCTTAGCGGGGAGTCTGCTTCTCCCTCTGCCTCTGCTGCTCCCCCTGCTTGTGCTCGCTCACTCTCTCTCTCTCTCTCTCAAATCAATAAATAAAATCTTAAGGAAAAAAAGTAAAGAAGACCAAGGGGCTACCACGTCTTCTCCTTTGTCACCTCTTGCACAGAGTGGAAGAAAAGTTTGTGGGATTTTTTTTAAGATTTTATTTATTTGTCAGAGAGAGAGGGCACAAGCAGGGGGAGCAGGAGAGGGAGAAGCAGGCTCCCCACTGAGCAAGGAGCCCAAAGTGGGACTCAAGACCAAGACCCTGGGATCACGACCTGAGCCAAAGGCAGACGATTAATTGACTGAGCCACCCAGAGGTCCCAAGAAAAGTCCTTCATAAGGGAACTTTGAGGATTTCTTCCAGCCTCATCCTGAACCTGGAGTCCAGGACTCCACACACTTTGCACTGAGTCTGCCGTTTGTTTTCTACTCAAAGATATCTGTCCTTACTGCACTACTTTCTCTCCCACGGCAACCGTTTGTTGCTCATCTCTGTAATTCCTCCCTAGGAGAATGAGGTGATGGATTCAGTGGGTGACCATTCGCTTAGCCAGAAGAGTGACGCAAGCTTCCATCAAACACACCCAGGATCTGTGTGACTGGGAAAAGGTCGCAGGCCTTGATTCCGATGCCCCACCATTCGAAGTCATAGGAAAAATATTACTGGTGGTCTTGAAGGATTCTTGCCAAAAATGGCTGCATGATAAAGAACACAGGAAGCAAAGCATCACGTGAGCTACCAGAACTTGGAGCACAATATAACCTGTGAAAAGGAACAGAATCACAGGGCCGGTGGGGTGGGGCAGAAGCCTGTGCAGCACCTCCCTGCCAGGCAGGAACGAGACAGATGCCAAGAGCAGCCCAGATGTGAAGCTGCAAATGGAAGGTTCTGTAAACACATCTCATTTTACTGAGAGAACTGGCAGCAGTTTGTAGTCCGAATGGAAACCAGTCTGTATGACAATGAAACCTTGCTCTGCATAATGTTGATCCTTAAACTAAACCTTACCTTCGCTAAAGATGAAAGTTTGGAATTTGGTAATGCTTACCAAATGTCTTCCCCAGCTCTACATTTTTTCATTTTTCCATGATTACTTATGAATAAATTGCTTCTAATTAAATGCACTCCTAAAGATTTTCAAGTTATGGTTTAAGTTTAAAACTCAACCTGCCATCTTGAAAAAAATTAACAGCTAAATTGAGGTTTACAAAAAAGTCAGGGAAGCAGGGGAAGGAGGAAGGAAGGGAAGAGACTGGAAACAATTTGTCTAAAAGTAGGGGAATGTTAATCTATGCAATGGAATATTTATGGGGTCATTAAAATCATTTTCACAAAAAAAATTTCATGTCACAGATAAATATTCATGATCTAATAATAAGTACAAAAAAGCAGGAAATAACACATTATAAGACAAATTTCCTAAAAATAAAACAACTTAACCTGGGTAAAAATACCTCAAAATGTTAACTTCTTTTTAACCTGATGATATGATACAGCCATTTTTATCTCCCTTATATTTTGCAGTATTTTCTACAATTCATTCACGTAACTTTCATATTCAGAAAAATAATAGCATTTTTAAAAGAATATCTCAATCACAAGAAGGTTGAGCCAGGATTTAAGCATGTAGGCAGAAGAGTCAGAGAATCAAAGAGTAAAGTTTGGCAGTGACCTTCCAAGTACCAGCTGGGGTAGGACCACAGCTAATACTAGAGACAAGACAGGAAGCTGTCACTGACTGATGCTAATAAGGATTTAGGTTATAACTCACTCTTTACTTTTTTGGTTCATTTTCTACATTGTTGCTAAAAAGTTCATTTTAGATTCAGATTACCAAAATCGATTGAGTAAAATTTAGAACTTGTAATTATTTCCTAAGCTGGCCATGATTTATAATTTTCTGCAATGATTAAAATAGGCTTTACAAGCATAGAAGTTTAGTCTTGTAACAAGTCAATTTGACAGCAAGATAATCCCTACCTCTTTATATTGTATGGCAGAAAGATCCAGTGAGGCAATCTATCCCTTATGGTAGGAACAGAGAGTGTAATCAATTTTAATCTTCTCAAAAATCTTCACCTCAGTTGATTACTCAGCTATCCAAAGCCCTTCATTTGGTTTATTAGATCACAAATCCAATTTAATAGCACCTAGAAACTAAGCAATTTTAGATCCAAGTAGATTGTTTACTGGTTTTCCTTTGACGAAGACAATTCCCTTTTTAAAGGAGGCTCTTGCTTCTGATTTTATATTTTCTTTCTTGAAGAGGTAACTTACATTGTTCTTGTGTACAATTCACCTGTTGGAATAGTAGTACCCAGGTGTACTAGACAGTAGCCTTCTAGCCGAGGTATTCAAGGGGCTAGAGGCTCTGAAGGTTACATAGGGCAGGGTAGTTTGGGTTAATATCATAAGTCAGTGAGGTTGAGGAGGGTTAAGAATGCCCCTACTGGACTTTTCAGAGCTATTTAGTATCTCTGCACAAAACATCCCCCACACCCTCCCCTTCCCCAGAGCACCAACCTCTCTCCAAAGTCTGACATTTGCAGACCCCGAGATTCCTCCTCAATATTTATCTGTGATTTCCCAATGCCTAGTGGGACTCATTCCCTAAACAGAAATTTATTGAGCACCTCCCACTTAACAGACACCGTTAAGTCTTAACAGACACCTAGGTGCTGGTGATAAGGCACTGAACAAGGCAGAGCCGCTTCCTATTCTCATAAAACTGCCATTCAACAGGGAGAGAAGAGGAGTAAATACATAAACCTAGTTTGGGCTAGTGTGAGATCAGTGAAGAAAATAAAATAGGGGGACAGGATAGAAAAGGATGGTGGTGAGTACTTAGATTGAGTGAAAAAGGAGGAGGAGGGATTGAAGTTTAAACCTCATGCAGAGAAGGAGCTGCCATCAAGACAGCAAAGGAGGAGCACACCAAGAAAAGAACTGCAAGTTCAAATGGCCTGAGGCAGAGCAAGTACGGCTTGTGAGAGGGAACAAGTAGGGAGCCAGCGTGGCTAGAATCTAGGGAGAGGAGTGCCAGATGACATTAGAGAGGTAGACTGAGGCCAAATCGTGCAAGATCCAAGAAGAGAGTTCAGATTTTATTCTAAATATGGGTGGGAAAAAACCAAAGGCTGCAGCATCACTGCCTGAAGAAGTTACCATCTGATCCACCAGACTGGAGGAAGGGTGGTCCTGATCTGTATCATTTTACTTCAAGCCAACTCCAGTCAAGGGATTTCCTATCGAACATAGCTCCAGGGCATCCCCTAGGAATATAAATCAGAAACAGGTGAATTAATCTTTCTATATTCGTTCTCATCCAAAATGCTTTTTCTTTCCCTTTGCCTTTCAGAGATATCACAAATTTTAATTGTGGTTAAGGAAGAACCCAACCAAGGTCCACATACCCAGCTGCCTATTCAACCTGTCCATGGGTACCTCAAACTCTAGCACAACCCACTCCCACCTGTCCTTCTCTAAAACTCCACTCACTTCTAGTGTTCCCTACCCAAAGAATAGCACCCTTATCTCTCCAGTTTCATAAGCCAGGTATTTGGGACTTATCTAACACCTTACATACCCTCAACCCTATAATTCAGTCCTCACCAAGGCCTCCTAAAAGTCTCTCGATTCTATCTGCTTCTCTCCAGCCCCCACCAAGAACTGATTCAAACTACCATCATAAATCAGCATCTCTGGACTAGGGTCCAGATAGTGAATGTTCTTAAAGATTCTTAAAGCTCTGCAGTAGTTTCTCATTATGCTTAAGACAACCACTACCCTGCCTACAAGGCTCTGAGTGGCCAGGCCCTTGTTATTTTCTTTAGACTCATTTGTATGTCTGTGCTCCAACCATCTGGCCCCTTATCAATTCCTCAAATGCACCAGGATTCCTTTAATTTCAAGGTCTCTGCCCATGTTCTTCTACCCCATATCTTTCCTTCATCTGGTTAATTCCTACTCAGTTTTTAGATCTCAGTACAAACATCACTTCCTTAGGAAAGCCTTCTTGGGTTTCCTATTTCGCTTCATTGCATCTGTACCTATCCTTTATGTCATTTATCAAAATTTGTAAATGTACATTAAACTGAATGATGGGATCATTTGGAGGAGTCTTCCCTACCAGTCTATGAACTCCATGAGGTTACCATCACCTTCAGCTTCTAATACAGAGCTGAGAACCTAATAGATGCTCAACAAATGTTTGTCAACTGGATGAATGCATTGTAATACCCATGACTGTTCAAGGTCATTCACATGCAATGCATGGCACAAGCTAGATGTGGTTAATGTAAAGTGACAAACTGTGACTGTACCCTCAAGAAGATCTAGAGATGAAAACAGGCATGTAGTAAAGACGAAGTGTGAGAAGCACATAAATAATGGAAGTAGCCAGAGAAAGAAGAGATTCGTTCCCCAAAGGAGATGGTAGCAAAGTTAAGAAATGTGGTCCAGATCCCCAACTCTTGTCCATGCCTGTCTTCAGTCTCCTAACAGATTTTTTACACCCTACTCAACACTTCCAAAATACAGTTTTAAGAAATAAAGATCTAATTCTTCAATCCAGTAATCTGTACATTGAGCCAAAGTATACAAAGGTGAAATGGAAAAAAAAAAAAAAAGTCAAGCCCTTTCCTTTTTCAAACTTAAGCCAATATGCTCATTCTTCTACTCAAAGCTGTTTGGAATGCCATCAGAAGATCTGAACACAAGGGGTGCCTGGGTGGCTCAGTCAGTTAAGCAACTGACTCTTGGTTTTGGCTCAAATCATGGTGTCGGTGTCATGGGATCAAGCCCCACGTTGGACTCCCCAGTGAATGGGGAGTCTCTCTTGAGAGTCTCTCTCCATCTCCCTCTGCCCTCCCCCGACTCGTGCTTGCTCCCTCTCTCCCTCTCTCATAAATAAATAAATATTTTTTAAAAAAGAAGAAAAAGAAGCACTCACAACACTTTTGACACCAGATGTGTGGGGTTTTCCCCCACCCTGACCAATTCTCTGAGCTCAGCTGGGTATCCTACAGTTCAATTCAATTCAATTCTGACACTACCTGGAGTTAGTATGGACCCCACAGGATAATGACTCAGTCCCACAAGACTTCCTCCCACTTCAGATGCCAATCATAAGCTCCCCAGGTTACCCGTAACTTCTAACTGACTTGGCTATAAATCGAAGGTTCCCATGATCGCTTCCTTGGGTTTGATAATTTGCTAGAGTGGCTCACAGAGCCCAGAAAAACAGCTTACTTACCACTGCCATATTTACAAAGGATATTTTAAAGGAAACAAACAAGAGTCAGATGGAGAGATAAATAGGTGAGGTCTGAAAGGGTCAGAAGACCTTCTGTTCTACCCTCCAGGCATGTGGATGTGCTTGCCAACCCAGAAGCTCTCTGAACCCTGTACTTTGGGATTTTTTTATGAGGCTTCATACTCTAGGCATCACCAATTATTAGCTCAATTTCCAGCCCCTCTCCAGAGAATGGGGCATGGGGGTTGAAGAGGAGCTGAAAGTTCCAAGCCTCTAATCGTGGCTTGGCCTTCCTGGTGACTAGCCCCTATCTAGGAGCCTACCCAGAAACACCTCATTAGAACAAAAGATGCTCCTATCACCCATGAAATTCCAAGGAATTTTAAGAGCTGTGCCAGGAACTGGGGGCAGAGACAAATATACATGTATTTTCTATTATTTCACAGCCCCCTTTTTGCTGTGTCTTCACATAGTAGAGAGAGATAAGACTCTCTGGCATCTCTTCTTATAAGGACACTAATCTTATATTTGGGCCCCCTCTACGGCCTCATTTAACCTTAATTACTTCCTTATAGGTCTTTTCTCCAAATATAGTCCCATCAGTGGGTTAGGGCTTCCACATATGAATGTGGCAGGGAGAGACACAATTCAGTCCATATCACTGTGTGATCTTGATCAACCTTGACCACTCTGATCTTCATCCACATCAAGGTTTGGCAATCACAGCCCTCAGGCCAAAAACCCAGCTGGCCTTCTGTTTTTGTATATAAAAGTATTGGAACACAGCCATGTCTGATTCTCTACATATTATCTGTGGCTGCTTTTGCACTATGACAGCAGAGCTGAGTAGACTATCTGGCCCTATTCGGAGAAAGTTTGCTGGCCCCTGACCTCAGGGAGCCCTTGGGAGTCTTTCAGGTCTAACATTCTAGGATCCCATTCATGCCTTCAGCCTCAAATATCTTTTAGTTCAAGGCTTCAAGTTCTGCAAAAGACATTAGTGACCTAATGACTGTTTAAGTAAGTATTAAATGCTTACACTGACAGAGGTGTGTTCATTAATTTCACATTATAACTAACCCTCTGCACTATTATTAAGTGAGCTTAAGTGGACATGCAATAAAGTCTTTACATATAGTAAATGCATTTTATATCTCTATAGCCAAATACATTCTGGTTACATCATTGTTTTAGGGGCTCTGTTGAGTGCCTAATGTAGCAAGAAAAAACAGGGAAAGTGGAAGTGCTCCAGCCTCATTGTTTCCCCCTCTCTGCGCTGGCAAAGCCCCTCTAATCTGCACCACACAATTTAGCACAGAGTTATGTGCCACTTTGAATCACCCGCTAGTTGTGTCATTTACATTACCTTTGTGCCCCAAGCTGGACAATTAGTATCATGCGGCCAGGGATCATGCTTTCTGAATCAAAAAAGCATAGAATTAAAGAGCTGGAAGAGACCTTAGCAATCACAATCCAACCTTCTCGCCTCACAGATGAATAAACCGAGATCCACACCAAACAAACGTCTTACTTCTCTTTAATTGTCATGGTACCTATCAAGCACTTTACTCAGAATTTGTTTGGCAAGAATTTGAAAAATGATCAGAGGAGGGAATTAGGAAAGGAAGGAGGAAAAGGAGGTGTCCTGGGTGCTGACTTGATGGGCTTTTGCTGAAGTGTTCTAGAAAACAATCTAAAGTTTACCTTGTCGTGTGTCTGTAACACAGCATTGGCTAGCATGTATTCTATGGAGCACCAGTCCCAAGAGATGCTCCAAGAAAACGCGCTCGTACGGTCACACGAGTTTGGAAAGCCTCACGCTGTGCCCCTCTCGTGTAGAACCACACGCACGATCAGCAGAGCAAGGCTCTGAGAAGCACTGCAGCTAAGCCTCTAGATGCAGAAACATTTGGAAACCAAACACGTTTTTTTCACAGACATCTATCAACATTCTGAGAGAAAAAGAATGAAATACGGGTTTCTCAGAAATCACTTTAGAAAAAATACTTTAAATCTGGCACGAGGCAAATTCGACTTAAAAGTATTTTCCAAAACAATTTTGCACATTTATCCAAGTATTTCTTCCATTGCACAACACAAATATCCGGAAAGGAAAAGCTCTGCGTCTTTGTAAAACTACCCTACATCGAGCCCCCGCTCCTCCCATCACGGTGAGTTATCCACCTCTTGAATGCAGCAGATGCAAACTTCAGATTCCCCAGCAACCAATCCTCTCTCAGGGCTTTCTCTTTGACAGTGGCAGGTGAAGAATGTGGAGAGGAAGGGGTCATGAAACCAGGAATGACCGGTAGCTATTGAAAACAGATTTCCCTAAAGAATTCCTCCTCTCTGGCTTTAGTAGTATTTGTGGAAGAGAAAGAATTATGCAAGTAACTTCTTGTGTGTTATAACTCTTGAGATCTCTTTTTAAAATAGTAAACCTTAGACCTAATTTCTAACTGAATTTGATATAGCATCAGCAATAAGCTTACTGGTCTGGCACAATTAACAAGGATAAATGGGTTAGAAAACCAACCAGTTTCTAAATGTTAACTGACCATTTTAACCCATTGAGACTGATGCTTCTAATTTTGTCTACTTACCATCTGTCATCATTTAGCAATCCAGTGTCCGAAGAGTCAGCAAACTCATTCTTCTGGCCTATGTTATAAATGAGCATCTATTTCCTGGGCTCCCTCAGGAGCTCTACATTCTCCCAAGTATGGCCTCCCTGCTTGCCTGGACGGGACCTCCCACCTGTCATCACCCGAAAACCCAGCATCCACTGACTCTAAACCAAATCATTCTGTACATCTCCTCTTCAATCCCTGCTTTCCATCCTCTCATTCTATGGTCCTTTCAAAGTGATTCTTTTCTCTCAGAAAATGAAAATTCCAAAGCTACTTAATACCTCAAAACTACGAGAGCTAAACATATACCCTTCCTATGGCAATTGCACCCTTGGGTAAACACCTAAGAGAAATGAATGCATATGTCCATGAAAAGCCATGTGAAAGAATGTTCATAACTATAATAGCCAAAACCTGTAACAACTCAAATGCCCATCAACAGATAAACAGACAAATAAATTATGGTATGACCATACAACAAGACACTAAACCGCAGTTTTTAAAAACATAACTACCAATACATGCAAAAGCATGGATAATGTTCAGAGAGCAAAACCAGACCCAAAAGCCTATGCACTGTATGACTGCAATCCTATAAAGTTCAAGATTAATAGTCATGAGAATCAGAATAATGATTACCTCTGGTAGGAGAAGGCAAAAGGGAGGCCTAGGAATTGACTGGAAAGAGGCAAAAAGGAATTTTGCACAGTGATAGAGGTTTCATTTCCTAATTAGGGTGATGGTTGTGTGGGTGTGTACATACGTAAAAATCTTTCAAGCTGTATACTTAAACCAGTGTGCTTCACACACTTTATTGTAGGTATGCTACAGCTCAAAAAAAAAAAGGAAAAAAGAGGGAGGGGAACCTCACCAGTATCAGTGATACTAATAGGTGAACAGTTTGCACATGAGCATTCTAAATAGCTGCTGTTTCCAGCTAGGCTTTTTATCAAATATCTAACAGAAGGTTGACTTTGATGGTGAGGTTTTGTTGGGTCATTAGTCTACCTGTCTTTATCATTCAATTTGTCTCACAGTGTCACATGACCGTCATCTTCAGCTTCCTGCAAGGAACTAGTGCACATTCATTGTCAAAGTATGTACATTTTTTGTCATACATTCTTCTTCAAAATCTGTACTCTGAACCATGGACTCAAAAAATCTTTTGACAAGTCAAAGAATGTTTGCACTGGGAGGGATGTTTGAAAGTAGTGATCAATTTCATTTTACAGATTAAGAACATGAAACCTAGAGAAATCTAGGGACTCGCCCAAAGTTAAATGGTTAATTAGTGGCAGAAGTGGGTATAGAAATCAGCTCTCCTGAGTCCCATTCTGCTGCTTCTACCCTTATATCATTGTAACAATACAGACATCTCATAAAATTAGTTCATCTTCTCAGAATCAGAAGGAAATACCCAAGAAAGACAAAGTCACACAAATTTGGGGCTTAGTTAAACCAGTGGATAATTGCCCACTATCTAATGACAGGTAAACTCTTTCAAGTCAGGCCAGCACACTGAATAGACTTTAACTCCCACATATTACAGAATAATAAAACATTGATGTTCTTTCAAACAGAAAGTAATTTTCTCCTTCTCAGAATGACCACAATAATCTTTCCAATTAAATATAGAATGCACTCAGTTGGCACCCTGCTAAAAGCAATTGATTTAATGAAGGAAAGAAAATATCAGTATAATCATGGATGTCAAATGATAAAAGTGACAAATTAATAGAATATTTTTTGAGAGAAAAAATGGTCTATTTAGGAGTCACATATAACCTGGTGTTCAGGCTTGGTCACATACTAACAAAGCAAGTTGGTATTTAAAACACTCCCCAGAGAGTTCCACTGCTAGCCAAGATTGGGTAGCAGGAACCAGATTTATTTTCTCAGTTAACAACAACAACAACAAAAAGACAACCAAATGAAATAATGGTTTTCAAGCACAGTATATAAGCAACAAAGAACAGTGACCCTTAAAAGAAAATGAATTAAATCTAAAATTATTCTAGCTTACTGCTTTGAAATAGTTTCCATGACACAACGCAAAGAGGAAGAATCCTGACAGGGCCCAGCAGGCAACCTGAGACAAGGAGATAGAGCCTGGAGGGTGAAGAGAACAAGAGAGCTAGAATTCACAGAACAGAACATTGGAGAGAAGAGAAGCACCGAGACATAACACCAGGTATCTGAAAGGGTCTCCCCCACTTTGTAATGATCAGCGCACATGTGTGACAATCAGTGCATATGTGTGAAGAAACTACCTGGGAGGCCAGGGAAAGACACCTGAAAGAATTAAAGATAATGGTGTCCAGTGTTCCCTCCAACCAGACTGGAAAACCTCATGATTCACGAGGCAGTGGGTAGAGCACACAGAAGCAACTTGTATCAACAATGGGGGATACTTAGCCTTCAACTAAATGTTGCTCTGGCCCCATAAACCTGAAAAGCAAGACCCAAAAATTCTAATGTTTTCAAGTAACTTGACTGTGTCCGTGAACAAAGCTCAAGAGTATGCACAGGAATACAAAAATATCCAGCATGACAAAGGTAAAAATCACAATGTCTTCTATTCAATCAGAAAATTACCAGACATGCAAAGAACCAGGAAAAACAAAAAAATAAGGAAAAAAACCAAGTCAGAATTGACACGGATGTTAGAATTAGCAGACAAGACATCAAAACAGTTATTATAACTATATTCCATGTGTTCAAAATGTTATATGGAAATATAAAAAACCCACACTGAAATTCTGCATGAATACAGACATTGCAGAAAAAAGATTTAGTGAACTTAAAAAAATGAAATAGAAACTGTCCAAAATGAAACATAGAAAGAAAAGTGAATTTTTTTAAGTGAGTACATCAGTGAACTACGAGAAAGCTTCAAGTGGAGTCCTTCAGTGGAGGACAAGGTACAGAAAAAATATTTGAAGAAATAATAGACAAATTTTTCCAAATCTGTTGAAAAGACCAACTCACAGATCCAAAAAGATCAATGTATCCTGAATATAAAAAACATGAAGAAAACTATATCAAGATACATTATGATCAAGTTGCTCAAAGCTGATAATAAAGAGAAAAACCTTAAAATCAGGCAGAGGAAAAAGAGATAGAACATAGAAGGGAGCAAAAATAAAGCTGACAGCAGATTTCCCTTTGGAAATGATATAAGCAAGAAGTCAGTGGAGCAACATCTAAAATACTGAGGGAAGAGGGGCGAGTGGGTGGCTCAGTCAGTTAAGCATCCGACTCTTGATTTTGGCTCAGGTCTTGATGTCAAGTCCTGAGTCCAGCTCCGCACTGGGCATAGAGCCTGCTAAGGATTCTCTTTCTCCCTCTCTCTACCCCTCCCCCCTACTCATGAGCTCTCTAAATAAATAAATAAATAAAACATCGAGAGAAGAAAACTGTTAACCTAGATTCTATATCCAATAAGAATATATTTTAATTGAAATCAAAATAAACTGGATTTCATTTAAAAAAATTAAAGCTTCTTCAGAGAAAGACAATTATCATATGATTTCTCTCATCTATGGAACATAAGAACTAGGATGATCGGTAGGGGAAGAAAGGGATAAAGAAAGGGGGGTAATCAGAAGGGGGAATGAAACATGAGAGACTATGGACTCTGAGAAACAGACTGAGGGCCTCAGAGGGGAGGGGGGTGGCGGATGGGATAGACCGGTGATGGGTAGTAAGGAGGGCACGTATTGCATGGTGCACTGGGTGTTATACGCAACTAATGAAGCATCGAACTTTACATCGGAATCTGGGGATGTACTGTATGGTGGCTAACATAATATAATAAAAAATGATTTAAAAAAATTAAAGCTTCTTTTCTTCAAAAGATACTGTAAAGAGAATGAAAGAAAACCAAAGATCAGAAAGAAATATTTGCAAAGCAGATATTAGATCAAATGACTTGTATCCAGAATGTATAAAGAACTCTCAAAACTCAACTATAAGAACATAAACAACCTAATTTCTAAAAATGGGCAAAATATTTGAAGAGACACTTCACAAAACAAGATACACAGATGTCAAATAAACACATGAAAATAGGGCACCTAGGTGGCTCAGTTGGTTAAGCATCTGCCTTTGGCTCAGGTCATGATCCTGGGGTCCTGGGATTGAATCCCGAGTTGAGTTCCTCGCTCAGCGGAGAGCCTGCTTCTCCCTCTCCCTCTGCCTGCCACTCCCCCTGTTTGTGCTCTCATCCTCTCTCTGTCAAATAAATAAATAAAATTTTTATTAAAAAAAAAAGAAAAAGAAAAGATCATTATAATATAATGTAACATAATAACATCATTATATTACTTATTATATGGCTAAAATTTTAAAGGCAGACTACATCAAGTATTCATAAGGACATGGAGGAACTGGAACTCTCTTACACTGCCACTGGGAATGTAAAATGCTACAACCACTTAAGAAAACAGTTTGACAATTTCTTAAAATTTAAACATATATGTACCATACGATCCCACCTTGTGTACTTACCCAAGAGAAATGAAAGTGCACAGTGTACGTGAATGTTCTTAGAAGGTTTATTTGTAACTGCCAGACTAGAAACAAGCCAAATTTCCAAAAGCAGGTGACTGGATAAGCAAACTGGGGTACATCCATACAATGAAATACTACTCAGCAATAAAAAGAATGAACTATTGATAAACTCTAATATGAACAAATCTCAAAATAATTACACTGAATGAAAAAATCCAGGACCCCCCCCAAAAAAAGCCAAAATGCTCACTGTATGATTCCATTTATATAGAATTCTAGAAAAGAGAAAATAATCTATACTGACAGAAAGCAGATCATTGACGTCCTAGAGCAGGAGGGCAAGAAGGTATGATTGGGAAAAGTTACAAAGCAGCACAGGGACATTTTAAGGGAGGTGGATGTGCTCATTACCTTGACTGCAGTGATGGTTTATTGGAATAATCATACATCGAAGCATCATACTGTACACCTTTAAAGCATGTAATTTATTATATATCAATTATACCTAAATAAAGCTTTTTATAATTAACTAATTAATTAGTTAATTAATTAATTAAAGACACTTCCCATGATGTAACTCTCCATTTCCCAAATGCTGCAGTTGAGATCCACTATTTTGAATAAACATATTTGGTATAAATTAGGATATTTTTTTACTGCTATCTGATTAAACACATCAAAACTAATATGTATTGACAAAAGGCACTGAGAGAGAGAGAACCTGTGATCGCCTAACTGATTTCTAATGAGCTCCTTTCATTTGGAGCAGGACAATTAACTAAATTTACTGGAGACCTGCTGAGTTCACAACTTAATCAATTTCTTTTCCGGCAGAGAACTGGAATGTTGCCCATATGGTCTAACATTCTACTGTAACTTTCTCTCCCACAGGACTCCTTTCACATTCATAGTTTCTCTGGGTAAGAGAATGTTAATTCACCAACCAGGAAACCACCTAACACCACAGGACCACAGAGACCACCTGAGATTAGGGATCACATCATCGTCTGTGTCTGAGCCAGACTCACCAGTCCTGGCAACCCATGCCTGTTGTATGCACACAAGGCAGATGGCCATATGGCAGAGAAAGTTAAAAAAAAAAATCTAAATTATCAGCTTGGAGACTGAAAAGATGAATGATGACAAAACTGCTGACATTTCACCTGAAATCATCATCTCCAGTGAAAAAGAAATGAATACCTTGTAGTAGATTTATCTTTTTGCAGCTCATTGTTTCCCCTCCTTTCTCCCAAAGCATCTAAGATGAAAGTTCCTTCATTTATGCATTTTGCTAAGGCTTGACTACTTAACACTTTCCAAGAAAACAATCCGTGAAAACAATTGAAGTAATTTTTCTGAGTTCAAATCTCTACAAAATTAACTGCTTTCCTAATTAAGGAAGTAATTGCTAGTAATTTTCAATTTACCAGTGAGTTTCCAAATTCCCAAAGTTTTACTTGGTCAGTCATAGTCTGGAATTGAGAACTTAATGCCCATAAAAACGATGCTCTTACTTATGATTCATTCAGCAAATTTTTAGAAAACTGCCTATAACATTGAAGCTCTTTGGGATTCAGAAGGTACAGGACATTGTTCCTGTACACAGAGCATTTTTATTTTAGTAGAGAAGATACAGATATAAAAAATAAATAATTAAAATATTAAATAAGTATATATATTGACATATACCTATATATGTAATACAAATTAGTATGTGATTAGTACTTTGAACACCATTTAGATCAGCATTTCTTAAAATTTGGTCTATGGGCCACTAGCACCCCAATTCCCCAGGATGTGTTTAAAATGCAGATCTTTGAGCCCTTCTCTACCTCTCCTGAACCTAGATCTCTGGCAATTGTGTGTATGAACATTAAAGTTTCAAGTCAGTGGTGTAAGTGGTATGTGCAATGTACTGTAGAAATTTTTAAAAGGAAAATTCTCTTTCAGCTGCTATGGTCAGGGAAAGGTTTGGAAATTCAGAATTGATGAATAGGATTTCATTATGTGGAAACTGAAACTCAAAGCATTTCATGCAGGGATTCTGACTTCCAGAAGGACAGAGTAAGGAACTCCAAAAATCTACTACTCCCATAAAAGCAATGAAAATACTAGCAAAAATTGTCAAAAATCTTTTTTTTCCCAGAACTCTGGAAATTAGCCCAAGGCTTATAACAATCCAAGGAGTATTTATTCCAAAAAAGAATCTGCACGGGAAACAGGGAGCTCTGTGGTGTTTTAAACTGTCCTATTCCCATCCCCCTCTCCCAAGCCGTACAAGTAATCTTGAAAACCAACAGCTTTGATTCACAATAACCACAAAAGCCAGCAAGCTAGCAACCATTGGAGGGAGTAGAATGGACTTATGCTTCCCTAAAGCTTCATCCCACTATTTGATCTATATGGCAGTTCCCAGAAAACCCTCACTTCCAAGGCTTATCTTTATTTGATCTGACTCAGAGTTCATTCAGTGAAAACAGCTTTTTCCCCTTGGGGTATTGGTCAAAAACAATCAGCAGCATTTGTTTAATATTATGACAATACAACTAAGGCAGAAATAACAGTTGGGACAAATGAGAAGATGATCAAAAAACTTAAAAGGAAAAGCTGGGGAATGAGATATTCATAGGAGATGCTGAAAAGTTGTGACCTATTTCTGTTATCTTGGAGGCCATATGCAAGCTTATAAGTTTTTGTCACCTCTGTCCCACCATGAAGCTCTGGGCATGCAGGAAATGAAGGCTAAGATAGTGTTGTAAACTATCTGCCACAGCACTGAAGGCATTCCCCAACACACACATACACAGAACCCGTCAGCAAAGACTGAAAGATTTATTAGTGGAAGGCATTTAAGGAAATCTCTGTCCAGTCATTAGCTGACCACTAAGCTAACTGAGCAGACACTTCAGCGGCCACACACAACAAAGAATGTAGACTTTACAGAATTAGTTCGGGTAAGACACTAAACAAACAAACAGCAACAATAACAACAAACAGCAACAACAAGCCCAAGTGAGGGTGAGCAGAGAATGGAATCTGACTTCCAGGCCCCCATATTATATTATTTTACATGTTCCAATTTTAACAAAGATTATGAGACACACGAAGAAATGGGTAACTAAGGTTCATGCAGGGTGGGGGGAAAAGCAGTCAGTACCAGCTTTCCCTGAGGAAATTGGATGTTGATCTTAATAAATAAAGGCTTTAGATTAGCTATTATAAAGATGTTCAAAGAACTAAAGGAACCTAAGTCTGAAGAACTAAAGAAACGCAGAAGAATGATGTCTCACTAAATAAAGAATATCAATAAAGAGACAGAAATTATTAAAAGAACCAAATAGAAATTCTTGAGTTGAAAAGTACAACTAAAATGAAAAAATTCACCA
This sequence comes from Ailuropoda melanoleuca, assembly GCF_002007445.2. Taxonomy (NCBI): domain Eukaryota; kingdom Metazoa; phylum Chordata; class Mammalia; order Carnivora; family Ursidae; genus Ailuropoda; species Ailuropoda melanoleuca. The sequence goes on along the minus strand of NC_048232.1, from coordinate 35,062,791 downwards.
GAGGGGCTTAACAACATATTTGAGTCAATAGAAGAAAGAACCAGTGACCTTAAATATAGCTCACTTGAAAGTATCCAGTCTGAGGGACAAAAATAAAAAAGAATAAAGAAAAATGAACAGAGCCTCAGAGATTCGTGGGATACCATCAAACATATCAGTATACATATAATACAATTCTCAGAAGGGAACAAAGGAGCAGAAAGAATATTTGAAGAAATAATGGCTGAAAACTTCATAAATCTGATGAGAAAATATTAATCATATCCAAGAAACTCAACAAATTATAAGCAAGATAAATCAAACATTCATACCTAGAGATATCATAATCCAACTATTGAAACACAAAATATTTCATGCCGGACAAGAGACAGTAAAGGGGTTAGATCAGATATGCACAGAGTTTAGGAGCAATAGAAGAAGATATAGTTTAAAAAGTTGGTTGGGATCAGGCTACCAAAATAGTCCTGGCTTGAAGTGATAAAGGTCTGAATTAAAATTGCAGCATTGAAAATGAAAAGGAAGGAGTAAGGTGAAATATTATAAATATTATAAAAGCCAAATCAATAGAATCAATAGAACTGGAGACTGATGCCATGGTTAAGGTGTATGGAAAACCTTCAGAAATGACCCCAAGTGTTCATGTCTCAGTCACTTCAAGATGGCAGCTCCACTGGCAAAAGTAGGGAAATCAGGAATTGTTGGTTAGAAAAGGAAGGTAAAATACACAGAGTCTAATGTAGGGTATGTGGAGCTTGAAGCCCTGAACGTACAAGTAGAAACCACCAGTATGGGGTCCCAGTATGTGGGACTAAGAGAGACAACTGTAGTCCTGGTTTATTCCTATTGTCCTGGCATCTCACCCAATCTAGCCTCTGTCCCAGACAACAGTGCCCCAGTTTGGACAATATATCTTACGGCTACCCTATCACTGAGGGAGAAAGTAAAGAAGATTAGGGAAGAGCTCACAGGACAGAACATTGGGCAATGCCCATGGAGGATGAGAGGAGGAGGAGTAAAAGCCAGCTATAGAGACAAGAAAGCACAATCAGAGGAATAGGAAAGTGTATTCATTTTTTTAATGCTTTTTATTATATTATGTTAGTCACCATACAGTACATCCCTGGTTTTTGATGTAAAGTTCGATGATTCATTAGTTGCGTATAACACCTAGTGCACCATGCAATACCTACCCTACTTACTACTCATCACCAGCCTATCCAATTCCCCCACCCGCCTCCCCTCTGAAGCCCTCAGTGTGTTTCTCGGAGTCCATAGTCTCTCATGCTTCATGAAAGTGTATTCAGATAAGGGAAGAAGGAGCACTACTGGGAAAAGAAAGGCAGCTTTGATGTGATCTTCAGAGACCCTAGGAGTGCAGGTTCCATCAACTGGCGAACTAATAGAGGTCCAGGTTTTGGTTTGGTGTTTTTGGTTTTTGGTTTTGGGGTTTGTTTTTTTTTAACACTGTGATTCAAGAAAGTAACAAGTTAAAAAATAGATTGCTTTTTAATGCTAAACATGTTTGCTGGCTGCTAGAAGCTAGCAGAGATAAAGTGATAGAAGATTAAAGTAAAAGCCAAGATAATGAAAAGAGCAAAGTCTCATAGGAGTTGAGGACAGAAGGGAGGGAAACAGTAGAGACAGGAATTATAACATCATAGAAATGGTTAACCTTGAAAAGTCAAGGAACTTTTCTTACAAATGGATGAAGGCAGAAAACGTTGGAAGCAATGAAAGGTCTTGGTAACAGATGAAAAGAACAGAAAATGAAGGGGTTATCACTCCCTGGGGACAAGGATGCTCCTTGCTTATCTAGTACAGCAGTGCCTGCCCACTTGGATTCAAATCCCAGCTCTGCCATCAGTTCTGTCATTTCAAGCAAGTTATTTGACCCCTCTGTGCTTCCATTTCCTCAACCATAAAATAAGAATAATAATAAAAATTGTTGTGAGGTTGAGTCTACACAAGCAAAGGGGTTTACCATAGTAATGCTTACTCAGTGAGTGCTTAATAATAAGCATTCAATTGTTATTATTTGCACGGTATTGTCTGTAGCCATCCTGCCTCACATGATTTTCGGAGGTCTCTAAATGTCCCATGAATGAATGAAGTCAAAATCAAGGTAGTCTACTGGGAGCTAGGATGTGGAGATGTTACTGAAGAATAAAGATCAAGAAGATGAGAATTTGAGAATTCTACAGAAGGCAAAATCAAACTTAACAAATGAGGTCCAGGTCAACACAGAGCCTCCTAAACAGAGCAAGCTAAATGATTAATTCTTCAATATTCCCACAAGATGAAATGCCTTCATTATCCCCTTGGCTCCCCAATAAATGTTGATGGATAAATAAATGTATAAATACAAACTACAAAGTAAAACATGACTGACTTGAACAACGACTGTTGGCAATTCATGATAGTCTCTCTGAGCCTTTTGTTTGCTAACTCACTCTGTTAGATCGCTGCATTAAGAGTCCCAATTTTTCACCCCTCCCTGTATCCACACATATTGACTCTGGACTTGGCCATGAGATTTGCTTTGGCCAATGGGAAAGCAGAAAATTTGAGTGAGCTTGAAAAAAACACTTGCACATTAACTGCCACTTACACGAGAACAAGCAATGGTCTAGCCTGCTGGAGGGATGTGAGAAACAAGCAGAGGACAGACAAACTGTCCCTACCAAAGTCATCCTAGATCCACCAGCCACCAGCCTACCCACCAGCTGACCACATAGATGCACCCAGCTCATCCTTTAATTCATAAGATATAACAAATGGTTTTTGTTTGAAACCACAAAGTTTTGGGGTATGAAGCAGCAAGAGCTAACTGGTACGTTTCCAAACCCCAAATCCCCACATGGCTACATTCGACTGGCAGCTGCATTGTACCACTTTGGGGGTACATTTACATTGTAATCCATTTTGTGCAGTGCAGAGCCCATATGGCCATATGCAGTAGCTTTGGGAGAGAACCAAAATAAGTAAACCCTCTCTCTCCTGCTTGCCCTTCACCTCTAATTACATAGGGAGAAATGGGGGAAAAAGTTAAAAGCAGTTTGAGCTACCGAGACAAACTGCATATTGCAAAAGGAACCATTTCGCTTGGCTGAACATTTCCAAACAAGTTTCAGCTCCTGAGCATTTTAAACACCATAGAAAACAATATAAATAATGTATGTGTGTGTGTGTATACATGTACACAGAGAGAGAGAAAGATACAGATATGCATTTATATATGTATGGCTCTTAATCAATCATTGCAAGAGAAATTTTGAATGTTAAAATGGTGTGAATTTCCACACTCTTTCTATCTGGCTTTCTAGGCACCAGTCCCATCAATCTCTAAACCCTGACACCAGGCAGTTCATTGTTTTTCAAATTTACGACATTTTTCAGTTCATTGTTTTTAAACTGTCACCCTCAGTGGGTAGCTGGCACAACTCATTGCTACTCTCAGCTCCCACTGAGCTCATCGCCCTAGGAGTGATGTGCTAGCAAAATTTTCAGTTGACTGATCTCCAGGATGGTAAATTCTCTCTGTGTGCTTCCTCTGGTGACATCATTACTTTTCTCCTCCACCCTTACCCCAACAGAAATAATTAAGGTTGTGATTGCCCATCCCAAACACAGATAATGAAAATTAGGGAAATTGAAAATAGAACCAGTCATTCTACCCAACCTCTTGGTGTGATGGAAGACTAACTTTCTCCCAGACATCCAACAGTTTTATGTAGTTTCGCTGCAGAAATATCCCTAATATTGTAGCATCTATCTGGGCTCTTGAGAGACTATTCTGTATCTGATTCTCAGTTTAAACAGGCTTATTTTGATCTGCTAAATTTTCTCATTTGTTTTCTGAAATGCATGACTTAAAGGTTTAATTCTCATCTCAGGAAATGGTCTGATTTCTCCCGGGGTTCTAAAAGTAATTACATGGAGTTAGTAACATGGAAGTCAGTTCCTCCTCTCTGTCCTTGGTTTGGCACTGAGTGTCATGTTAAGGCAGAGTATGTGTCTGGATGGAGGAATTAGAAAACTAAGTCTAGCTGACTCTGTCCCTAACCAGGGATGTGGCCTTGTGCAAGTCACAGTCATATCTGATCCTCAAGTTCCTCAGACACAAGATATGAGGATTTGGATGATTTCCAAGGTTCTTTTTAGCACTGAAAGGTTTTTGTAGTAGCTGAAGATTTTTGTGATATTTTCTTTTCCTAGAGATTATGTGCTCACTTCAACTTTTATGGCATATCCAATCGGTATATTTCCTTATCTAAATCGTATGCCTGTATAAAATTTTCATGAGTATATTTTTATTTCCCCATTCCATCTTAGGGTTGGAAGGATTTGAAAATTGAGCGGGTAATTCAATCATTCAACAAACATTTATTGAGCACTTATTATATTCCAGGCCCTGGGCTAGGGGCTTGGGAAAATACAATGAAAATGACTATAATACTGATGTTCATAATTATTTCTCTACAAAAACACTGAATGAGAGACTTGGTCTCAGCCTCAACCCAAGTACACATCTAGTCTAAGAAAATATTTAACTCAACAAATAACAGTTATACCAGACCCAAGAAGAGGCTAAAACCTTTTGTTGACATAGTATTGTTAATAAATACCCTTCAGTTATTCTAAAGAGTTAGTATGGAAGTGATTTGAGCTCTGAGAACTACTTAAATAAATTAAATTGCCTAGCACAGTGTCTGACATAGTAGAGAAGTACTATTATAATTTTTATCTTCCCATCATTCCTTCCTTTCTTCCCATCTCTTTTTCCCTAGGACTAATGTGCCTTCTCTCTCACTCTTCCTACCCCAGCTGCACTCAAAGGACACAATCTTGATGGCAGCAGGATTACCAAGCGTCTTCCTTATCCCCACTTTCAACACTGGACAAGGACAGCTGCCTTCATTGGCTCTAATCCACCCACATTCTTCACCCTCTGCTCAGTACTTGCTTATATCAAAATGACCTGGGAAATAAATAGTGATAGGAAAACTGGTATTATCCAGTGTGCTATATATATTAAGAAACTTACAGAGTCTGATATTAACCAATAAGCCCAATAACTCACATTGACAGAAAAATTCCTCATCTCCCTGACAAGGCTCTTCAAGATAGAATATGTTTTATGACCATAGAACAGATTTTCCTGTTTTTTGTTGCTCCAGCTGATTTATTCAGAATGCATCTATAATCTCTACCATACCCCCTCCCTAGGAACTAAGTCTATTAGAATGAAAACCTTAGGTAACTTGCATTTTCCAGTGTAATGAAGACACATTAGTGGTGGTGCATAAGTCATTTGAAAAGATAATTTGCAATACAGAAAAAATAATAATTCAAATAGCTTTAAAACACAGTATGGGCCATACTAATTCAATGAGATATAATTCTAAGAACAAAAAACATCATTTTATTTAGCAACTAATTGCTAGTAGTAATATTGGTATTATTACTTTTAACCATTTATATATAGTATGATAATGCTATAAAAAAGTATGCTGTTGGGGCACCTGGGTGGCTCAGTCTTTAAGTGTCTGCCTTCAGCTCAGGGTGTGATCCCAGAGTCCTGGGATCAAGCCCCACATCAGGCTCCCTGCTCCGCTGGGAGCCTGCTTCTTCCTCTCCCACTCCCCCTGCTTGTGTTCCCTCTCTCACTGGCTGTCTTTCTCTCTGTCAAACAAATAAATAAAATCTTTAAAAAAAAAAAAGAAGTATGCTGTTATTAGGAATCAAGATGTTCACTGTAAGAGAAAAGAGGCAAATGTGTAATTTTTGTTTAAGTAAAAACCTTAAAAAGTTAATTTTGAATTGGAAATTTCAGAATGAACTCATGTGGGTTTTTTAGCATACATTTCCTAGCTGTTGCAAAGGCTTGGAAACAATAACAGCCCGGTAATGAGCATCCCTACTGACCAGATTTGAGACTCAAATACTGCAAGCCACTAAAAGCAACCAGGACTCCTTGGAGAAAAAGCCAATTCCAGGCCTGGGGCAAGAAATATGCAAGATGAGCTTGGAGCATTTGCTGCTCTAGAAAGCAAGGAAGCCATCAAAGTTTAAAGGAATTTGTCAAAAGGTCACAGAAACCCCCTTCCAGGGGCTCCCACTGGCCAGAGATGGCACATTTTGAGCATCAAAGAGAATAATGATGGCAATTAGTTGAGATACACTGAATATAAAAATCCATGATGAAACCCTTTTAAAAGACAAAAAAAAAAAAAGAAGAGAATGAATTTAGAATTTATCTTGTCTTTCTTTAAAAAAACAAAGACTTTTTTTCAGAATACCAAAAATACCAAATAACTCTAGCTGATGAAAGAAAGCTCTTCTTTAGAGAGGAATTCCAACTAAAAAAAAAAAGTAGCAGGAATTACAGCATTAGAAAATCACCATTTTGCAATCCTTCATGGAATCATCGCTCAGACAACCATCAAAAGTTCCTAAAACAATTAAGTGAAAGGCTAATAATAACTGGATGTTCACAGGTTACCAAAGTAATGACCCGCGGATTATTTGAGGGACATAAGGGGAAATGCAACTTTACGACAGAAGGATCAGATGACCACTCGGAGAGTCTCTAAAACTCCAAAACGGCATAGCCTATGCCTCCTGATATGATGTAATACGAAATACCCAGCTCCGCCCATCAAGTATTTTTATTGAAAATGTTGAACCCAAACTTAAGACTTCAGCTCTAACTTCCAGTTTATGGGAAATACAAGAAGAACAGGCTAAATGCCATCATTCAGAAGCAACCAGACAAATCAGGATAAGGGGTATTCACTGTAACAACTAACCGGTCTTTCCACAAGTCAAAATCATGAGTAAAAAAGGGGAGCAAGGATACTTAAAAGTTAAGGATACTTAAAAAGTACTCAAAAGACATAATCATATGTGTGTACTTATTTGTACTCTCACTCAAACCAATTATTAAAATAATAAAGGACTTAGGGTAAATTCAAATATGAACTGGGAATTAAATGATATTAAGGAAATATTGCTAATTTTGTTGGGCCTTGTAGTGGTATGTGGTTATGAAGAAAATGTCCTTATTTTTGAGGCTATATAAGTATATTGAAATATTTAGGGGCAAAAATTATCAGATTGTCCAGGATTTGCTTTAAAAGTCTTCAGCCAGGGCACCTGGGTGGCTCAGTCGTTAAGTGTCTGCCTTCGGCTCAGGGCGTGATCCCAGTGTTCTGGGATCGAGCCCCACATCAGGCTTCTCTGCTTGGAGCCTGCTTCTTCCTCTCCCACTCCCCCTGTTTGTCTCTCTCTATCACTGGCTGTCTCTCTCACTGGCTGTCTCTGTGTCAAATAAATAAATAAAATCTAAAAAAATAAAATAAATAAAAAATAAAAGTCTTCAGCCAGAAAAAAGAAGCAAATACAGTAATATGTTAATAATTGTTTAAGATGGGTATATGGAGCTTCATTGTACTAGTTTTCAAGCTGTATGTGATTGATTTTTTTCATAATAAAAAGCTAAAGATAAAGGTTCTTCAAATATGATGAAAAACAAAGTGCCTTGCCTCCTGGAGACTACCCATGATAACTACGATTATTTTTATTGTAGGGAAATGAATGTTGGTTTTCAGAATCTCGCTGCAAACATCGGAAGTCTCCATTTTGTGGTGACTATTTTGGTATTCCCTGTTGTTGTTTTTCCCAAATGGGGTATTCTATTTCTTCGGAAACCTTCCTACTGTCACCACCTCCACTAAGTGTACTCATTCATTAATTTAACAAACAATTATTGGGTGACCTCAATGTGCTGGATCCTGTGCTAGACACAGGAGATATCGTGGAAGCAATAAAAACAATTTCTTGACTCTGTCTGATGTGATACTCTATGTGACAGACAAGAAAAGAGGAAATTGCAGTGCACAAAGTAGCATCCAATGAGAGGGGGACTGGAGGGCACCATGCAAGAGAGACCTAACCCACTCCAGAAGGAGTCGCTTGTACGCTGAGACCTGAGGGACCAGAAGGACTGAGCCAGAGGTCTGGAGATGAAGAGTCTGATGGGGCCGGGACATTGGTCTTCTGCCCTCAGCCTGGAACTTATACCGGCAGCTATCCTGGTTCTCAGGCCTTTTGATTCAGACTGAAAATACACCACGGGCACCCCTGGATCTCCAGCTTGCTCCCTGTAGATCTTTTCAGCCTCCACAATCATGTGAGCCGATTCCTTATAAGAAAAATTTATTATATATAATAATATATTATGTTTTCTGTTTCTGTTCTGTTTCTCTGGAGAACCCCGACTAATACAGAAATTAAGGCTTAGTAGGGCTAGCGCACAAAGTATATGTTTGGGAATGAGAAAGGTGGAGAGAAAGAGATGAAGGTGGAGAATTAAACAGAAGTTCATCCAGCGAACACCTTATCCCAAAGATAATGAGAAGCCATGGGAGGATTTGAAGCATGATCATATGTGCATTTTAAAAAGAACGTGTTGACCGTTACAAGAAGAGTAGGTTGGACGGAGCAAGACACAGGTGGGAGAGACCAATTAGGAGCTTGTTGCTAATATCCCAACCCACAGGCTCTCTCCCCAGCACCCTTGTCAAGGCATTTTGAAGCTTCTTTATGGTCTTTGTTCCTTCCACCTTGAAGCACAGGTATTTAGACAAGCTCCTTAAGTTGGGAACCTAGTCTCACCTTTATTTACCTCACCTGGTCTAATAATAATAGCACTTACCACTTAGGACGTGCCAAGCACACGACATACATAATGTCTAATTCTCACAATAACCGTTCGGGAAAGCTATTATCTCCCATCTACCCATGAGAAAACTGAAATTCAGAAATAGCGAGTATTTGCCCAGGCCCACACAGAGGGAAAACACTGGAGTCTAGATTCCCCATTCCAGATCTCCCACCCTTTCCACTGTACCATGCTCTCCCTGGGCAGCGCCTTGCCCCTCATATGTGATTGATAAACACATGTACAGCTGAGTTGCAAGAGGTCTGAGTCCACTCTTAACAACAGATTTTTCTTTTGATGTGTGCTTGCCTACAGATGAGTGAAAAGAGAAGTGACCCATATTTCAGTGTTTTTAATTTCTGGAGTCCTCTGCAGCAGGGGCCTTCTTATTCTCACAGTGAATGAGAAAGTGCTTCTCAGGGTTTTTCTGTATAACAGGATAAGTACTGAGTTGACTTGACCAGTGATGTCGGAGGAAGAGGAAGAGGATGCTGTGGCCAGAGGAGAGCTGAGGCCGGTCACGAGCCTCAGCCACAAGCTCTGGTGAAATTGGAGGAAACATTAAAGGCTGGCATCACTCCCCACTTAATCTATAATGTGAGAGAGCTGCAACCCCAGTGGTTTTGAGAAACAGGAATCAGCAGAATTTTGCAGCTTTAATAGACTGTAGAAGCAACTAAAAGTTTCAGGGAAGCCTTCACTTCATTACCTCAGCAGGTGTACCCTCACCTCATGGCTGCTCTTTGCAGAAAGACCTTTTATGTGTTTTCGCGTAGGTGAAATTAACATTTTTGCCTCCCTGGTATGAACTCATGGTAGATGAATGCCTTCGTAGATTGCAAGGAGTCTTTCTATGTCACATTTCTATAACGGTGTTAGGGAACAAAGCTAATTGTCATCTGTATTGGAGGCAATTCTATTCGCAGCAAGATAAATTGGATTTCCAAACTGTGATTTCCATTGTGTTCCCTCTATGAATCATGAAAGTGATCCTGATGTGCACAGCAGTCAGGCTACTTACTTATACAGTGAGGTCCGGCTGTATGCTGAATCCATCATCCTTCTCTTCCCAAGGGAGGACAGAAGCACAACAGAAGCATAATTGCAGACCACCATCTAATGGAAGAGGTTAATGAGGAGACACTACTCTAAATACCAGTCTGAACATTCAAAGACTAGAGAGAATAATCCATTCCCTAAGAGGGTTAGACATCACTGTGAATTATCCAATTTTTCAATGTGGAGTTTAATGTGTTGTGAGGCACTCTCTCTCTCTCTCTCTCGTAGTACTTTTTGGATATATACATACATATAACTATTTCAGAATGTAAATCACCATCAATAAACGTAATCCTGTCTCACCATTTGTAAACTTGGACTCCACTACTCTTAACTTTTAATATATTGGGCAGTGTCTCAAGTGGCATCTTTATAATCTATAAAAAAAGATTTGCTAAGGGGCGCCTGGGTAGCGCAGTCGTTAGGCGTCTGCCTTCGGCTCAGGGCATGATCCCGGCGTTCCGGGATCGAGGCCCACATCGGGCTCCTCCGCTGGGAGCCTGCTTCTTCCTCTCCCACTCCCCCTGCTTGTGTTCCCTCTCTCACTGGCTGTCTATCTCTGTCGAAAAAATAAATAATCTTAAAAAAAAAAAAAAAGAAGATTTGCTAAGTGAATTAATAGACTAAAAATATCATGAAAAACAAAATGGAAAATGTGAATGTTCACACTGTTGCAATTAAAAAGGCAAAGTCCAGACAGTAAAGTGTAAGACCATGGACTCTTGAGCCAATTCTCCTGGGTTCAAATTATTCCTCACCACCGTCCTTATGTGGATAGACGATTTACCCTTACGGTGCTTCAGTCTTCTCACCTGGAAATGGAGATCACAATAGGATACACTCCATCACAGATTGTCTTGATGGTTAGAGTTAACAACAGATTTAGAAAATTCCTGGCACACAATAAACACAAGTGGCACCAATTATTATTATTATTATTATTATTATTATTATTATTATTAAGCATCTTTTTTAAACAAATAAGTGGTGAACTAATCATAGGTCTATCTCCTATGGCTTAGAATCTCTAGCCAACAGGATTGTGTTGCCTCATTCACATTACTAAGTATGTCTGAAAGTAAGAAAAATACATTCAGGGGCACCTGGGTGGCTCAATCAGTTTAAGGAACCGACTCTTGACTTCAGCTCAGGTCATCATCTCAGGGTCATGAAAGCAAGCCCCACATTGGACTCCATGTTGAGCATGATGCCTGCTTAAGATTCTCTCTCTCCCTCTCTCTCTGCCCCTCCACCCTCTCACTCACAACCTCTCTCAAAAAAGAAAGAAAGAAAGAAAGAAAGAAAGAAAGAAAGAAAGAAAGAAAACTGCATTCCTTTTTTGTTTTTTACAAAATCTATAATAATCTTTTTTTATTATATTATGTTAGTCACCATACAGTACATCCCTGGTTTTTGATGTAAAGTTCAATGATTCATTAGTTGCGTATAACACCCAGTGCACCATGCAATATGTGCCCTCCTTACAACCCATCACCAGCCTATCCCATTCCCCCACCCCCCTCCCCTCTGAAGCCCTCAGTTTGTTTCTCAGAGTCCATAGTCTCTCATGCTTCATTCCCCTTTCTGATTACCCCCCTTTCTTTATCCTTTCTTCTCCTACCGATCTTCCCTAGTTCTTATGTTCCATAGATGAGAGAAACCATATCATAATTGTCTTCCTCTGCTTAACTTATTTCACTTAGCATTATCTCCTCCAGTGCCATCCATGCTGCAGCAAATGTTGAGAAATCGTTCTTTCTCATAGCTGAGTAATATTCCATTGTAGATATGGACCACATCTTCTTAATACAGTCATCTGTTGAAGGGCATCTCAGCTCCTTCCACGATTTAGCTATTGTGGACAATGCTGCTATGAACATTGGGGTGCATATGGCCCTTCTCTTCACTATGTCTGTATCTTTGGGGTAGATACCCAGTAGTGCAATGGCTGGGTCATAGGGTAGCTCAATTTTTAACTTTTTAAGGGACCTCCACACTGTTTTCCAGAGTGGCTGCACCAACTTGCATTCCCACCAACAATGTAGGAGGGATCCCCTTTCTCCACATCCTCTTCAGCAATTGTTGTTTCTTTCCTTGTCAAATTGTACCATTCTAACTGGCATAAGGTGGTATCTTAGTGTGGTTTTGATTTGAATTTCCCTGATGGCTAATGATTTTGAACATTTTTTCATGTGTCTGTTAGCCATTTGTATGTCTTCATTGGAAAAGTGTCTGTTCATATCTTCTGCCCATTTTATGATTTGTTTATTTGTTTCTCGTGTATTGAGTTTGAGAAGTTCTTTGTAGATCTTGGATACCAGTCCTTTATCTGTGGTGTCCTTTGCAAATATATTCTCCCATTCCGTGGGCTGTCTCTTAGTTTTTTTGACTGTTTCCTTGGCTGTGCAGAAGCTCTTTATCCTGATAAAGTCCCATAAGTTCATTTTATCTTTTATTTCTCTTGCCTTTGGAGATGTGTCGTGAAAAAGGTTGCTCTGGCCGATGTCATAGAAGTTGTTGCCTATGTTCTCCTCTAGAATTNTATGTTCTCCTCTAGCATTCCTTTTTAAAACAAACACACACACACACACACACACACACACACACACACATTCTCTAGTTCAAACAGTTTTCCCCATGGTTATTTTTTATTGGTAGAATTTTTCTATATTTACAGTAAATCTGAACTATTTAGCTGGTACCTAGGCCTTATTCCTTTGTGTCCAGTAAAATCCTTATTGGATCTTGGAAAATATTACCACTTGTCACATCCCCACTGTGAGGACACAAGATAAATTTTTCTGGTTTTGGCATGAGGCATTTATGTACATTGGAAATCATACTCATGAATTATTTGTTAAATGCTAAAGGGAAAAGAGACAATAGACCCTAGTATGTTTCAGAAAGCGGTAAAATAGAAAAAAAGAATGAAAAAAGTACCATTTTCCTAGTTCAGCTGGATTAAGGAACATCCCTAATTACACAAAATGTGGTTTTCATGAGCAACAAGACAAATAAATCATATCCATATTTTGTGTCAATCCAAAACTACCAAATGATTTGTCCTAAAATGTAAATTTTTCTAACTAAATTGATTTTCTTGGGTCCAGAGAGCATTATTCATCCAGGTAGTATGCAGCAAATATAGTGTGAGCAATAAGTACTTATTGACCCGAATGAATTTTAATAAGCACATAGCACAGCACTAGGCTTATGGAAGTCACTCAAGTATTTTTTGAATAAATGAACCAGAGAAAGGTAGATGGAAAATGGTTCTAAGCAATCTGTCTTCCAGGCTGTAATCAAGATTAAGAAAGGTGTTGGGGTGCCTGGGTGGCTCAGTCGTTAAGCGTCTGCCTTTGGCTCACGGCGTGATCCCAGAGTCCTGGGATCAAGCCCCGCATCAGGCTCCCTTCTCTGCTGGGAGCCTGCTTCTTCCTCTCCCACCTCCCCCCCGCTTGTGTTCCCTCTCTCACTGGCTGTCTCTCTCTGTGTCGAATAAATAAATAAAATCTTAAAAAAAAAAAAAAAGATTAAGAAAGGTGTGCCTGGGTGGTGTAGTCAGTTAAGCATCTGACTCAGTTTCAGCTCAGATCATGATCTCAGGGTGGTGAGATTGAGCCCTGCATTGGGCTCCATGCTCAGTGCAGAGTCTGCTTAAGACTCTCCCTCTCCCCCTAGCTCTCTCTCTTTCTCTCTTTAATAAATAAATCTTTAAAAAAATATTAAGTAAGAAATAAAATAGGGGTGCCTGGGTGGCTAAGTCAGTTAAGTGTCCAACTCGATCTCAGATCAGGTCTTGATCTTAGGGTCATGAGTTCGAACCACGTGTTGGGCTCCATGTTGGTCATGGAGCCTACTTGAAAGAAAGAAAGAAAGAAAGAAAGAAAGAAAGAAAGAAAGAAAGAAAGAAAGAAAAAAAGAAAGAAAGAAAGAAATCTATATGGAGGGCAAAATGGATACCATCTCAAAGTAATACCCATGCATACATATCTAATATATGCATTCACATACACAACCCAAAGCAATCTCAAAAATTATCATTCAAAAGTAATAGGAACTTTATAGAAGAAAGATCAGTGACTTATGTAGATAAAGACACTATTAAGCAAATTGCCTTGGATCTAACCCACCATTTATAATGTCCTTAAAAGTACTGGAGGCAGAAATTTCCCCAATGTATGTAGTTTTATAAAATTTCTGTAGTTTTGGCTTTTAAATTTGAAAAACAGAAAGAAAGTTTCTGAAATACCCACTGAGATCCAAACTCCCTCTACTTTCACTCACCAAATTTACAGTGATGGTAACCATGTGTCAGCAACATTTCTCATCACTGGACCTGAGAGCTGAGCTCAGTCCTCCACTAACTTTTTTATTCCTAAGATCTTTCGAGACATTGAAAGCCCCTCAAAATCTCTTCTCAAGCCCTGTCCAGTCCAACCATGATGGCAGATGGATTCCAGATTAGTTATGTCAAAGACAAAATGAGGGGGGGGATTATGTCTTTCTACCCAGACTACTAAGGAAGATGATGACTATAAAGGGGTAATCTATATTATAGCAAGGGTGCTCTCATCCATCACAGAAATATGCATGAAATTTCCTCCAAATTTGTTTCATATGCTATCATTTCTTAACACTGATTTCTATTCATAAATAAGCTTCACTGGAAATTTTTCATTTAGAATTGTATGTTTAGATATTAAAAAATGGCCCAAAGAGAAGCCATATACACATTCTGCAATAACCCCAAGTAAGGTCAGTTCCACTGAGGCGTATCATAAAATAAGATAAAACTAAACATTTAAAAGTCATTGTAAAAACGTTAATAATTCAGAGGAGATCATATATACCTTCACAGAGGGGGTACAGATCTTATGCCGAGATTTGTCAAGTTGTCAAGGAAAATAAATCAAGCTCAAAAGGAAGAAATTCTTGTTTCCTAAGGCTGACTGAAGTAAGGGTAACTACCCCAGCTTGCCTCTGCCAAAAATGTTTTCCCCACAGCAATTAATAATTCTGGGTGGAATATTAAAAATGCACTTTACAGGCTCACCAAGAAAATACAGAATCCTCAAAGCCAAAAAAAAATCAAGAAAAAGAGGAAACATGGGGAAGCAAAGCCCCAAAACTGACATTTACTCCAAGGGCATTTGCCAAACACCAGCATCCCTGAACTTCATTTTCTGGCCTTAAAGGGCATATGGGACCATCTAAAGTGAGATGTCTAACAGGAGATCCCCTCTTTCCATAAAGCTGGAACCATAAACGCTAACAGCATCAGGCTACACTAGAAATCAGACAGTCCCAGCCCAAGGAGGCAGCAATAAAACTGTCCTCAAAGTTGTCACTAGAGGGAGGGGGAACAAAATTTTCCTTGAGAATTCTTAACATAAGCTTATTCTCTCAAAAGTTATAACCCAAATACTTGATAATTTGGTGGACTGAAAAACCTTAAATGGATACTTTGGGATGAAATGGTCCCATGTTGGTAGTGCCCCAGATACCTAGTGGAAACAAATGCAACTCCTCTCTGAAAGAGCCCACCTTCAGCGTGGACCTCAAAAACTCCCATGGGAGAGAGAACTAAGAAATATGAATTTAAGGTTGAAAATCCCAAGCCACAGAAGGATTTAAGGCACCATGAATGAGAACCAGCAGATACAACAGACTATATAAACAAACCTATAAACTTCAAATATTGGAATAAACATACAAGTATGTTTACTTTGTTTAAGAAATATAGGGGGAATGGAACATGTGACTAAGGAAAAAAAATTTGAAAAAAACGTTTTAATAAAACCCTTAGAAATGAAAAAATATAATAATTGAATTTCAAGAGGCAATGAAATAATTTACTATATGATTAGACCCACTGAAAAGAGAATTCAAGCAATGGACTATAATGCTGAAGAAATATGTCAGAATGTGGAAAAGAGAGACAAAAAGATAGAAAATACAAAACAAATGTTAAAAAAGCAGATAGGAGGGGGAGGAGCTAAGACAGTGGAGGAGTAGGGGACCCCTTTTCAGCCCGTCCCCTGATACGAGCTGGATAGGTAACAGACCATCCTGAACATCCACAGAATCAGCCTGAGACGCAGGAAGATACATCTGGATCTCTACAAATGAACATCTCCAGCGCTGAAGTATTGAGGTACGAAGCAGGGAGCCGTGATCGGCGCACAGATATCGGAAGATAAATGGAAGGAGGAGGGAGACGCCATGTTCGGGCGCCGGGAAGCGGTAGCCACCTGCACGGGGAGCGGGCGGACTAGCAGACCAGCACCACGAGACAGCAGACTGAGACCGTGAGCCGTGAACAGGGGCCACCAGTCTGAGGGCCGGAGCTTCAGAGCACGCAGGGGCAGCTGGTGGCTGGCTGTGTTAGAAACACAAAGGACAGAGACGCGCCGGCCCTGGAAGTGAGGGCTGGGACGCCGGGTGGGGGGCGCACATCCCGGGACGCTGCAGGGTTGAGAAGCACAAACAGAAACAGAGTTAAAGTGGCCAGAACATCAGTGGAGAACGGGCCGCAATCCCTCCGTTCTGTGACAGAGGCTGAGATACGGCCGCTGCTGCTCTGACTCTCAGAAGAGGCACAGCAGACCGCCAGGGAGAGCCATCAGAGAACAAAAGCCTGGAAATACCGGCTCGCAGGGTGCCCATCCCCATCGCCCCTCGCAGGGGACTCGTGACTCTACCCAAACAGGGTTGCCTGAGTATCGGCACGGCCCCCCAGAATGCAGGCTGAAAAATCCAGAAGCCCACATCCCTAAAATCCCTATAAAACAAGGGTGCACGGCCTGGGTCCTGGTCAATAATTTGGGCTCTGGGCAACCCCACAACCTCTCCTCATCAGAATGATGAGAAGGAGAAATCCCCCCCGCCCCAGCAAAGAAAAGACAATGAGTCTGTGGCCTCTGCCACAGAAGTAATGGATATGGATATAACCAAATTATCAGAAATGGAATTCAGAGTAACAATAGTCAAGATGATGTGTAGACTTGAAAAAAGTATTAACGAAAATGTTAATGAGAATATAGAATCTTTAAGGGTGGAAATGAAAGCGAATCTGACAGAAATTAAAAATTCTATGAGCCAAATGCAGTCAAAACTAGAGGCTCTGACGGCCAGGGTCACTGAGACAGAGCAACGTATTAGCGAATTTGAGGATGGGTTAGTAGAAGAAAAAACAAAAATAGAACCTGGGCTTAAAAACATCCATACCCACAAATGTAGGTTACGGGAGATTACTGACTCAATGAAAGGATCCAATGTCAGAATCATCGGCATCCCCAAGGGGGTGGAGAAAAACAGAGGTCTAGAAGAGATATTTGAACAAATTGTAGCTGAAAACTTCCCTAATCTAGTGAGGGAAATAAACATTCGTGTCCAAGAGGCAGAGAGGACCCCTCCCAAGCTCAACCACGACAAACCTACGCCACGCCATGTCATAGGGCAATTCGCAAATATTAGATCCAAAGATACAGTATTGAAAGTGGCCAGGGCAAAGAAATTTCTCACGTACAAGGCAAAGGTATCAGAATTACATCAGACCTGTCTACACAGACCTGGAATGAGAGAAAGGGTTAGGGGGGCATTTTTAAAGCTCTTTCAGAGAAAAACATGCAGCCAAGGATCCTTTATCCAGCAAGGCTGTCATTCAGAAATTGATGGAGAAATAAA
>NC_048232.1:35045021-35045202 GCF_002007445.2 Ailuropoda melanoleuca | reverse complement strand
ATACAGAACAGAAAGTCACAACCGATACAAAGATTTACTGGCAACATGGCATCATTGAAATCATATCTCTCAGTACTCAGTCTCAATGTGAATGACTTGAATGCTCCCATAAATGCCACAGGGTTGCAGATTGGATAAAAAGACATGACCCATCCATTTGCTGTCTATAAGAGACTCATTT
>NC_048232.1:34881981-35044921 GCF_002007445.2 Ailuropoda melanoleuca | reverse complement strand
TAAAATCTTTTTTAAAAACCACATTATCAAGTATTGGCGAGGGCATGGAATCACAGAAGCAGTTACATCTGCTGATAGGAGTGTAAATTGGTAAAAATCACTTTGGCATTATCTAGTGAGGCTGAAGGTATACATCAACTTCAATCCTGGATAAACTAGAGAAACTCGTGCCCATGGGAATCAAGTAACAAGTGGGAGAACGTCCAGAGCACCACTGTTTGCCCAGCGGGGAAAAGCACAACCAACTCAAATGCCCATCAACAGGTGAAAGATAAGTAAATTACACTATTTCACAGAATGGAATTCTTTGCCACCATGAATGATAGCCACATGCAACAAAGTGGAATGAATCTTAGAAACATGTTGAATAAAAGGAGTCACCAAAGAATACTTATAATATGATCCCATTTACAAAAGGGTCAACAACATGTAAACTGAATCATGGAACACTACATCAAAAGCTAATGAGGTACTGTATGGTGACTAACATATCGTAATAATAAAAAATCAATCAATCAAATATTACATTAAAAAAATGTAAACTAAATAATATAGTTTGTGGACACAAATGTAGGTAGTAAAACTGTAAAGAAAAACAAGGAAATAATAACCTCAAGAGTCAGGATTGTGGTTATCCTGCAAGTGGAGAGAAGAGGACACACGGGGACTTCAAAGGTAATGAGAAAATATGGGTTCTTTCAATCGGTCATGAATTCCCAGGAATTTATTGTATTGTCATTCTTTAGGGTTTAAACATATTTCATATAAACTGTTCCGTATCTCTGTAATATTTAATTTACAAAGATAAGACAGATGACAGAAAAAAATATTTATCACACGTGTAGAACAAAGGATTAAAAGCATACAATAAAATGATCTCCCAGCAATTAATAAGAGACAAAGAAACACAATAGAAAATGAGCAAAGGATATGAACATGCAGATCACACATTAAGAAATACAAATGGCCAATAAATACATGAGGAGACATTCAACTTCACTAACCATAATAATGCAAATGAAACAGAACTATATTTCATCCATCAGATTGAAACCATTTTTTTAATGTGATAATATCAGGATTAGTAAGGGCATGGAGAATGAACTGACAAAGTCTTGACAAGGGCGATTTGATGTTATCTGTCAAAATTTTAAATGTAAATATCTTTCCGCCCAATAATTCCGTATCTAGCAATCTACCTGATCGAAATGCACATACATTTGGCCAAGTTGTATATAAAATGTTCATTGTAGCATTATTTGTGAGAATGGAAAATTGGAAGCGATTTCAATGCCCGTCAATAAAGAAACAGCTAAATTTGAGCACAACTGCATTTTATCATTTTGAAATGTTTTCAACTGCAAGTAGTAAATAAATAAGGGCTCACTTTGATCACATAACAAAAGTCTAGATAAAACCAGTGCCCATGTTGGTTTAGCTGCTCCACATGGTCATCAAGGACCCAGGGCCTTTTCATCGCTCTGCTCTGCTCTCCATGTATGTTCTTTGGATTATTGTTCTCAGCTCATCACTCTCTTCCTCTGCAGTAGAACCTTGCAGTGGGCTAGAATGCGCCAATGTCGGACTTGCCCTTGCAACATGCATTAGCCAATTGAATGCAGGCAGACGTAACTGTGTGTGCTAGTTATAAACCAAGGTCTTAAGAGATACTTAAATTTCCAATCACTCTCCTGCATTCCTGTGATCTATCCTGATAAATACCCGAGAGAGCGACACAGAAGAATGAGAAAATACATAGAACAGACCTGAACCTAACACAGCTTGGAGCCAAGCCCAGCCGATCTCAGCTGAGCCCAGCAGAGCCAGAGATAGCTCACACACCTGTGAGCAAGAAAATCAATGTTTATTGTTGTCATCCACCGAGATGGTAAGGTTTTTGTTAGACAACAGAATTGACTGATAAAACTTTGCATGTTGACTTTCCATCCTTATGCCTGTGGCCCTGTGGTCTCAAGACGGTTTCAAGTTCCAGAAATCACAATTCAAAGGCAGAAAGCTGAAGATGTGAAGACAGCAGTCAAGGGGGAGAAAAACCTCCTTGTGACACTTTTAGGTTTTTATCAAGGAATAGAGATATTTCCCAGAACCTTCTCTGCCAACTCTCCCCTATGTATCATAAACCAGAGCTGCATCACATGGTCACTCTAGCTATCAGTGAGGATGGGGAGTAAATTCCTTAGCTCCGATCCTCACCCTTGCGCCCCGCCTGTCCTCAGAAGCTCTCTGTGCCGTATCTGTGTTCTGTCCTCATCAGCCTCTAGCAGCCCGTCTTCCTACTGCTACCAAATGATCTTTCCAAAATGGTCATTTGATTATGTTAAATTAAAATTCTTCAGGGCTGTCGTCCACCAACACAAAGTCCAAACTTTTCTAATACGGTGTACAAAGTGTGTGATGATCTGTCCCAGCCAGCCTTGCCTGTCTCATTCCCCAGTCACTCCCCATGCAAATCCTATCATGGCCACGTTAAATCATTAAATCATGCCCGCACGTGCCTTCTCTGGCCGGTTGCTGTGGTAATACCAGAGACACAACAGTGAACAGGAGGACATGGACTCAGCCTTCAGGCCACTCCAAGCGTCCTTGAAGGTGCTTGAAGGTAACACACGCTCTCCAGTCTCTGTACCTGCCCCGAGCCGGCTTGTCAGAGGCATGACATTGCTGACCCAGCCAATGGCTAGCTGTGTGACCTTGAGGGAATTACTCCACCTCTCTGGGCCTTCTTCCTTCATCTGTAACATGAGAGTGTAGCTGAAACGGCTTCCAAAATTTCTCCCAACCTTTGCAAGTTATAAATAATTTCAACTTTCAAAGTTAGATAAGAGAGAGTCCTCAGAAATGCCCTAAAAAGTAGTAGTGTTTAAACTACTGTAAGCAGCTCTTTTAACACGTCGAAATTGCCAAGTCTTCTTCGGTCATCACAAAAGAAAGGATCCATATTCCAAGCAAGGTATGCCCTCCACGGACTCTTGAGCTCAGACACCCTGCCGCAGTGTACCTTTCTTTCACTATAGTGCTTTGAAATTAGAAAGCACTAAAAACACTTCTGTCGTCCTGTTAACTGTGAGATATGCTATTTTTCCACGAAGTCGTTATATAAATGCAGTCCCTGAATTTCAAGAGAAAGAATGGTGACCTCACCCCTAAAAGGCTGTTTCTCTCACATCTAACAACAAAAAAAAAAAAAAAAAAAAAATAAGGCCTTCGGCATTTTTTTCCTGGACACCCAGAATCCAAATTTATACCATTGAATTACAAATAAATCTCCTGGAACAGGATCAGACAGGGCCGGTGCTATCTTCAGCCCAAAACAAAGCTGGCTTTGATGTATTTTTAACCTAGGCTCATAAATTAACTCTCAAAATCTTTATTTTGAGGTAGAACAAAATTGTGAAACTCACCTATAATTAACCAAATCGTGAACAGTTTTTTTAAAAGAAAAATGTTCTTACCAGAGCAGGTTAAAAGTGTATTATTATTGTTCTGATATCATCGTCCTGGTTTTGGTATTGAACTAGGGCTGTATGGAATGTTATCTATAGATCTGAGGGAAGTTGGGTGATGGGTGCATGTGACTCTCTGTACTATTTTTCCAACCTCCTATGAGTTTATAATTATTTTGAAATAAAAGTCAGGGTTCACCTCATGAATTAATGAATCTAGTCAGTGATCCCCAATGTGCTACCATCACAAAAAGAGAGACAATTTGGTATCACACACCTCCTGATGGAAACAGCACCATCCATGAGGGACTCTTGCCAAAAGATGGAGGTGAACGTGATCAAACCTCCATCTATCAACTAAATTACAGGAAATACACAGAGCAGAGGAGCAGGTTAGGAGAAAACACAGGGGTGCAATCAGCAAGATCCAGACCATGGGAAACTCTACAGAACAAATGATCTCATTTCTTCAACAAATAAATTGCAAAGAGAGACACAGAGACAGAACGAGACACAGAGGGCTGTGTGAGAATCGTAGATAAAAAGGGGCTTGAATACATATCAACAAATCTCAATGTGGGGACCTTATTTAGATCCTGATTTGAACAAGCCATAAGGCAAATTAAAAAATCCTATAGTATTTAAGAGATCGTTGGAAAGGTTAACACTTACTGGATACCTTGTATTAAAGAATTATTCACTTTAAATAAATAAATAATTAATTAAAAGTCCAGATAGTGAGGTAGGTAGGTAAAGAATGCTTGTCTTGAAGCATGTTAATGGCATTTCCTCAAATGTTTAAGTGTTTTTGTATGGAGGGCACAGTCCCCGATTGCTATACTTAGACACAATAATGAACTAAAGCACAGGGGTACCAGGTCATCAGGAAAAAAAGAAAATAAAGAATGTTAAGAATTAGACACTGATTTAAATTTGTCCTTCTCAAGTAAGAGTCTGTGGCTCTTTACTTGAAATATTAAACACGGCTTGGCAAAGCCAAGTACTAGACTGGTTTCTTTCATCAGGCCGGGGGGTTCCAGCTGCAGAAGTGAAGAACGTCCCACTAGAAAACACTCCACTCCGTTAGCCTGAGATATGGCTGAGGAGAAACTTTGATTATTGCTCTTGTTCTTAAGTGTTTACTGTCTGGACAAATTACCCTCCCACCTAAGTTTCCTGCAGTCCTTCTCAGCAAAAAGGTGAGTGTTTGTTAAGAAGTGCTGACTAAATTTTAATTTTAGAAGTCTCGGTATTTTAAGTGTGCTTTCCCTTTGCTCAAGAACTTTTCAGCGAAACTCATTGACATCTACCTCTTTCAGAAATACTTCTCCGTATTACATTCAAGGCCTTTTGGGCATTGGAGGGTAGAGTTCAAAGTTTAATAAACCTAGTTCTCAGGAAAGGGCTGAGATTCTATAAACACACCAAGCCTTCCCAAGGGTGTACTGAACTGGGGCGACTGCCCTAATCCTTCCATTAAGGGAGCCGTTCAGCTGTAATAAAGAACTGAAGCTCCCTTGGTATGGCAGGCAAAGAGAGAGAAAAAGGAAAAAAAGAATGGATGGTTGGCTTTTTTAAATCTCTGAGGAAAAGCTGTATATATATGGGATTATATGGAGTTTGCATATAAACCCGAGTACCAGTCTCTGCTACCCACCCATCCATTCTGCAGGAACCTCCCTGCCGTGCATTTTTCCTTCAATCAGCTCCTGTGTGGAATTCAAGCTGCAGCTGCTTCTCCGCACCAGGGAGTGACTTCCGTTCCCCACCAGCCAAAGCCTGGAGTCCCTGGACCATCTCCTGAGGCCTCAGCACAGCATCACCAGATTGGTGAAGGGGGCGGCCGCATTTCCTTTCACTGCCCACCCCTTTATGCCCTCACATCACCCCAAACCTAGTTCAGTGAGTCTATTATAAGATCTTGCTGGGAGGATTGTTTGCAACAATGCAGACAATCAGCAATTACATGTTAAGTATACCGTTCTTAAAAGAACCTGAGCAACTCCACTTCAATTTCCGTTTATTCAAGAACTGGGTAATGATTGTCTGCAGTATGCCAGATACTCTACTAAGCTTGGGGGTTGTATTGGTCAAGGTGAAACCGCAGATCACAGAAACCATACCAGCAGTTTAAGCACAGAGTGACTTAAAACAGAATTTGGATGCTCCATATAAAAACAAAGGTTGGAAGGTCAGAAGGAGAAGCCTAGCAAGGCAGCCACGGAGAAAGAACCTGCTCAGAGAAGTCTAGTTAGCCAACATCCTCCAGGGGCCGCTTTCAAGACCCACCACAGCATCCAGATGAGGCCGCACATTCTTCAGGCTGCTCCCAGCCTCTGACTGAGCACAGCAGAGGTCCTATATCATGCTATTCCTACCCAGTGCTGGGTTCCTCTGATGAGCAGTCTTTGCTCAGGGACGCCCCACCAGCCTGGCCAAGACTTTCTCAAAGCCATGCTGCAGTCTACAATGTTTCCTACCCTTTCCTTCCTCCTTCCATCTAGATCTCAGAATGTTATCATGGTCTGAAGCTCCCCCTGCCCACTCCTCCTGCCCCACCCTTGCTTCTTCACAGGCATCTCCCCCATTCAATCTCTTGCACTTCTAATTCCATCTTGACACGTGCTTCCCAGCCAACCTGAATTAACTCACAAAGCCTCCAGGAACAAGGACCAGAATGCTGCAATGAAATTGGTACACCAAAGGAGCCACAGCTGCCACCATCAGAAAACAGGGTATTGTGTAGCCACCATTTCAATGGCTGGGTTCAAGGAACATAGGACCTCTGATGCTGTCTGAGCCACCACATCCTGCTTCTCCATGCCCACAAAGTTTGGGAAAAGACACCGAGGTCTCTACCTTAGCTGCAATGAAGGAAGGGGGAAAAAAACCCACAGGACCATGCTTTCTAAGAAAAAGTGACAGAAATGGCACAAGTGTGGCCTCTTCCTCAGAGTGTTCATCTCAGGCATCTCAGGTGGCATGGAACTTGATGGCCCATGGTCAATGTTCAGTATCTGTGATGGTCCTCTAGCTGCCAGAAGGTGTTTCTCCAGGGGGAATAATTATCTGGAGAGGATGGCAGAGCTCTGCTTAAAAACCTAAGGGTCTGCACTAGTATTTGTCTGTAGGGACTTCCCACAGACCCTTCCAGAACCTCTGAATGAGTTGGGTCATATGTTTGTCTTCTTATTATTGATTTTAGGACTTCTGTGTACATTCCAGAAATTAAGCCTCTGTCAATTATATAAAATTGAAATTATCTTCTTCCAGGTTGTGGCTTATTTTTTCATGTTAATTTCTGTGCATTTTGATGAACAGAAGTTATTTTTAATGTAGTTGAACTTATTGGTCTTTTCCATTATAATACATGCTCTTCATATCTTGTCTTAAAAACCTTCCAGTCCTGAGGGCATAAAGATATTCTCCAATATTTTCTTCTAAAAGTTTTAAACTTTCACCTTAAATATGTAAGTCCTCAATCCTTTTAGAATTGATTTTTGTGGGGCACCTGGGTGGCTCAGTCGTTAAGCATCTGCCTTCGGCTCGGGGCATGATCCCAGCGACCTGGGATCGAGCCCCACATCAGGCTCCTCCACTGGGAGCCTGCTTCTTCCTCTCCCACTCCCCCTGCCTGTGTTCCCTCTCTCGCTGGCTGTCTCTCTCTGTGTCAAATAAATAAAAGAATTGACTTTTGTGTGTGGTATGAGTGGTAACCCACTTTTTTCTCTTAAAGAGAGCCAATTTTCTTAGGGCTTTCTATTGAGTATTCTATTCTTCACCACTGATCCGAAACATATTATTTCTATTATATCCTTCCCTATGCGCATGGGTCTGTTCCTGGAATCTCTTTGCTGTTGTAGTGACCTCTTTGCCCACGCACCAATGCCAGAGCATCTAAATACTACATGCTGCACAGTACGTTTTATAGTAGGGTCAGTTCCCCTTCCCATTGTTCAGGTACATATTGGCCATTCTTGGCTCTTTGCTTCTCAATTTAAATTTCAGAGTAAAATTTTCAAGGCTCACAAAAGTTCTTTTTAGGTTTTTTACTGGAATTGTATTGAATCTGTTGATCAGTTTGGGAACAAGTTACATCTTAATGATATTGTCTTTCTGTTCTTGAAAATGATATGACTTTGGGCGCCTGGGTGGCTCAGTTGGTTAAGCAGCTGCCTTCAGCTCAGCTCATGATTCCAGGGTCCTGGGATCAAGCCCGTGTGGGGCTCTCACTCTCAGCAGGGAGTCTCCTTCTCTCTCTCCCTCTGCCCCTACCCCCCATCTCTCTCTCTCTCTCTCAAATAAATAAATAAAATCTTTAAAAAAAAAAAAAAAGAAAATGATACGACCTCATTTTTTTATCTTTAATAAACTTTTATGATTTCATGACCACAAATGTCCCACATATATTCAGTGAGATTTATATCTAGGCATCTTTTACTTTGTTAACTTTATTTTGTTACTATAAATGTTAGATGTTAACATTGTTTTTTAACTGTTTGCTGTTGATGCACAGATACGTATTTTTGTATAATTTTATATCCCACAACTTTGTGATTCTGTTATCAATTATAATGATTGGTCTATAGATTCTTAGGGGTTAAACAGTCATATAACTTGAAAATAAATACAATTATCCTATATTCTTTCAAGTTTTTATATTTCTCATTTCTTTTTCTTGGCCCATTATACTGGGTAAGATATCTAGAACATTGAATAGAAGTGATGGCTTACCTTCTTCTATTTTAAACAGAATGCTTTTGGGGCGCCTGGGTGGCGCAGTCGTTAAGCGTCTGCCTTCGGCTCAGGGCGTGGTCCCGGAGTTCTGGAATCGAGCCCCGCGTCGGGCTCCTCCGCTGGGAGCCTGCTTCTTCCTCTCCCGCTCCCCCTGCTTGTGTTCCCTCTCTCACTGGCTGTCTCTCTCTGTCAAATAAATAAATAAAATCTTTAAAAAAAATAAATAAAACAGAATGCTTTTATCAATTCATCACTCAATGTTGTGCTCTTCATCATCTCTCGTCTCAGCCAAGACAATCCCCTTCATACTCTGCTCTGTGATGTCAAGGCAGGGAACCTGCATACCACATTTCCCAGACAGCAGCTTGTTAGATTTCACCAGCAAGAGGTACTCATGGGAGATTACAGGTGGGCAGAGAGAAGCCACTCCCTGTCTTCTAGGTCTTGCTGACATTCCTCTTACAGCAGCAAACAGCTTCAGCTCCTTGGCTCTTTTGACCCCCGAACACCCAGGGTGTTCCCTTGGTGGGCAAAGCATTGCTCCTACAGCACCATCTCAGCCAGCACCAGCTGTATGGACCCCCAAGAACCAGAAGATGGCTTCCCTCAAAGGTATTAAGAGATAACAAGCTTCATAAAATGAGTTGAGACTATTCCCTCTTTTTCTATCCAGGAATAGTCTGGACACAATTAGTAATCTTTGACTTGAACGTTCAATAGAACTTGCCAGGGAAGTCATCTGACATGATGTTTCCTTTAAATGAAGACATTCAACTACTTATTTAATTTTTTGAATCCTTATTACAAGATCATTTAGGTTTTCTATCTTTTCATAAGACTGTTGGGAATTTGTATTTTTCAAAAATGTGTCCATTTTGGCTAAAATATATGTAGGCAAAATGTTATTCACTATATTCTTAAGTTTCTTTTTAATCTCCACATCATCTGTAGTGATGCTTTTTTTTTATTCCAAATCATTTCTATTTGCGCCTTCTTTCCCTTTTTAATCACTCTTCCCAGAGGTTTACACTTTTATTAATGTTTACAAAAATACACCTTTTGTATCTTTTGATAACTTTCTATGGTATCTTTGTTTTCTGTTCCATTAATATACGGTTTTCTTACTAGTCTTTGAAGGAGTCTTTGAAGGAGTTCATTTTGCTACTGTTTGGGGGTTGTATTGGTCAAGGTCTTAAGTTGAATGCTTTGTTCTTTAATTTTTAGATTTTCTTTTTTTAATATACGCATGTATGACTATATTTTCCTCAAGTATATTAGCTTCATCCTACAAATTATTTGCTTTATGTTATTGTATATTGTTTGTTTTTTAAATATAATTTCTTTTTTAATCCACAAAATTTTTAGAAATATGTTTTAAAATTTTTTAATATTGTGGATACAGTGTTCTTTATTTGTCCATTGAATCAAGATGACCAATTGTGGGGGCGCCTGGGTGGCTCAGTCAATTAAGTGTCTGCCTTTGGCTCAGGTCATGATCCCAGGGTCTTGGGATGGAGCCCTGAATTGGGCTCCCTGCTCAGCGGGAAGTCTGTTTCTCCCTCTCCTTCTGCCCACCACTCCCCCTGCTTGTTCTCTCTCTCTTTGTCAAATAAATAAATTTTTTTTAAAAAAAGAAAGAAAGAAAGATTGCTAATTGTGTTATTGAACTCTTTTTTATCCTTTCTGGGGTTTTTTTTAATCTGCTTAATTTATTAATTATTGATACAGGTTAAAATCTCCTACCCAATCATCAGATATATCTGGCAGCTCTGCTTCTTGTTTTTTTACATCTTTGTCAATTTTTGCTCATTTTATACGTTTTAGAGTATGTTCTTAGTGTATACCAGATTAGAATTTTGTATCTCCATGGTGAATTGAACCTTTATCATTTTGTGGCAACCCCCTTCATCTCTAAGAAGACTTTTTCTCTTAAAGCCTCTGTTGTCTTACTTAATATTCCTACATCATCTTTTCCTGATCCTGAGGACTTGATGATAGTTATCGTGTCCCTGGCTGGCCATGTCCCAGCCTCTTTGTTCACAAGGCCCAAATTACTCCAACACCTTTTTTTCCTTGCTACCACATGATAGCTTCTGAATTATCTGTGGATGGATTCTCCTTGCAGACAGCCTTCAAGTGATCATCTTTGCCACAACAATGACAATATGGCAGATTTCCTCCTGAAAATATCCATTCAGTGGTCCTATAAGCATTTCTATTATGGATGTAGGCATTACTCCTTTATCTCTGTTGGCCAAATTATCATTGTCTGAAAGCTACATTGATGAGATTCCATCTGCCCTGAGCAATGAGTTTCTAAAAAGAATCCTATACTAATGGTCAGTTTTCATCAATTAAAGCATGCAAATAACCATTTCAAAATGTTTTAAGTTGGAATCGTATCTTTTTTTCAACTCATTTATCAAGCTCATTATCGACAAGAATCTACCAACCTTACTTGAATAACATGGCTGTCATAACTGATTAAATGAATATGTTAGAAAATCTTTTTCCAAAATCCATTTTAGACATCAAAGTGCTTCTTTTTAATCTTGTATCTGTTCATGATGACATGCTGTGGATGTGGAAAGTAGCAGAGATGACACAATAAAGTAGAAGGGGAAAGAATGGTTTTTTAAAAATATTTATTTATTTATTTGAGAGAGAGCACATGAGCATGAGCAGGGGAGGGGCAGCAGGAGAGGGAGAGAGAGAGAGAGAATCTCAAGCAGACTCCCTACTGAAGTGAGGCTCGATCTCACGACCCTGAGATCATGACCTGAGCCAAAATCAAGCGTCAGATGCTCAACCAACTGAGCCACTCAGGTGCCCCAGGAAAGTATGTATTGAAACAAAGTCTCAGTTCTGTTATTTGGCAGCTATGTGACCTTGGGCATGGCAGTTAATCTCCCTTGTGCCAGATTTTTCATCTATAAAATGGAAATAAGGAGATCTACCTCAAATTGTTGGTGTGAGAACTAAATTATTTTTTTTTTAAAGGGACTTAATAAGTAAATGTTCTCTTCATATTTCCTCCCAATCTACAGGAGAAAGATCCTTCTTGAAAGCCATGATACAATTGAGCTGATGTCTGTCAAAGGAAAATCCAGAACTTTTTTTTGAAGGATCAATCTTCCAACAATGGACCAGCTCTTCCTTTTGCCTGTGTTTACTGAACGAAGTCCAGGCTCTGCCTAAGCAGAACAGAACTGAGTTAAATCCAACAAAGTCTTACCATGTTCATAGGACTCAACTATAAACTGAAATTTGCATCCTCAGTTTTAAGTAAATTCTTAAAAACCTTTGCTGATATTCCTTAGTTTTAAATAAACTCCATACATACCCTTTTGAATTGCTAAAGCTAAAAAATTAATAACTATTATATAGCCTGAAATCTTGGAGGCTTTTTTAGCTTGAATTCCGAAGATGTCAGAGAGCAGCACCTGCTGGCCAACTGTGATACTGCAGCCCATTGCTGCCCATTAAAGCGAAATGGATGGTGTGGCCAGTGAAAACTCCGGGGTCCTAAAAGCAATCCTAAATTCATATGAAGGAAGAAATGCTCTTTCCCACCTCTCAGTCACCACCCCCCCCCCACTCACCAGGTCCTACCAATATGCCTCCTAAACAGCTCTCACGGTCTTCCACATTTCATCCCCGTGTTCACCCGCCCCCCAATATAGGCCACCATCTTTCAGAACGGCCTCCTGAGCAATTTCCCAGATTCCAGTCTGTTTCTCATATAGCAGCCAGGTGGTCCTTTTGAGACAGCACCATCGTGATCATCTCACTGGCTGCCAAGGAGTTTATTAAAGAGGGCAATCTTTTACTCCAGAATTAATAGATTCTTCTCGCGGGGTGCTTGGGTGGCTCAGTCATTAAGCGTCTGCCTTCGGCTCAGGGCGTGATCCCAGAGTCCTGGGATCAAGCCCCACATCGGGCTCCCTGCTGGGAGCCTGCTTCTTCCTCTCCCACTCCCCCTGCTTATGTTCCCTCTCTCTCTGCTGTCTCTCTCTGTCAAATAAATAAATAAAAAATCTAAAAAAATATATATATATAGATTCTTCTCTCCGCCGTAGTGTCCTTCCTCCCTCCCAGCATCATCTCTCTACAAATCCTTCCTCCACTCCTTGCTCTAGCCACACCTAATGTCATTCAGTTTCTTTGTCACACACCCTGCACTATATTATTCTTACCTCCATATCCTCACCCTGCTGTTGCCTTTGCCCCAAACCCCTTCTCTTCCATCCACTTACCTAACTCACCCTTCAAGTTCACCTTAGCTTTCATTTCCCTGAGAAGATTTTACTGACCTCTCTAGAATGGATTTGGTCCCCTTGCTCTAAATTTGTACAGTAAATGTTATTCCCTTACCAAAGCTGTGGTTTACTTGTCTACCACCCCCTCTAGACTGTAAGCTTTGTGAGGACAAGAATAAATGACTGATGTGTTCACCCTTGTAACTTCATATGGCACAGTGCCTCCATAGGAACATAATAATTATTTGTTAAAGTACTGAATTGAAATCTAGTGTATATTCAACTGAGCCATTTGAAATTGCTTTTTTTAAGGTCAAAACTGTCAAATATTGGCAATTACATATGTTCAACTTCATAGATGCTGCCAGGTTAGGAGAAGAAAGGAGACTTAACAAGTGAAATACATTACCAAATAATCAATAAATGTCTTTTTAAAAATATAAACTTATT
This sequence comes from Ailuropoda melanoleuca, assembly GCF_002007445.2. Classification (NCBI taxonomy): domain Eukaryota; kingdom Metazoa; phylum Chordata; class Mammalia; order Carnivora; family Ursidae; genus Ailuropoda; species Ailuropoda melanoleuca. The sequence continues at coordinate 35,032,011 of NC_048232.1, read as the reverse complement.
TTTCACTAAAACCCATTATCCTGGTCACACACACAATTAGAAACCCATGAATTCAGGAAGTGATCTTCAAAAGGAAAACAAAAAACCAGTGCTAGCTCTCAAAAACACAGTAGACTACCAAAACCTTGATGAGTATTTTGGTTAATAATAATAATCATAAACTTCCTGACCTCATCATGTCAAACTACTGATCATAACCTGGCCATGCGTGCATGGGAATTATATCTAGAACATTTCCATTCTGCCAGATATCACCACAGCTGTTACTTTATCCATCATTCAACACTTCCCCCAAGTAGACACCACCACCCATTGTGTCCAGCCCCAGGACTTCTGCCTTCATTTGAACAGGCAATTCCAAAGAAGCAAGCTGCTAGTTAAATAAATACATCTGTGCTTCCTCTGGAATCCACTCATACTTTCAAATAAACGCACTCAGTGGGATAGAGCAGGAGAGTGGGCTCCAGGACAAAAGGAAATCTGTCAAGCAAATGTTGCTTCTGTGCAGTTGACTAATCCTTAAAAGCTTCATGTTAGACTAACATAAGGCAGGGGGCCAGGGCAGAGGGGTAATTTTCTTTAGTCTGTTTATTGCTTTTTCTACTTTTATATGCAGAGATAGCCTGGTTCAATTTCCAGGTGGGATGGATTCTTCACAAACATTCAGTGATCTGGATACTTTCATGCATTACACAGCCCATATTAAAGATTCCGTACAAAATTATTTGTTCTTGCCAAAATACACTAACTTTCTACTTCTGTTTATTACTGTTCTGGCTGAAAATGGTCTTTCTTACTTAACCTCTGTTCCTTGTGTCTTACTGGCTCCAAAATAATAATGTTTTGTGGTATAATTTCTCCCATTTTTTTTCTCACTCAGACATGATTTGAGGCAGAAAATTTAGAAAAATCTATTTACCTGTGGTTTTGTCTTTGAGGATGACATTTTTAAATGCAATCTTAAATTTAGTAGTTTTATTTTTCCTTACTTTAAAAAATGTTTTCTTGAGATAAAAAAATGGAAAATTTAAAATTAACATCCACTGAATATGAAATTAAAGATCCACAAATATCTTGACTCTTTTCTTGCAGTTGTCTTTCCTGATGTGAGTAGACAGTAGATGGGAGATGGGAGAAATTCATCTCGTTTTCAATGTACTGATGTGATACTTCTATTGAAGACTTAAAAAAACTATAATAGGAACTTCAGAAATGGGGATGTCTCATGCCATAAATCATAATGTGCAGTTGAAGAGTATGGTAGATTTTGGTATAAATAATGATTTACTCAACTATTGTAACGCAACTTCAGGGTAGTGGGAAGAGAAGTTGATTTGAGTCAGAAAACCTGGGTCCAAGTCCTTAACACTGCGTTTACCCGCAGCTTGGCTTTGGGCAAATCTCTTAAACTCTTTAACCACATGTCCCTCCTCATGGTAGTGTAAGGATTGGGGTGATCAGTGATGCCGTGTGGAGATGGAATGTAATAAATGTCCCATTCTTCATTTTCCTAAATCAAATTAAATCCGACCCTCTCCCTACAATGGACACTGTTGGTGGCCTGTCTAACCTCCACCCCCGTGCTCTCCCTTCCCGACCTGATTTCTTCCAGATGTCCACCCTTCTCCATTCCAGCCCCTACCCAGGTGAGTGAATCCTAAGTGGTCCTAACGGAACACCTTGCCCATAAATGGACTGGGAAGAGGCATGGAAAGCAATTCTGGCTTTAGACATACAGGGAAGCTGGGAAGTTTCTGGAAAAGAGACACAGAAAGAGATGATCTCTTCTCCGTCGGATATAGGCATATCTAGATGTGAAACCAGGGTAGCAACTGGCAACCATGAGGCAAAACAGCCTGAGGACATGACCAATGACCTGAAGATGGCAGACAAAAAAGATGAGAAGAATCTGGATCATTTTTTATCCATATAGTTAATAAATTTAGCCACCCTGCTTTAGCACTTGATGTTGTCTACAATAATGAAGTTCCTTATTATTCCTCCAGCTGAATCCAAGTTTTTGGTGTCAATAGCTAAAAACATCCTAATTGTTGCACACTCCAGTATTCCAAGTTTGACCAGAAATCCAATACTAGTTATTTTTAAGAATTCTCTACCTGTTGGATCAGGTAAGAACCCTGGGGCCTTACAAGGCCTCTTAAAACAGGAGTTTATGATTGGAAACCGGGGATGTACTGTATGGTGACTAACGTAATATAATAAAAAAATCATTAAAAAAAAAAAAAAGACAGGCGTTTATGGTGGTTCTCACTGCTGTTACTCCTTCCACAGTCCCTTGAGATCCATTCAAAAAGGGTGACCACTGAGGTTCCCAAGGCCTCAGTCCAAAAAAGAAACCAAATAGCCACCCCCAGGTGTGTTGGGCAAAATTTTGACTCTTATGATCTTCAGTCCCTGTAAGAGGCCCTGAATTTCCTGTAAGAGGAACTTTACAGATAGAGTTAAAGTAACAGACTTTAAAATAAGGAGATTATCCTGAATTACTAAGTGGGCCCAAATAACCACATAAGCCTTTAAGAGTGGAAGAGGAAGGCAGAAATGTTCACCAAGGAGGTGAGGCAGAGGAAAAGGCAGGAGAGATTCAAAGTGTGAGAGGGACTCAAACTGCCATTGCTGGCTTTGAAGATGGAGGTAGGGAACCATGAGCCAAGGAATACAAGCAGCCTCTGAAAGCTAATGGCCCTCAGCTGACAGCCAGGAGGAAGTAGGGAGCTCAGTCCTACAACCACAAGGAAATGAATTCTGCCAACAACCTGAATGATAAGGAAACAGATTCTCCCCCTTGAGATTCCAGAAAGGAAAGTAGCCCTGCCAACCTTGATTTTAGCTTTATGAAACAGGAGAGCCACCGACTTCTGGCATAGATAATAAATTCGCATTGTTTTAAGTCACTACATCTGTGATAATAGAACACTAATACACCACGTGAAGTTCTGCCAAATCCAGCTCCAAAAGGCTCAGGTCTCCCTCACCCTCAGAATCCCCAACCCTCCCTTGTTTTTCACACTTTTGGAAAACCAAACTACACCTATGGTGAGCAAGCCATTCTCCTCCTTTATTCTTAAACCATAAAACCCCAACTACTGCTACAGTCACAAATAATCATGTGCCCTCACACATACGTGCATAGACACACACACTCCCTCATTCTCTCTCTGTCTCTCTCTATCTCTCTCACACACTTTCCACACCCAAAATGCAGTGACAGGATGGTCTTCCCTCTGCCAGATAAATCTCTTCCCTCCATAACACATCCTAACTTTTCACCTGGAAACTAAAAGAGAAACAGAAACATAACCAAAAAAAAAAAAAATCAGCCACATTTTTCTGAATTAACCAGGAAATATCATTCTTGGTATTCTGCAAATATTGACATTAAAGTTCCTATTAAATTTTGCTTCTTCAAAAGGAAACCAGATAATACTGTCAAGAAACCCCTTCTGTGCAAATAATCATTTATCTCTCTTCAGATTCAAAAAACGGTTAGAGCCAGTAAGAATGTTAGCTTTGACTGTGAATAAACAAGACAAATTCTTGTATCCAAGGTAGTTTTCACTACTTTTCCTCTATCCCTTCCTGCTTAAAAACCAAAAAAAATCCATACAAACAACACAACCCTGACTGTCTTCGAATATTATCTGATGTTGTTTACCACACTTTCACAAGCACAGTGGCCATTATGTTAGCCTGCTAACAGATCACATTCAAATTAAGTTAGCCCATTGGTCGCTTTTTAGTGACCTTTACTGTTCTCACATTTTTCTGCATGTGACTGACCCAGTCATCTTTCTGATAGTAAAAACTCCAATCACCAGTTAATTTCTGTTCATGTAAATGTGCAGGCATATGTGTGTGTGTGTGTGTGTATGTGTGTGTGTGTATATATATAATGGTTATTATATATATAATATATATAATATTATATATAATATTGCTTGTGTGCCCATATTACTGTTAATATATGAACATGCAATGTATTTATATTGTTATTTGTGAGTAAATATTATCTACATATAGCACATACATCTTTTTTAGGCATTACTTGTGTTTCCCCAAGCCTGGTCTACACGGTGAAAATGAGATTACATTAACAGTGAACAGGAGTTCTCTGATTTTTTTCCTTCAAAGACTATCATGGCCCATCCAGCTCACCTCAGTTCTCACCCATTATTTTCAGGAGCCAGGGGGGTCATCCTGCATGTGTTCAGGAGCTCAGGCCTCTCAGTGACCCTGTAGTAATGGCTGCTACTGAGACTTCCAGGGACTCTATGGAACTATATGCCTGACTCCCTATGTGACAACAGAAGCAGAGAGAGATTTGAAGATGCTGCACTGTTGGCTTTGAAGATAGAGGAAGAGACCACGAACCAAGAAATGAAGTTGGCCTCTAGAAGTCAGACAAGACAAGGAAATGCATACTCCCCTAGCGCCTCCAGAAGGAACAGAGCCCTATTAACACCTTGATTTTAGTCCAATGAAAGCCATTTGGGACTTCTAACCTTCAGAACAAAAGATAATAAATTTGTGTTATTTTAAACCACTGAATTTATAATCATTTGTTATAGCAGCAATAGGAAACTAATATTCCTTATAACCCAAATTAGTCCCCACATTCTCAGTACCTTCCCCCAAGCCTCTCCCTGCAAAACTTCAGTTTAGAGACACAGATCACACATATCACATCTGCTTACCTACTGTGTCAGTTAGGATGCCTTTGCCTGCAAGCATTAGAAAACGCAAAAAGACTTAATGAGGGAAAGATCATATCTTACATAACAAGAAGTCTCACGGTAAAGTAGCTTCAGTGTCGATTAATTTAACTCACACTGATGTCATCAAAGACCCAAGTTCTTCCCATGTTATTTCTTTGACATCCCTGATGTATTAGCTTTGTTTCCAAACTAGCTCCTTTCCTGGATACGAGACAGTTGCAATTCTAAACATGACAACATCCAGCAGAAACGAAATCTTTCCCATTAACACTCAAGAGGGGTTTTCCTCATATCTCATTGGCTAAAACTTGGTTACATAACCCTTCTTAAACCAATCACTGGCAAACATTATTACCACAATTGGTGTGATCAGGATTCACCCCTCAACATATGAAGGAGGGGAAAACTCAAGAAAAATTGGGCTTGGGGGCAAATAAGATGGGGACAGTGGGTATTGTCTAGGCATCGACAGTGTCTACCAGATATATGGTATCTTGTTCAGTTCTCACAACCACGTGAGACCCACATCTATGGATGGAAAAGCCAATGCACTGAGAGATTAGGGGATTTGCCTAAGGCCACACAGCTCACATGTGTAGAACTGGGATATGATTCCAGGTGGGTCTGAGCTCAGAGCTTCAGAACTGCTGTGAAGCACTACTTGGTTTCCACTCTGTAGGAGGGTGGGGTCTGGACACTGAAATAAATACCTCCTCATTTGAGACTTTCAGTCCAAGACTACAAGGAGAGTTGTATGGAAAATAATGCCTCACTTGAAGTTGGACTCAACTCAACTTTGTGAGAACAACATTACCACATGGATTCAGGGGATCACATAAGGGACATGCCTGTCATTGGGGCAGCCACAACCTGAAGAAGTTCTATCACTGTCTGAGAGGCCTGCCTTGAACTTAGAAGTCCATCATAGCAGGTAATGAGATAGGTACCAATGGAACTGGCTTCAAAATAAAACACGTTCATGTAGGTTGCACTACGGAGCCAAGTTGGCAGTGTCCTCTCTTCTTTTCTAGCCAATGGGAGGTGGGCAGAGGGTTCCTGGTTGGGCACAATATCCTAGAGACTTCCATAAGCTAAAAGACAGTAGAGGTTAGGGTTAAGCACAGAGATCATGGGACTTAACATGAGTCCAAACCCTGGCTGTTCCACTACCTGAACGACCCTGGGTGAGTCACCTAGCCTTCTTGTGCCCCATCTGTAAAATGGGGATGGCACCAGCAAGGACAGTACGGCATATGGGCCCTGTCAGCTAGCTGAAATATATGGCATGGCTTCCCCACCATGCATGTGTCAAGGTCATAGGAGAAAATAGAGGAATTCCAGTACCAAACAGAATCAGGAAGAAAAGGTCCAGGTAGAGAGGCACCACAGGGATAATCAGAGGAAGGCCACATCTCAGGAAGTTCAGATTGTGCCTGAGAGCCGGGTTCATAGTGGCAAGACTGTCATAACCATTTCCAAATCTACTGGCTTTTCTGTAGTTATACTAAGCAGTCCTTATAAATAACCAGAACAGACCTGTAGAGGTGGCAGGACCAAAAGAATTTGCCTCCTGATAGCAATTTCATATGTAGCAGAGTTGAAAATTCACTTACACTACCCTTATAAATCCCCCCCAAAATGAAGCTTCATTGTTTTCTTATTAATTAAGCTCTCTCTTACAAGTTCCCTGCTCCCTTTGCAAGCAGAAAGAGGAAACTAGAAATGTTAGTTCAATCCTGTCATCTCAGGCCAATCCCAAAATCTGAAGAGTCCTTAGATGATTTGATGTCTTTGGGATAAATATTCAGTCTTTCAGATGTCTTGGCTTCTTTTCTTCCCTAAAATGACAGCTCAAGGAAGGAAGGGGGTCTTTGGTTCCTCCTGGGGCCCCTGCTGCAAAATGCCTAGACCGGCCTTATTCCTGGACTGGTAACCTTTGAGGAGCAGCCAGCATCAGGAGGGGTGCTAGTGTTTCCTGCAGAAGCCTGTGACTGGGCTGAGTTGAATCAGCCTCTTACAACTCCACAATGGCCTGGTGGTTCTCCCTGGCTGACTCACTTGAGCTCTGATGCATCCTTCCTCTGTCACCCTATGTGGTCCAAAGGGGTCACCCTCCTCTTGCCACACCAGATCCCAAGGCAGGCCCTGTGACTCTCATTCAGTTCCCTTCCCTAACCTCCTTGGGCTGCTAGGAAGCACAAGGACACGTCTAGGTCTCCTCCACACCATATAAATTGGTGCAGGATTTGCCTGGAGAAAGAGGAGAATTCAGTCACTTTCCAGAGTTCCATACCTACATTGAAACAAACCCCCTCTCCTTAAAGATCTTATCCAACATACTCCCCCACCCCCACCCCAGTGTTTCTGGATCCTCTCTTTCTTCTCACATCCCCCCACCCAGAAGGGGTAGATTTTCACTTACTTCCCTTTCCTCTCTTGCTGGGACTTGCCCACAGTCTGTCACTTCCTCCACCTGCTGCTGGATTCCAGACTCATGGCTAAGTCTTGGTAGGGCATGGAATTCAGGAAGAAAAGAGATCATCTTACCAATAACATGAGCTAAATGTGAAGCTTTGTCATAAATATGAGGTTCATTACTCTGAGAAGAAAAGATCTCTGCCAAATTCTCAGAGAGACCCTTAAAAAAAAGCAAAGAATGATTTGAGGGTGTCCTTGTATAAAGTCAACACAGATGGCATTTGAATTTGTTCGTAATTGGGATGCATAAGTATATCTATAGCAACAAGGTGTGCAAAACTTGTGATTCCCCAGACTTTGACCACAGGAGAACAGGATGTGACTGTTATGCTAATGAGCTCATTAATATCATGAATACAATTAACAAATGAGGTTGATTATCACTGGCAAGCATTCATTACAGAGAGATAAGATGCTGTGCTCCAACTACACAAGGAACTATTTTGCTGTGTTTGTCCGGAAGCTCTCTTTTCATCTCTGCTCATTTATTACCACTAAATGGCTAAATGCCTGAGAATGTGGGCTCAGCTCATTACTTATATATATTACCTTGATTATAATTTGACCTCATGCACATTTCAGTTAGAAGAACCCTACAAAATATCACTTCTATTTATAACACAGCCTCATCTGCCAGCTCTACAGAGAAATAACATCCTAATTGGAAAGAATAAAAGGTTACCTTTGCATGTAAACTGCACATTCATTTAGTCATCGATTTTATTTCTTTCTAATTATCAGTGGCTGTGCATCTCCTGGTAGCTTGGATATAGTTGTTTCCCTCCTAATAACTCCCGAGAAACAGAAACCCTAATAATCAGATCGGTAGATTGGAAAGCTGTGGTTTTAATGTGCAGTTTACTGGGGCCATCAAAAATTAAGAAATATTCAGGGATCAAACTTTGACTTCCCTAAGACTGTGGTTCTAAGGCCAAAGGCCTATTTGTACATGACACTGTCACAGGACGTGCACGCTCTATGTAGTTTAAAGTAAGAGAATACTCTTGCCAGCATACCTGAAATTAAATAAACATCTTGTCACTGGCAGCTTTTCTTACTACCATCTACAAGAAGTGAAGTCATGGTTCCCAGCTGTGGGTTTTAAACTCTTTGAAGGAAAGGATGATGCTTATCCCACTGGGAACCATCCCAGTCAACAGACCTCAGCACTATGACACACACAGCCACCTTTCTCTCTCTCCCCGCCCATCTCATCTTGCCTCTTGTGCCCTGAGCCCACCTCGGTATGAGTCTGCTCTGGCTGCCATCACAAGACACCATTGACTGGGGGGTTTAAACCACAGACATTGATCTTTCTCCCAGCTCTGGAGGCTGGAAGTCCGAGATCAGGGTGCCAGCATGGTTGGGTTCTAGCGAGAGCTCTCTCCTGATGTTGTAGATGGCGGCCTTCTCCCTGTGTCCTCACATGGTGGAAAGAGGGCTCTGGTGTCTCTTCCTCTTCTTACAGGGGCACCAGTTCCCACCCTTACAACTTCATTCAACCAGAATCACCTCCTTAAAGGCACTATCTCCAATACAGTCACATGGGGTATTAGGGTTTCAACATATAAACTGGGGGCTCACAGTTCAGTGTACACCACCCCCAGCCCTGGCACACTGATGTACTTATTCGCCATAACACACTGGTGTTTCTCCAAAAAAAGGGTTGAGAAAGATGTGTGGAGAGAGTGACTGGTGGGTGGCAAGGCTCATCGAATTCACCAAGCTATGTCATTTGTTGCCATTTGGCCCCTGAAATAGCTTCTCCAGTGTCCTCTTGCAGAGACCAAGGCAGAAATTCCACAGGGAGGTGGTAAGGGTTGAGGGGGTATGGAAGGATTTGTTGAGCCAGAGAGATGGCTATGGTTACCTGAGCAAAGAGTGGCTCTGACTGTGGGAGGCTGGACAGAGCGCTGGCCTGCAGAGTAGACTGTCACCTGCCACATGAGAGCTGAAAAGCTCTGGACACGCCCATTAAAAATACCCGCCCCGCATGGTGCACTGGGTGTTATACGCAACTAATGAAGCATCAAACTTTGCATTGGAATCCGGGGATGTACTGTATGGTGACTAACATAATATAATTAAAAAAAATCATTAAAAAAAAAAAATACCTGCCCCACTGGTCGGCTGGCTGAGACTGAAACTTTATCATTAGAGATGTATTCCAGTGGGTTAAGGAAAAGAGGGTCAATGCAGTTGTCAGCTAATAGAAAGTGGAGGGAGAAGAACAGACAATTTATTAACAATTTTTCCTAGATTGTAAGAGCCTGAAGGGGAAGAACAGCCTTTTGGCCACTTTTGAATCCCCACTGCACCTCCCACGGAGACTTGCACGAAAGTGGGTGCTCAGTAAGTGTGCTTTAATTGACTGACTACTGCCCAAAGACTGGATTCCCTTCACTTCCGCCTGCCAAATGCTGAGCGCAGCCCATTCTCCTTACGGCTATCTAAGTCACCGAGTGCTTTTTTCACTGCCTGAGCCCAGCAGAAGTATGCATGCCCCTCGAGGGCAAACAGTCACGTACTAATATGCACCTTGTCTTGGGCTTCTCCCCACTTTGTGAAAATGTTAAATACAATACGCACTACTTTCTATTTATGGCAGATACATACTGGAAATGAGAATGGGCCATAGCAAAATCACAACCGATGTGCCATTCACCTTGCAGATACATTCATTCTTTAGCATTCCAACCATTGATTCATTTACTGTATTTCCTGGTTGCAGTGATATCAAACAGCTAAATTTTCTGCCTTCTTTTGCTCACAGTATTGGAAGTACTTCTGTTTTGAAACTGCATCTCTTAACTAGAGGAGTTATCACTAAAAGAATGAACAAGTTACCAGGGTCAGAAAAAGGTCTTGCCCCAGACACACAGACTCAGAGTGTCACCTGATGGAGAGATGGGGCAGCAGGGAAAGGATGCCAGGCCACAGTCAAGGGAAGGGGGTGCCTGGGGATTTGTACCCCATACAGTCCTGACCAGTGGGCTCTTCTCTAAATACTGATATATCTGCTTCCTGACCCAGCCATGGCATATCTGGTTGTAGGGAAGAAATAGAATCCCCCTCAAATTAGCTCAAGAAAAAGGATTCTGTTCAAAGATATATTTCTTGTGGAACTGATGGAAAAGCAGAACAAAAATGAAAACAGACTTCAGAAGACAAAACTAGAGCTTGTCTGAGATCCTCTGGAGCATGAGTTCCCAGACCTTCACACCAGCATCATAGTTAAGGAGTCTGGAACCCTTAATTCCCTCCATCTCTGTGACTTATCCCTTGCTACGCAAAGTGTGACCCTGAAACTAACATTGCATCACTGGGGAACATGTTAGAATGCAGAGGCTCAGGCCCCACCCTAGGCCTGTTGATTCAGGATCTGTGTTTTAACAAGATCTTCAGATGAGGACAGAGAAGGAGGTGGCAGGGGGGTGGAGAAAAAGAGAGAGGACAATATAACAGGCTGGCTGCTTGGCAGTGGACTGGCCATCCCTGAAGCAAGAGCCGACCCCTGATTGAATTCTGGTGGGAGAGGATAAAGCAGAGGCCGTGGCATAAAGAGGAGTATGGCAGATAAATTGGCTTCGCTGCGTATTTGAAATGTGTTTCTCAGTTTTTGAGCCTGAGTCCATTTTGAATGTTTAGCTCCCCAAAGAGCCCATGTGGTGGGCTGACTGTTACCATCTTTATACACATCTCCTGAAATTAAGCATCCTTATTTCTGAGGTGACAAGAAATGTCAAGTGTCATTAGCAGAGTGAATGTTTGGTCCTTTTTAAGCACTTTTGTCACACCAGAAAAATGAATTCAATGCACATATAAAACTAAAAAGAAAACAAAACTCCTTACAATTCTTACCAGTTCAGTGATCCAGTAATGAGCTCTCAAAACCTCTTTTTTTCTCTACAATCTGAATCCCTCCAAAGCAGTATCTTCACGGATGCTTTCATCATGGGTGGTGGTTTCCATACCTGCAGGTATAGAACGGAGCTGTATGTTATTTCTCTCCTCAGGGTTTAAACCTTACTTGAGGAGGCAAGCCTGTGGGTAACTAACTAATAGACTTTTTTTTTTTACAATCCTGTGCACTTGGCATTTTTCTGATTAAATATCCAAGCCGATTAAATATGAAACCAAAAAATTAACCAGCATTGTGTCCTGCCTTGTAGAGCAGAAAACTGGCTTGGGAGGCCCCCAGGCAAGCCCCCAGGTTGGGAGACATGCCAAAAAAGAGAGGAAGGCTGTGGGCACAGGGGTCAGAAGTAGGACAGGCACACTTATTCTCTCTCTCCTTTCCTCTTTCCCTCATACAAACACCAGTCTCTCTGTGCTGTAGTTTTCAGCACACAGAAATTTATTTCTTATCTACTAATAGCCAGAAATACAGAAACCCCTCCCAAATCAGTCTCAAGATTTCTACTCTGGAAATTTACTGAGTCCTGCCAATCAACACACATTCCATGGGTCCCACTCCCAGGTGCCAGCCGGCCTGAACACTGCCCTGAGCTCCTGGGGCTCCTGGCCTAAGCACACTTCCATATTAAAAGAGACATTGGCAATTCACCTTTGCTAAGAATATTCAGATGCAACCACAAGGTAAAGAGAGATTAGGACCTAACAGAGGCTCTCTCTCCTTGGTGTCATTTTATAAATGCATAAACATAAGGAAACAGAAGGAAAGAGAACTTCAATGAAAATTATTAAAACAGGTGCCAAGAATTGGCATCTTCAGGTAGATGCTTTTCAGACCATGTGGTTTTTTGGGTTTTTTTAAAAAGTTATTTATTTATTTGTTTATTTATTTATTTATTAGAGAGAGAGAGAGCACAAGCAGGGGGAGGGACAGAGGGAGAGAGAGAGAGAGAGAGAGACAGAGAAGCAGACTCCCTGCTGAGCGTGGAGCCCAAGATCATGACCAGAGCAGAGATCAAGACTCAGATGCTTAACCTATTGAACCACCCAGGTGCCCCAGACCATGTGGTTCTAATGGGTTTCCAAGAGGCCAAGAGGTGGGCACCTGATCCAAGATGGGCCAGTCATGAAGTCTCATCTCTCAGTCACGGGAATTGGTCCAGGACATAGAGATTGTGTTCAATGATTCAATGATTCATTCAATCAATGAATGATTCAATCAATCATTCTATGTAATGAAGTCTTGATAAAAACACGAAAGCTTGGTTGGAAGTGGCTCTGGAGACCTCTGACTTTGCAGCCTGGCATTTGAAATGAGGGCAGTCTTACAGGGAACTGTGCTTTAACCTCAAGTTTAGCTAAGTTCAGGTATGTGGGTAGTCGATAGACAAGTTAGGAGATTATTTCAGTGTTGCAAGCAAAAAATTATGAAGGTAGAGGTAGAGAAAAGTGGATGGGTTCAAGAGATAAAAAGTGAAATCAGTAAGACTTAGTGATGGACATTGTCACTTACAATCCAAAAAAATGCAACATTTTAGAGACAATGAGTTACCAGTCTTATAACAGTAGACAACTTTTAAAATATACGTTATAATGACATATGGTTTTTTAAGTCATAATAACCAAATAATACCCTATGTATCGCTACAGATTAGAGATAAGAAAAAGAAAACAATTCTCATCTTAATTTTCATATACACTATTTCACATTAATCACATCAGTCAGAGACTAATACAAATAACTTTAGGGAAAGTAAGCTATAAACCGTACTAGTCATTAACATTATAATTTCATGTCATCTATCATAGGACTTGTCACTATCCCATGGTCCTCAGAACTGTGCTTAATTGACTGAGTTAAAAATAGTTGTAAATTTCTATTTCCCTTCTTCTATAGTTGAGATTTAAATCTTTGCCATCATTACGCTTTTCATTGATGAACTCACTCAAAGGAAAAAACTTCAGGACAAGTATCATTAAAGAGCGAGCATAAGAGGCACAGTAGAACACAGAACACTGCACAATACCACCTACAAATAAAACTTCCAACAGCAGCTCAAGAGTCTGCCTTGGATGGTGAAGTTTCAAAAAACTGAGGGCATAAGGTCCTTACTTTAAATTGCACAGGTCCTTAGACCACCCAACCAGTGACAATACTGCAAAAATGAAAGAGCCTGCCGAGCATCCATTGCCTTGGTACTCAGCAGCAAGTTGGCGTCATGTAGATCGCGCATCTTAATAATGTGTTAAGACTTCACACTCCATCGAGGTGTTCACATTCTATCCTGGGGTGGTACAAAATTACCTAACGTTGCTTCTATTCCTACCTTAACTAGGACATGAGCCACCAAATCTGACTGAGGTTTATCCAGCATACAGTACCATCCACACTTTCCAAAGATAGTCCTGGCACCTAAAATACGTGTCCCATTGTCGAACTATGTATCTTAATTTGGGGTTCACAACACAGAGCTAGTGGAGTTCTGTCTTTGTGATCTGAGCTTCCCTGGCCTACCAGCCTGCATGCAAAACAAGGGTTGTAAACACAGGATAGTATTTTTTTGCCTCATGCATACCCACAACTTTGGGAATTCACAACTCAAAATCGCCCCTAAATTATTCTTGGGAATCCCAAAGTGTCCAGCATGCATGTTCCCAAGTAAAATGGACTATACAGCAGTAGCCTCCTAACAGGACTCCCTACATTCTCTCTTGCTCCTCACATAGCTACCAAAGAATTCTTTTCAAAGTACAATTCTGATGTTATCCATCTGCTTTATTTCTTCAATAGCTTTAGTTGCTCTTAAGATAAAGACCAAGATCTTGGTCTACATGGCCCCTGATAGCCAGATCTCATTCTATCTCTGCAGTCAAATCTTGCACCATACTGCTTCTCTTCATGTCAGCCACATTGGTCTCCTTTCAGATCCTCAAATATACCATGCAAACTGCTACCCCAGGTCCTTTGCACATGCTTCCCCAGCTGCCTAATATGGTCCCTGCCAATTACCTCCCATTCCTACCCCAAAATTAACTCTCACTCTTCCTGAAGACCTTAACTCAATCCTTGTGTGTGTGTGTGTGTGTGTGTGTGTGTGTGTGTGTGTGCATGCTCAGAGAGGCCTTCAATAATCTCCATAACTAGGTCAATTTCCCTGACTATATACTCCCTCTTCACCATGCACCTCTCCTCTAGAGCCCTTATATATCACAAATTGTTATTATATTTTCATTTTTCTACATCCCCCAGTGAATTTTAAGCTCACCATTTTATTTCATCATCTATCATGGAAGATGATATATAGCTTAATTAATATTTGTTGGATAAATGAGTGTATTAGTTAGGGCAAGACAACACTGCTAAAACAAAGAGACTCAACAATAATTTAGAGATTGAAAAAATGGCTTATTTTTCACCTAAAAACTAGTGGTGAACATTCCATGTCAGTGGGTGGCTCTGCTCCACAGTCATTCAGAGACCAAGGGTGTTGTTTTCAACTGCATATGAAGATTGAGTTCATGGGTTCTAGCCAGTAGGAAGGAAAAAGAAACTTAGAGATGCATATCTAGGTGTCTAAAGTCCCAGAGCTGCAAGTGGCACACATCACTTCTCACATTCCACATGGCAACACCTAACCACAAGGGAAGCTGATAAATGTAAGGTATTTTGGCAGCCATGTGCCCAACTACAATTCTGTTATTATAGAAAAAAAGGAGAACAGAATTTTATAGACAGCTAAGGGTCCTTACTACATAGTGAGTGGATGAATCAATGAGTGAATGAGTGGATGAATTACAATCTTCCCAGCTTCCACATAGCAAGTACCCTGTGCCCCTCACTTCCACTGGATTTTTGCCAACACCGTCAAAGTCCACAATGAGACATTCAGTGCCCAACAGCCAGGGTCGGGTATCTTCTTATGTGGCCAACACTGCTACCACCAGTGCTACAGAACCTGTTCAGCACAAGAAACTGCTCCTCTCCTTTTCCTCGCTCTTATTACTGTGATTCCCCCTCCCTGGAATTCAAGCTTGGGTCTACAATGGCTAAGCTGGAAGGCAAATCAAGTGATGATACTTAACTGTACTCAAAGTTAATCCAGCCCTCTAACACTAGACCATTGCCCTGACACCCAGGTCCTAAGCAAGAGTCCTTCTATTCAGGTTGGGTTCTTTCTCAGCAGGCTCATTGGTCCTTTGTGCAAAGACTCCTGGGCAAATTACCCACAGTCAGTCTCTCCTGACTACTAAGGCATGTTTGAACTAAAGGATATCACAGAGACAGTTCTCAAATTAAGACCTCAACAATACAGGGTAAAGAAAATGTCTTCAAATTGATTCACTTATAAAACTTTATAAGATGATCAAAACTCACAGAGTTGTCAACAAACCAGAAAAGGGTATGTATAGTGTCCTGTTTACTACTACTGCATACCAAACACCCCAAAGCTTAATGGCATAAAACAGCCATTTGATAATGTTCACAGATTCCATGGGTCAGGAATTTGAACAGAGCACAGCGGGGAAGGCGTGTCTTTGCTCTCTCATAGCTGAGTATTCAATAAAGAGGCATCAAAGAGGAGAGTTGCTCAACAGCTGAGGGGTGGAATTATCTGGCAGGATTTGTACCCACACATCTGGTGACTGATGCTAGTAGTCAGCTGGACTCTCAGCTGGGCTGTTGGTTGGAACACCTACCCATGACACTTGGGGTGGTCTCTCCACGTGGGTTAATTGAGCTTCCTTACAGCGTGGTGGCTGAGTGCCAAGAACAAATGTGCCAACAGAATAAAGCAGAAATGCATGGCATTTTTATGATCTGGCTTAGGAAGCCACATAACATTATTACCACCACAATCTATGTGTCAAAGCAGTCACCAAGGTCCGCCAGGGTGCAAGAAGAGGGGACACAGAACCCACCACTTAATGAGAAGAATGTATAGTCATAATGTAAGAGCATGTGCCATGGGAGAGATTTTCACTGCCATCTTTGGGAAATAAAACCTGCCAACATAGGCCTAGTTGATTCTGATAAAAAGCATTTTTTAAGACATAAACCCATTAGCAGGGGCTCCTGGGTGGCTCAGTCGTTAAGCGTCTGCCTTTGGCTCAGGGCATGATCCCAGCGTTCTGGGATCGAGCCCCACATCAGGCTCCTCTGCTGGGAGACTGCTTCTTCCTCTCCCACTCCCACTGCTTGTGTTCCCTCTCTTGCTGGCTGTCTCTATCTCTGTCAAATAAATAAAGAAAATCTTTAAAAAAATAAATAACTAAATAAACCCATTAGCAATATTTTGGAGACAGTAAGGATTTCTACCTTTTGCTATAATGATTAGAAAGGCAGAGTAATACAGTTTGTACAGACAAAAGTACTTTACTTCTTTTTTATTATTTTATTTATTTATTTGAGAGAGAGAGCACAAGTGGGGAGGGAGCAGAGGGAGAGGGAGAAGCAGGTTCCCTGCTGGGCAGGATAAAAGACCTGGCCTCAATCCCAGGACCCTGAGGTCATGACCTGAGCCAAAGGCAATAGCTGAACCGACTGAGCCATCCAGGCGCCCCAAAAATACTTTACTTCTATTACAATAAAACCAGAGCTAATAGCCTCAAAGGCTTTGAAGATCAACTGGCCAAACTGGGAGACTGTCACGTATGTTTACGCAGCATGTGTACCATCTACATGATGAATGACTTAGGAATTAATTTTACACTCTTACAGGCATGACCAACTATAGGGGAAAGAAAAGATTCCCTTTGCAGCTTATATGTCTTTTTCTGTCTTTATATCTGTCCCTGAGTAACCCAAATGCCCTCAGGCCTCACCAGCCTGCAAAGTCACAGCAACAACAGTGCCCACAGTTTTGCCATTTTATGATCTCCACTTACATTCACAGGGTTGTGCAACCATGGCCACCTTCCCAGCCCCAAAGTCTCTCCAGGTGTTGTCACAGTCAGAAAGAAGTCTCTTCACACTCTTCTGCTCCAAATGTTGACCATCAAAGAGTCGCTTGAGGGAGTTGTCTGGACCACCACTTTCACCCCACTCCCCCCCGGCTGCTAGTGCCCTGCATGAAAACATCACACTCAGGACCACAGTCTCACCTGACACTCTGGTACCACCCTGAGCCCTCAAGCAGCCAAGCTGCACCCTGAGGGAATGCTGACACACAGACACCAAGGTTCACAACATCCCTCATTGAAGTGACCCCTCCTCTTCTGCTGTCTCCCTCCCCTCTCACTGCTGCCAGAAATAGCTCTACTCTCAGCGTCAGACCAACAGACAGATGGGAAGAACTGTGTCCACAGCAGTCCCAACTCAGAGATCCTTAGGGAGCCAGGGCAGGGCTGGATTCTGTGCAGAGGTGTGAAGAATGGACTATGAGAGAGAAGGTGGGGGAGGGAAATGTGGCAAAAAAACATATATACATATATATAGGTTATAGTCATTAAAATGACTCCTACTAACCATAAGGCAGTGGGAGTGAGCAGTAGAAACTAGATCTGAGAGAAATTTCTGACTAGAAACAAGAAGATGTGGTTGATTGGATATGAGGTGGGAGGGAGAAGTCAGGGTGACACTAAGATATTCAAATCAGAATGCAGGGTTTAAGAAGAGCACAAGAGATGAGAAAATCGGTTTGAACACATAGATCAGGTTCCTATGGGACATCCAGGCAGAGATGGTCAGAGGGTGGACGGGTGCATGGGCAAGAGGTCTGGGCTGAAGTTATAAGGAGTCAGAAGTCAGTAGAAGCCAGAGCAGGTGCATGCATGAGGTCATCCAAGAAAAGGAAGAAGGAAGGTGTGAAGAAGGGAAGAGGAGGATAGGCTGCACAAGGAGGCTGAGGGGAACGGGTTTCCAAGATGAAACACTTGCCATTAATCCCACACGCCATGTTGTCTTCCGGTATAATTCACTTCTGGGCACATTCCAGTCCTCATTAACATTTCTTTTTTCTTTGGATTGTTTTTTATTATTTCTGTTTTATTAGGCTGGTACAAATGCAGAGTACTTCTCCTAATAAATGGCTTCTTTCATCTGTTATATCACCCAAATGAATTCAAGCACTTACAATTAGCAAGGTTTACATAACAGGTATAATTTCTTGAAAATAAAGTCAGGCCATTATCGTTGATTTTTCTTAATGGAAGCATTTTGTTTTTGAAATAAGCAGCAGGCATTAACCAAAGATATCTGGATAGCTATAATATTCAGCTCTGCTCATAACCTGTTTGCTACTCTCTTGAAACTAATCATAATTCTGGGACAAAATAAAAACATTAGGAGATTAATAAAAGCCATTTTATCAGACAAGGCTCATTCTTCTTTAGTGCTATATTTATCACACAAGGGAAAATTACTTTATTACATGGGTAGCAATGCATTTATGACAAGGCACTTGAAAAATAAGTCTGATGTTCATTCTGAAATTCCATTTCTAAGTAGTTTTAAGCCTTGCAGCCATCAGAAGTCATTTTTTTTAAACTACTACATGCTTTTAAGTGCTTTGTTCTTAAATAAAAGGACTTGGCAGGTGTATGTATTACAATTTAGACTGTTGATATATGGTGTATGTTAAATCGTAAATGAAATTCAATGCAATGGCCATTCTAAATCTAAATAGTTAGGCAAAAGAAAGGTTTCTTTTTTAATTATTCAGTAATTTCGCATAGGCAGATAATTCCAAGGAAGGGGGAGAAATGCCACCTTTGCATTTAGAAGATCAGTGGTAAGTCATTGGCCTTGTTAACCTGAGTGTCACTGGCTTACCCCACCGGTCAGTTAAGAACTCCAGGGCTCTGCAAAGTGTCCGCTCCACCCCAACCTAGCCCAAACCAGTAATTCTGGGAGGACTTGGATGGGGCAGAGAGTGCCCATCAAAATCCATTCTCTCATTTCAAGATATAAAATTGTAACTGGGAAGCGGTTGCCCAGCCAGGGAAAACCATTTCCCTCTCCTTTGGCAGTTAGGTAGCGGTGAAAGATAGACTCGGGCATATTTTTGAAACTTTTAAGTGTATTTGAGCAAAAATGGATTCCAACAGGGCGGCGCCAAAACAGAGTAGTTAGGAGCACTCCACCAACGAGAGCGAGAGCAAAGACTTCTGGAGAAAAAAAAAGTGGAAGCAGGGGCGCCTGGGTGGCTCAGTCGACTGTTAAGCCTCTGCCTTCAGCTCAGGGTGTGATCCCGGAGTCTTGGGATCGAGCCCCGCATCAGGCTCCCCCACTGGGAGACTGCTTCTTCCTCTCCCACTCCCCCTGCCTGTGTTCCCTCTCTCACTGGCTGTCTCTATCTCCGTCGAATAAATAAATAAAATCTTAAAAAAAAAAAATGGAAGCAAAGCAAGGATATTATTTGATTGGATAAAGCTGAAGCAGTCTCCTTATTTGGAAAAGCCTAGTTAGCTGTTCCCGTGATTTGCTGTCCTTGGGTTTTCTTTCTTAACCTTGAAGCATTTACAGGCTTAGGTTTTGGGTTGCTTAGGTAAGTGCTCAAGCATTAAAACCATCACAGCCTAATGGCCTCCTTGCTTAATTAATTTAACAGTAGAGACACATAACTCATTCTCCAGTGATGTGTGCCACATCCAGACCAAGGCTTTTCAGAAGCAGGTCTCTCTCCTCCATGCTTTCTTTTTTTCCCCACACCAGCTGGATGCAAATGACAACCAGGTCCAAGGGGACCACAGAAACTCCAGATGGAAGTCTCCTGGGTCCCTGAATCACCACATGGAGAACCATCCACTGACCACCGGACTGCTGTGTGAACAAATTATAAACTCCCCCTGTGTTTGAGCCATTACACATTTTGGTATATATGTTGCAGCAGGTTATCCTGTCAATACCGGAGGATGACTCATCCGTGTTTATAAACAAGTAAAATCAGCTATGCAGTCAGTTACTATGTACCAAAGCCTTTTTTTATTTTCCTTTCCACTCTCCTGGCCCTACCTGAGGCATCCCAGGGTGAGGCAGACAGCACTGCACCTGCTGAGCTTCACCACCACACTGCCTCGGTCAGGCACACCGGCCACTTCTGAGGAGACCTCCAGACATGGCCGCCACAGCCACCACCACCCCCGCACTTCCCTTGTATATTCTGGGCACTGCATATGCCCTGGCTCAACACTTCCACCCTCCCTGAACGCTGCCACTTCTTCAGCTGGAACTCTTGATGTATGGAACCTCTTCCAGCTTTGTGGTGACACAGGTGAGAATATTCCCCCCCTTTTGGTAACAAAGTCATTTGGCTTCAAGCAACTGAAAGAGAACACCCGACTAATGGTGGCTTAAGCAATAAAAAGCATTTACTTAGCTCACTTGACAAGAAGTCTAGAGGTTTAGAGTTCCAGATTTGGTGCAGCATTTCCACAACACCATCAAACATCTAATCTCTTTCCAACTAAACTTTACTATTCTTGGTCCTTCAGCTTTTTATCCCTAGGCATGTCACCCCTAATCACAAGGTAACTGCCACAGATCCAAGCAGCACCGCACACAACATCCACTGAGCAAAAGGTAACAGTTCTCCTCAGAAGCCCATCTGCAGATTTCTCCTTGCAAAGCATCAAATAGAACTCCTCACATATTGGGTCATGCTGGCTCTGGGAAGCACTGGGGAAGGGAAACTCTGTCCAAAGGAATAAGATTGCCAGCAGTAACTAAAATCAATCACGATTTTAGCCCCCATAGCTGAGACCCAAAAAAAAAAAAAAAAAAAGACTGGTTGTTGTGAAAAAGAAGGGGTGGAGGGACAACTCGCAATTGGCTGCCACAGATCCCAATTCCACAGTACTGCCTTCTCCTCACAGAAAATGTAATCGAAGGCTTCTCTGTCTTTTATGACCCAGACATAAGTCCATGGGGGACTGGCCAGGTACAAGACTAAGTGGCAGGAGCCCCTGGGTGGCTCAGTTGGTTAAGCATCTAACTCTTGATTTGGGCTCAGGTCATAATCTCCGTGCTTAAGATTCTCTCTCTCCCTCTCCCTCTGCCCCTAGACTCCCCCTCCCATCCTTCCCCTTCCCTGTCTCTCCCTAAAAAAAAAAAAAATGACTAAGTGGCAGACATCTGCCCTCTATATCGCTCTCTCTCTCTCTCTCTCTCACACACACACACACACACACACACACACTTGCTATGACTATGGTTTTGGTTCTGATCGTGTGGGTCAACTTTTATCAAGCCTGCCTCTCCCTCTTAATGTAAGAGCTCATCTAGTGGTAATCAAAAAGGTTTCCTTGCAGCAACACCCACCAGTTTGAGACATGAGCTCACCATACATATGCATATTATATCCCATAATAATCATTGTTTGGGCTCAAGACACAGATTATCAGCCCAGTGCTCCCACTTCTCATTTGCCTCAGCAGAGCTGACCTGATCAGACATCAAATCAACAAGCACATCATTTTTCATACATAGACAACATTAGTCAGAATGTATCAGAAGAAAGTCTTAACCTAGAACTACACATTCCAAGAAGAAAATATGGCCGGTGTTCAAGTCACATTAACCACAAACACTAATAATGACAACAAATCAATATGAACTGCACTTAATTGTGAGAAAGACCAAAAATTGCCATAAGGAGCACACTACTTGTCAGGAATGGTATGTGTTAATAATAATTCCAAGAGAAAAATTCATCCACAACTTCAAAGAGTAACTTTTCCCAGGGGAAATGAAATTAATCATAGAAAAGGAAATGCAACAGAATTAAATGAAATTTTTTAGGCTCTTAATATTTTCCTTCTCCCTATTTAAATGATTCCCAAAATGATGGGCTCCGGTTGATAAAAGATTCCAGAACAATCTGAGATGAGGCTTTCTGATCGTCTATACTCCATACTTAGGGCAGTTCACAGGCCTTTGTGATAAGACCGGCTGTGCCGCTGACACCAGGTTTCTGATAGAGTGAATTTATTAAAACACTTTATCTACCAAGGTGGTAACAGGTAAGATGTCTCCAGGGCTTCAGTTTAGGTCGGTGATTTCTAATCTCCATAAATTTCTTTGGAACTGACTGTAAACTAGTTAAATGGTTGGCTGGTGACAAAAAGATGAGGAAAATAATGAATGCATATGAAGCAGCACAAAAGATTTGGAGGGATTTGTATCTGCTCTGTAATTAGGTTGGCGCACGGGAAATTAAAATTCTCGTTGGCCTCCTCCTTCCCTGCCTCCCTCCCCCCAGGCCCCCCCTTCGTGTCCCCAATAAAAGAGCTCTGCAAGCAAATGGGAATGGCAGTTTGAGGTCAAAGACACAAAAAGAGAAAGGAAGATGATTGGGGGGGGGGGATGAAAAGAAGAGGCAAGCGAGGGAGGGCTCTCCCGGGTCCCCCAAGGAGCAAAGGACTCTCCCACAACCGGAAACTGAGACTTCGGGTAGGTTCAAGGACAAAAAGAGCTGCAGAGAATTTTCCTACCTCACGTTTCTGTCACCACAGCTCGCACACTGGGGTGTCACCATCTGTTTGGGTTCCTCCTTTAGACCAGGGGTAGGCAATGCACCTGTCTTTGTGCCAGCCTTCAGAATGATTTTTACTTTTTTTAACAGTTACGTTTTAAACGGTTATTTAAATGCTTACATCATGCTCTCAATTTTGCCTCTTGGAAGAGTCTCAAAACGTCTCAATCTAAAGTCTTTACTCTCCAGCCCTTTAAGGCGAAGTTTCCAATCCTTGCTGTAGATGAGACCTCTGGGGTCACCACTGCTCATTACATTCTTACCTCTTGGATCAAGGAATGCCTGGTGGTTGGAAGGATTAAAGAAGGGTTTTTTTTTTTTTTTTAAGATTTTATTTGTTTATTTGTTAGAGAGAGAGCACAAGCAGGGGGTGTGGCAGGCAGAGGGAGAGGGAGAAGCAGGCTCCCCCCTGAGCAAGGAGCCTGATGTGGGGCTCAATCCCAGACCCTGGGTTCATGACCCGAGCTGAAGGCAGACACCTGACTAAGCCACCCCGGCACCCCAGATTAAAGAAAGTTCTAAGAGAGGATTCTGAAACAAGGTGTAGACATTGTTTTTCATTTGCAAATGAAAAACTGAGGCCTGGAGATATTAATTGGCTGGCCCCCGGTCCAAAAGCTATTGCGGGCCAGGGCTAAAGGTAGAATCCCCACTTGCAAGGAACCAGCTGATGTGACAAGGCCAGCATAGAGCACTCTACCACCTTTCCAAGGCTCTCTTTCCGGCAAACTGATCACAGCTGTTCAGGGTGGACCTCGAGGAAGAGAGACAAATACATTTAGCAGGAAGTTCCCCCCAAAAAACCAATCTTATTCCTAAAGAGAGGAATAGTTTGAGACTCAACCCCTGGGGAAGTGACAAAGCTGACATTGTCTCAATTAATCTACATGGGCCTGTTGGGAAGACACTGAAAAATGTGTTTCCTGTGAGGTTCAAAACTGATCTGTAATGTACTTACTGGTAAACTGCAAGAGGACACATTGACAAAATAAAAATAAATTTATTTCACTATGTATGCTCAGAATTATATCAGAGGGAAAATAATTTGTTTGGTAGATTTTATGCCCATTTTTAATGTCTCGAGTGATAAAAGAGTTTCTGACTCTTTCCTAGGGAGGCTACTCCCTAAACTAATACTTCTGTTGTCATTCATGTTTGCCAAGGCAATATCTCACGGTCTAACAGGTTTATTTGCCACTCAACACAGATGCTGAATTGAAACCGTTCTAATAATACCCGAACTGTATTATAATTTTAGCTGTATTTTCAAAAGCTTGGGGATATAAAATCTCGATATGTATATTTTTAAAAATACTGATGCTTTCTTTGGAATTTGGGAGCAAGGAGTCAATGAATTGGGTAAAAATAAACACTATGACCTGCCATCTGGGCAGTTGTAATTAGCCTAATGCTACCGTGTAGGTG
The DNA here is from genome assembly GCF_002007445.2 of Ailuropoda melanoleuca. Taxonomy (NCBI): domain Eukaryota; kingdom Metazoa; phylum Chordata; class Mammalia; order Carnivora; family Ursidae; genus Ailuropoda; species Ailuropoda melanoleuca. The sequence continues at coordinate 35,007,989 of NC_048232.1, read as the reverse complement.
AATTGCGGCTTTACGTTATCTAGACAGTGTTAGAGAAAAACCCTTCCCTCCTCCCTCCAGAGTGCTCTTTTGAAAGTCTTGCTGCTCTAGTTAGTTCGGTGCTATTTATTTTCACTTGTGTTCATTACTTTAGTCCTCAGGAGTAATGTTCAGTGTTTAGCAACAATAAATTTTATTTCCCACGTGTCAGTCTGGTTACAAAGCTGATACAAATCCCTCTAAATCTTCTGTGCCGCCTAGTATGCATGCATTATTTTCCTCATCTTTTTGTCACCAGCCAACCATTTAACTAGTTTACAGTCAGTTCCAAAGTAATTTATGTAGATTAGGAACCAAGAGGAGTCCAAAGCCCTCCAGGCATCTCACCTGGCCCTCGCTGCCCTGGATGGGCTTCTCCCTCTATCACATCAACCCCTCCTACACCCTATGTTGAGCTGTGGCACTGCCTTTACTCAACTCCAGCTTCAGAACACAAGCTCTCCGCTCCTAATCAATCAACCAACAATTATTCCTACACGTGTAACGCTCTCCTGAGGAGCTGCTTTTGGTAGATAGATAGATAGATGACAACAGATGGCAAAAAGGCAATATAAAACAAGTCATTTTTTCAGAGCAATTGATTTAAACTTGGCTAAGGATTCCAGTAAGTCTTATCGTTTCAAAAGTGAGTACACAAAGGGTAAAAGGAACAAAATCATCTTCAACTAAAATGCCTCCATTTTAATTTATGTAAGCATTGACCAAAGACAACCTATGCTAAAATACATGTTGACTCTTTAAGCCATTTAGACCTTTTGCAAAGATTACTCCAATGTAACAGAAGTCCTTTGTCCATAGAGGCTGTATTAAAAAGAGGCGATGTCATTTTCTCTAAGGTTAAGGCAATCAACAAATAGTTATTGAGCGCCACCGTTTACTCTGTTTTGTGTTGAGAGCTACAGAGAACGTCATAATCAGCCCCAAAGAAGTGATGATTGCAGACCCTCAACACAAAGACGTCAAGATCAGGGAGAAGGCCGTATCCAGAAAATATGAAAGAAAAGAGATGCAAATCGATACATCCTTTTTCTCTGTCCTTTTGTCTACATCTCTTCCCCCCATCACCAGGGTAGGAAGCTTAAGCTTGATCCATTAAGACATGGGTGTCGTTTTACAGCAGGGACAGAATGAGGCCATAGAAACCAGAGCAACCAACATTTCTTACAAACAAGGCTTCGGGACACTGTTTACAAAGTTCTGCCCAAATTTTCGAAGGCTCTAATGAAATAATTCACACGTACCAAGAAAACCCTGCCTTCAGGTGACTTTGCATCTTGTTCAGCGGGTTCATGCTCTATTTATGCCTTTTTTTTATTACATTATTAAGAAAACAACCGCTGAGAAGCACCAAATTTATAAATCATGTCCTTTCAGAAATTTGTTCATGAGAGATTGAATCGAAACAAAAAACTTAAGGCTGTCCAACCCAAACTAGACAAGATAACCAAAACCCTCACCAAGAGCAAACAAAAATCACCCGAACAGAATTACATGTTCAGCAGATAAAACCTACAAAGAACACACCAAATTTTAATACTGAAACACTTTGGATCTTCTGGAATGTTATTACACTTGACCATCTAGTCATTGGTTAATAGGTCTTTTTTTTTTTTAACTCTATTAGTATTTTACCATGTCATCAGGTTAAAAAAGTATCTAGGGATTGTTGTTTCCACAGTGGATTCGTAATTAATATGTTCCTCCTGGGGCTGATTTTCCTCACCTCTTTTCATACCGTAAGCTTCTTTCAAAATTATTTTAATCTTTGGGGTGACTGTAAATGGACAACAGCCCGACCTTCATTAGTAAACACATCACAATTCTCTAACCTGATTTCCCTGCTTCTTCATTAGGGATAGCTCAGGGGCAGCGCCGCCGGAGGATGTGCGCAGTCTTTCTCCGGGTTCTCTGCTTTGATGGTGACTAGAAGCAGGCAAAGTCCCTCGGCTAGTTTGCATGTTAAAGGTACTTCTGGCAGGTGTCTCATCGAAGATCTAAAAGCTCCTCTCCTGTGTAAGCAAGGGCAAACTCTCTTCAGTGACATGAATTGACAATAAGAAGCATATTTCACAAACTTCAATAACCCTTTGTACCTCTTTTTTTTAAGCCATAAAACCTACATTAGAGAAAGTTTGGACCTAATGTTTTCTATTGTGTCACCCTGCCCTACGTCCCCTAGTCACCAACAGCGTAAAGTCTTTTAAGATGTCGCTGCCTCTTAATTCGAGAGAACCAGGGCAGAAATCTCCAAGTCTGGCTTTTTAATTATTTTTTAAATATTTTTCAATTTCCGAATTTGCTTGCATATCACTCACTTATTTATATACAGAAGTGCTTGAATTATGCATAAAACCTTTTAAAAGGCATTTTTCAGATAAGGCACTTTGTATTATTAAGCATTGTAAATTATTATTGCACATCCCTTTTATTGTGTAGCTCATTTTAAATGGGCCAGAATATTTTAATCATCCAAGAAAAGCCATAGTTTATAGCTTAAAATTGAAAATATATCTGCACATTTTTTTCCATAAAATATGCATGCATGATTTTCAGCTCCATTTAACTAATGTGTTTTGGAAATATGTTACAATAGTAAATGCAACAAATCTCAGTCAAGGAAAAAAGTAACATAAAAAGTTTGATTAATAGCAACCCTTTTTTTTTTCATTTTACAGAAGTCCGTATTTTGAAATATGAAATTCATTTTACATAGATAACTTCTGTATTTCCATGCCATTTATCTAAACTGAAGTATATCACAACTCTGGGTGCAGAATTGCAAATTATATCAAAGAAACAACTGTCAAAACAACATAAATTACCCAGAATGCATTGCCAAAGAAAAAATTGCCACTGTTAAAGAATTAAAGAGTACTCCAAAAAATCAGATCACGCCCACAGCATGGATGCATGTAAGTTCAGAAATGTAATATATTTGCAAGCATGGTATTGAAAATTATTTCTTAATTGAATGAGTAACGTGAAAATGAAAGTTGTTGGATCGTTTGGATTGATGAGCTTCTCCTGGTAAGCATATAAAACATGCATGGCTCTGTACGTCAGAGAGTCATTTCCTTGATGGTATCACTTTTCTCAGATGTAACTTCACAGTAGAACTCAGCCAGTCTTTAAAATGTGTATTAAAAATTGTGGATGAAAGCACATTTCTGTAGGGCAAAATTGGTCTGTGGTTTCTACTATAAGAAAGAGAATGACTGTGCAGGGTACAGGAAGTCTAATTGTATGGTTTGTATGGTTGGGTAGTAGCTAGGGTTTTCAGCTCAACCACACACGGCATGAATAACAACACATTGAATTTACATAGCAATTTCCTCAGTGGAATTCCAAGAACTACATAATCTCATTTAGACTCATAACATCTCTTCTTGGAGCCACAAAGTCGGAAATGTCTCCATTTTAAACAATGGAATAGGGGACGCTTATAGAAATTGGACAACACCTTGCACCGAATAGATTAGAAAGTGCTTTCCTAGTAATGACAGAACTTCCAATATTCCCTTAGAGAGATTCCAAGTGCACAGCCCCTCTGACCACGTGCCTGTGCCCACGCGTGGGCACCACATTGTCCCAGTGGCCAGCATCAGACCACCGTCAGACAGACAAGCGTCTGTAGTGGGAAAACCAGACCTTTGCATTTCAACACCTTCCCTCCTGGACCACCACCTTCTGCTACCACCACCCAAGCTGACACCCGTGCCTCCTCACTCTGTCCCGGGCCTGTGGCACTTGGCACACATCCCTTGCTTCAGCCCCCAGTGGCTCTGGTCTTCCTAGCCTCTGGCGTCTACGAACTGGATCTTCTCCTCTGCTTATTGCTAAGGATTAGCATATGTTACAACACGACTCTCCTCCTCAGCTCTGACTTCTGTGCCTCGGTTCTCCTTCCTGGCTTCGCCTTCAGAGTCAGGGCTGCTGCTCATCTTCAAACCCTGCCTGAGGCCTGATGCTTCCATATGTTACTATAGGACAGGCCCCAGCCAGCCTATCAGCAGCCTGGATCCCTGTGACCTCAGCGCCCACTCTAGGGCGAGCCGCTCCTATAGCAATGGACTCTAGGGTGCTTCTGTGTAACTCTGATGGCCTCAACATGGGGTTAAGGAGGACGGAGTCACAGACCAAGACCCCAGGCAGCCTCACCCATTCTGTGGCCACAGATATACCGCCTGGTGACTAGCCAGCAATGCTGCAAAGACCTAGTGTTCTTCGCAGAAGACACAGGGAAGTAGTGAAAGTGATTACAAGTTTGACAAACACCCTGCAAGACGCAAGTTCTACAAGCAATGGAACTGTAGCATAATGCTCCTAGGAGATGGGTATTATGTGAGTGTAGTCATGTTGCTTAAAACCCAGCACCATGGCCGCATTGCTCCTGCAATAATCTACATGACCACCAAAAAGAAAAAATGGCAGCCAGTGGGGCTTTTCTGCTGAGCAACAGACCAGTTTCCTGAGATAATCTGAGTTGTACTGGTGGGCACTTTAAGACAGGCAAGATACTGCCTCTTGAGAAGATAGATTCTGGCCTCCAGAGCCACCTTGACTGTTTGACTTGGCCTTGAAAGTGTGTCCCCTTGAGCCCCGGCATTTCTCTCCGCCCTGATCTTCCCTGGCCATTTCCTGATGGGAACTCACCTGCTTCTATAACCTTTCACCACCATTCCAGCCACTGGCTGTACCGGCTCTTCAGGGCAACTTCCTAGTGAGCCCTTCTCAGGCTGACCCAATTAGCTCTTCATTCATTAGAACACCCACGTACAATGTCCTACTTCCCTCCTCTGCAGCTTATCCCCACTGAGTATTTGGTTTAAGTGATTTTCAATCATTACCATTCACTCACACTCTAACTCCCAACCTCTCCAGCCAAAAAAACAAACAAAACAACTATATTTTTTTTTCACCAAGCACCCATTCCCTTATTTTTTTTTTCCCTTTCTAACATAACCCTAGTTTGTTCAGTATGAAAGAAGGCCTAGCTGAAAATATTCTCCTTCCCAGACCCCTCTACAGCCAGGGTGGCCCCAAGACTCAGATGCAGAAGGAAAGCTTTGAAGAGAGCATCCCTTTCCAAACAAAAGGATAGACTCAGAGGCAAGCAAGTTGGGCCCTTTTTCTTCCGGTATGCATATACAGCCAGAGATGGAAAAGTCAGCTCACAATTATTAGGCACCAAGCCTGAAGAAAAAGTCCCAGGCTAAGGCTGGCAGAATGGAAATATAGAAGGAGCTGGGACTCTGATATGGTGTGGGGATGCTTCTCAGCCATGGGCTGCCCACCTGTAGCTTCTTATAAGAAAAAAATAAAATAAAATAAAATAATAAAATTAAATTAAATTAAATTAAAATAAAATAAACCTATCTGGCAAAGGCACTGTAGTCAGATCTTTCAATTACTTGTAGCCAAATACATTCTTACCTGATACTTGCTCTCCGTTTTTCCCATTAAATTTTGACTAGACTGGGCTATTGTTTTCACACCTGATGCTCAAAGCTCAAGGTCTTCCTTTCACACTTCCTAGCTTTTTAATTTTTAGCTAGACACACATCCCAATATTTGACCTACAAGACTAAAGCCCCTTCATCTTCTTAGTAAAGCACAGTGATGATGAAATAAAGCACTATTTAGGCCTCAATACTTCAGTACTACACCCTGACTTAAACCAAGGGAGCATGAAGAAACAAAAACAGCAAATCATTTCATATCAGATCTAGGTTTGGGTCCCTTCCTCATTACCCACTAGTTGTAGAGCCATGAGCATGCCACCCAAACTTCTCCAAGTTTTAATTTCTTTATAAATTAAAGACAACAATGATGTCTACCTCATAGGGCTGCTGCTGGTATTCAATGAAAAAGCATATGTATAAATAATAATAGCTATTATTATTATTGGCCATACTAATTACCTAAGAGAAGAGTCTTTCTTCCATATAAAAATGCATTTTTAACTAATTTCTTTTCTGGATGTATTTCCTATAATTTTGTCATAGTTTTCTAACCGTTTCCAAGCAAAAGATAAGATAAAGGCACTAGAAGCTACCTCTCTTGTGGAAGCTCAATTCTAATTACAGGTGGACCTGGAGAGGCCCTAAGAAGGACTCTTTTGATCCTGGATTGGATGAATGGACCATGAATTTGCCCATACCGGCAAAACCCGAAACAGCAGTATCACCACCACCCACCATGCATGATCTACAAAACCAAGCCTCCAAAGCCAACTAACAGAAAACTGGAAGTTTTCTAGTGAGGAAATTTTGAATATTCATTAAGGGGACTTTTTTTTTTACTTGTATGCTGTGAATTTCTCTTTTCTCCTCTGTGCTGTAAATAGAAATCATCTTGCGGGTTCTATGAGTGTGTCCCATATTATTATCTTTCAGAAAGGATAGAAAAAGAAAAAAGTACTTGCAAAATCTGCCTTCCCTCTCCTCCTTTCATTTGTCCACTTAGGAATAATTGGCCGTAAATACCCAGGAAGAATTTGAGATACATCTTGTAAACTTACGTAGAAAATAGCTAATACCTAAGAGAAGAAAGAAAAGAGCTAAGAAGAAAATACCTAAAATCAAGAACGGGGGGGTGGTTTCCTAAGGATTCTGAAAAGCAGGGCATGTTTCTAAGCATCTTCACACAGTGACAAGAGCTCTCTTTAAGTTGTCATTGTCATTTCCATAATGCTTAGATCTTGTGATTTTTTCAGTGCCTGTGCAGTCTGCAATACGCAGCAGCACGCTGATGAGGGCTGCAAACCCCTCCTTGTCGAGTTTAGGCTTTTGTCCCCACTGTCAAGGTGGGTGAGTGTCACTGTCTTCATTTCTGCCTGCGTCTCATGCAGATCTGGACATTAACTTCTGTACCAATTTCTATGAATACTCACTGCAACCTTGTTGATCATCAACCCTGACAAGGTTAAATTTGAGAGCGTGAAAGTCAGCTGAAAACAGTCTGGGGAAGTGCGCTTGGAGAAGTGTCTGGATGTTCCCAAGCCTGTGAGAGAAGGGTGTTTGCGGCCCTCCTCGCGTCCCTGAGGCCTGAATCCAGCCCACTCTCCTAGTCCCCAGCTCGATCCCTATGACACCCAGCCCTGAATCAAAGGCTGATCTTGTCACATTTTCTGTTGTTCTCGTCACTGAGACCTGGTGCCGTGTGAGGGAAACACCTCTTCTAGAGTTAAACAGAAGAGGTATTTGCCACCTTGTATGACAACTTACCTTCTCCAAAATACTGTTTCTTCAGCTATAACATGTCAACAATACCAACAACATATGGGCACTGTCTTATGTTTCTGGGGCAGGGGCTCATTTGACCAGGGAATTTCACTTTGGGGGGATCTATCACAAATCATCTGAAATGCGTATTCCCAAGTGTGTGTTTTTCCAGGGTGTCCTTCCCTCTAGACTCTCCCTTAACACACCCATCCTGCAGGTTTTCTCCTGTCTTCTACCTCTAGCTCCCTCTTTCCCTTATTGCCTAAACCCACTTCCTTCTCTGCAGACAAGGATTCTTCTTCCTAGAAAAAGAGGAAACAAATGCAGAATTCTCTCTGGCAGGCAGGACAGGTGGGGCACCTCCCTCCTCAAGCAACTGAGAAGGAAAATACCTCCTTTTTTATTGGAGAGAATCTGATCATGGGCTACTTAAGGCTCTGAGTGTAAAGACATGTGATTCTCCTCTTCCTTCTTACACTCAACAAACATCAGTTAAAGCCCTACTATGTGCCAGGTGCCATTCTAGTTGCTGGGGTACATTTAGTGGGGGGGGGGGTAGACAATAAGCAAAATGTGGGAATAACAAGATCAAACTTACCATTTTACGGGCTCACCCAGGCTTCTATGTGTAGAATAGGACATAGGAGGAAAGTGGAGGTCAGTTGTGGGCGATAGCAGAAGTGGTCCAGGAGGGAGGCGGTGCTGGCTCGCACCAGGGTGAGGCAGAACACTTGGCAGTGAGAGGTGCTCCCGTTCAGGATGGGTTTCAAGTGCAGCACTAACAGGATCTGCTAATGAATGGGATGTGAGGGCATGAAGGAGTGCAATGCAAAATGCCAAATATTTTTCCTGAGCAGGAATTGGTGGTGTCATTTCCTGAGAGGGAAAACACTGGAGAAGGAGCATGTCTGGGGAGAAATTGAAGTTTTCTTTATCCATCTTGAATTTAAGATGACTATTCAATATCCAAGTAAAATGGTCAAATGGGCAGCTGGAAAGCAAATCTGGAATGCAGGGAACAGGTCAGAACGAGAGATAAAAATATTAGAGTCATCAGGACATAAATGGTATTTTAAACAATATAACTGGATACCATCCGTCATGATGACAGCAAAAGGTAGATGGAAGAGGAACAAGAGCTGAGCCTGGCATCATTCCTAACTTTGGAGATTCAAGAGGGAAGAAGGAAGAGTGAGAAAAAGGAGCCTAAGAAGGAAGGAGAGAACTAGAGGAACGAGGTGTTGAGGAGGTCAAGACAAGAAGGCTTCTCAGAAGGAGGGAGTGTGGGGTGTGTCAGTGCTGCTAAGGGGTAAGATTCAGTGACCTTGACCATGGGGGAATGGGTAGGACAGCCTGACTGGAGTCTGCTCAAGAGGCAACAGGAGGCGAGTACATAGAGGTGGGGAAGACACAGCTCTTCAGAGAGGTTTTGCTTTACAGGAAACCAGAAGCACAGGGCAACAGTGGAGGATGATCAAGAGTTTCCAGAGACAACCTGGAAAGGAGAAGTATGGGATGACAGTTCCGGTTTTAGTGCAGGCATCCAAGGTAGGGCTCACAGGAGGTGCGCCAGGTTTGGAGGGAGGCTACATAGAGCATAGTTTTGGAATGTCACTTTTTGTCTGTAGACAGCCACCTTGGATGTTGGGTTCACAGCTCTGAATGAGCTAAAAAAAAAAAAAAATCTAGTTTAGTGTTCTCAATTTGAACTATTTTCAAGTGTCCCCAAAAGCCAGTGACCTGTGGTGGTTTGTAATATGGCTCAGACACAGATCTGAATGACCCATACTCCAAGGCTACTGTGCAGGACCGAATTACTTAGCTGGTGAACAAACCCAGCTGACATCCCGGGATCCAGTGTCAATGTCATTTGTTCATATCTGAAAAACAGTATTTTTTTAAAAAGGAATTTGTTCCCAAAAGAAAGCCAATCTTTATTTTTTTTTAAGATTTTATTTATTTATTTGACAGAGATAGAGACAGCCAGCGAGAGAGGGGACACAAGCAGGGGGAGTGGGAGAGGAAGAAGCAGGCTCCCAGCGGAGAAGCCTGATGCAGGGCTCCATCCCAGAACACCGGGATCACGCCCTGAGCCGAAGGCAGACGCTTAACGACTGAGCCACCCAGGCGCCCCAGAAAGCCAATCTTTAGAGTCAGGAATGGCCCAAGAGAGTTCCAGGAAGATGATTTTAGGACGTGGACTAGAAATCATTTGGGGAAGAAGAATTACATGCTATCGTGGCCCTTGTAAATATGGAGATTTGCAAAGATTTTGAGGCACATGTGTGTGAATATCAAAGGTCTTCATTCCTGTTGCTCAGATTCAGAGAGCTCAGCCTGACTCACTGGGTTCTCTGCAGGAACTTCCATAACCTCCGTGCCACCAGCAGTAGCCCCCCCTAACTCATGCCCGGCTCCTCATGGTCCTACCTGTCCTCTGTCCAGACACAACTTCTCGTATGGACCATCTTCCTATACCAAGGGATTCTACTGGCTGTCAAATCACAACCGTTGGATTTATTTTTTTTTTTAAGATTTTTTATTTATTTGACAGAGAGAGACAACCAGCGAGAAAGGGAACACAAGCAGGGAGAGTGGGAGAGGAAGAAGCAGGCTCCCAGTGGAGCAGGGAGCCCAATGCGGGGCTTAATCCCAGGACTCTGAGACCACGCCCTGAGCCGAAGACAGACGCTTAACGACTGAGCCACCCAGGTGCCCCACATCTGTTGGACTTCAATGCTTATAGCCTCCTATGTCAGTGGACAAGCAGCCTAGAGCAAGTGTCCTGACACTGCTCACCACAGAGTAAACCGTCTCTGTTTAAAAAGTAGGAACTTCCCATGCCCACAGCCTCCTCGCCTGAAAAGTAATCTAACCAATGATATGTGGCAAGAGTCTAACATGCCCTGGCTCAAATTATCCCATTAGGTAGACTTGATGTGTTCATATCACTACTCACCTGTGACCTGTTTCTCTGGGCTTGAAGCAGGCCACAGTCCTCCATGCACTTGGCTGGGTACGTGCCTACTTTGTCCATCCAATCATAACATCGTCATCATAATCACAACTTACTTTGTGCCAGGCTCTGGCCTAAGTGTTTTAACCTTTGTGATAACTCAGTGAGTTAGATGCAGTTATCCCCATTTTATATATAAATAACTTGTCCAGGATCACATAGCAAATAAGCTAGTAAGTGGCAAAGCTAGGATTCTAAGCCAAAGTGTCTGTTCTAATGTTCTGATACTCCCCAAGTGGGTCCCACATCCTATAGTCAAAGGGCTGGGTTTGTGGGGAGGGGAAGGGGGACAAGTTTTTAGCAGTTCATTTTGGCGTATGGTTCAAGCCACATTCACTGGGTTTTAAGTCTTAAGCTGTTTGTGAATTTAATTTTTAAGCTGTTTGTTAATTTCTGACTCCTGTGTATATTTCTCAGTTGGTTCAGAGTTCGACACAGAAAATGGCTTGTAAATTAATGGCCCCCTCAGAAAGCCCAACATTAACCTGGTCCTACTTTACTGAAGGAGCATAAAGGATTAAAAATTAAATAACCCCTTTCTTCCAGTTTAGTCCAGGAGACAAACATAGCTCTGCCTCAATGGGAACCACGCTGGGGATACTTTGCTCCATCAGCAAGCATTCAGGCTTCCCTTGTCCAAGAACTAGCCCTTCTTCCTCAACACTTGGACCGTCACTGTATCAACCTCTCCTTCAGTCTTCTTGGTCCTCCAGCGGCTCTACCCACAGCTCAAATTTGTCACGCAATCCCAGGTTTTTTCTCATGACCAACAAGACTAGAGGAAGGCAAGGAGTCCCTTGTTTTTTGGATAGCCCAGTGTTTTTAAGGGACCCAGAGACATAGTTACATATTCTACCCATCACAGGAACCCCAAGAGCACACAGTTGCCCACTTTGATCTCTCCCCTCACTTCTATAGCATCATAATCTAAAGCAAAAGTTTTCAACAATTACTTACTGAGTGCCCATTATGCACCTGAGATACAGTAGTGAGTAAGAGACAAACGTGGCTTCTCTTTGGCTGCCCTCCTTTTAGAACTCATTCAGCCTGTGGCAAACAACCGGGAGGTGTATGAATCTATATTTTCTTTCCCTGAGTTCTGGGAAAGCTGAATTACATTTGGGACTAAGCCTGAAAACATACCTCTGTGTTCAGAAATAGAAATACCCTTGCAATTCTCCAAAAGGTAATGATTCAGGTAGGATTTTTAACTGCTTATAGAGCCTACAAATCTTCTGATATTGTTTGCAATTTTCTGCATATATACATATGTGCATTTTTCTCTGGAAAGGGTCTATAACCTCATTAGACTCTCAAAGCCCCAGGATCCCACAAAGGTTAAGAAACCACTGCTGTAGAGCAACTTCTAATGAGCAAACGCCTAAGGTAGAATCTGGCAGCAGTTGAATCCTGGGGTTCCGTCTTATCACTAGGAGACGTCAAGCCCACTGGGTGTCCTAGAGGCTGTGGGCACCGAACCTGCAAGCTCTGCTTCTCCCATTTGTCCCCCTGCAAGGCAAGTGTGGAAGGTGCTGTTCTCTCCCTCAAGCTCTTCTTCCTACTCTTGCACATAGTGGAAGAAAGAAGTAGAAAATGCATCCACACGCTGACAATGCAAAAATTATAATTAGATCTGTCCAATCAAAAAGAATTAGGTTTCGGGAGGCCTGGGTGGCTCAGTCCATTAAGCATCCAACTCTTGATTTTGGTTCAGGTCATGATCTCAGGGTGGTGAGATCGAGCCCTGTGTCGGGCTCCAGCTCAGTGGGGGTCTGCTTGAGATTCTCTCTCCCTCTCCTTCTGCCCCTCTCACTCATGCTCTCGCGCTCACTCTCTCTCTCTAAAAAAAAATAAATAAATCTTTCTAAAAAAGTCAGTTTCCCTTTCACTTCTTCTTTAAGTTTGTTAAATTAAAAATTAAAACTTTATTATGAGGCTCTAGACTAATAACACAAAAATAGCAGAGGCAATGAAATATTATCAGTCTCTCAATCTGGAGAGTCTTTTTTCAAATATCCAGGAAATCTATGGGACCATATAAAGATTCCTGATACAATGATAAACTCAACATAGCTACAAGAGTCATTCTTTTGCTAAAATAATGTCCTTTTTGTCATCTCTTGACAAATTAAAAAATAACTCTTCCTCCTTCCTCAACTCCTTTCTATATTTTCTCCCCTTTCTCTGAACATAAACACCAACCTTGCTTCTATTCTGCTGCTTCCTTAAAATTTTTTCTTAATCGGCAAACATGTATGTTTCCAAAGGGGAGAATGACAATACTACAATTTGCTGACAGTTTCACATAAGACGCAGCCTGGGGTTTTCTGTTTACTCTTAGAGAAGCAAAGTATCAACTTCCTAAATGAAAGCTTCTAGAAGGATAGCTTGAAATTTATACACAATGGCACCCTGAACAACTCACCAGGGAAAATGCTGCAACCCACAGCTGTTTGAAACTGCCTGTAATTCAAAACTCTCCCAAAGCTGTTTCTTAGAAGGACCTACATCACCTAATAAAATCATTTGCCAATCTTTCTTTTAAGGTTTTGGTTTCATAAAACTGATTTAGAGTAAATCCGTGACAGGACGACAGGGAATATGGTGTCCCTCTCCAGTGAGATCTAATGTCAGATGGTTCAAGATATGGGGGAAGGGGAGGACAGGGGGCATTATTTTTTAACTGGCAGCAAACTTCCTCTTCAGGAGAAAAATGGCTTTTCTCTGATGGCCTCTTTGGTCATTAAAGGGAACGCACACTACGGCATGATCAAGGACATGACAATGAGAGAGCTGAAAAGTTCCACATTTTTGTATAGAAGGAGCTTTGTGTTGCCAGGAGCAAGGAGGGGATGGCAGATTAGAGGGACAGAGGTGAGAAGAGAAAGAAAAAAATGTCAGGTGGCAGAAGGCCAGGGAGTGGAACTTTTTAAAACAGAGGCAGCTAACATTCGATTTTGAGTGACCTGCTTCAGGGCAACTCCCATCTTTACCATAAAATCTTTATGAACTTTCCTACTTCCATGAGCAGTGCCTGAGGTAAGTGAAGGAGAAGATATGGTGTTTATACATTTTGGTTGACTCAGGGCCTAGACAAGGGAATAGACACAGGAGTCAAGATGACGTGAATCTGAAAATCCTGAGAATCAGGAAATTCGAGCAATAAATACTAAGAGGACGAAGTGCTCCCCTGGGAATCTTCAGAGATGTCTGAGGGATGCTGTGTCCTTGGGCTTTGCCAGACAAGCAGAACCACTATATGGGATTGACTCTAAGGATTACACCTCAGACAACTGTGGGAGCTGTGGAGGAATTCTATGGAAGACGATTGCCTCCTTGTCTGTTGTGGGCCAGAAGTTTCTATAGAGCCTCAGCACCAGCAGTTGGGAAGAAAAGCTGGACATGAAAAGGGGAAAACAAGGACAAACTGGAACCCACAATGGCAAAATGAAGCCCTCATCTCTCTCACCACCTCCAACCTTGACAACACAGGTGACCTGCCTAAGCAGTTGGCACTCTTCTCCATGGAGCTGGGCACACATCTGGCCTAGGATTCGGAGAAGCTGAAGGGGTTGATCCAGCAGGAGCTAGAGGAGCTGTGGGCCTGGCTTCTGCCTTGAGAGAACAAGACGCACCAGTAGATTAGTGACAAGGCACCTGAACTCTGAGAGGGACAGGGACCCCACGCCGAACTTCAATAAATAGTGGCTCACTATGGGCAATAGTGAAAGGAGTCACTCCCATTTTCACATGGTTTTCCTGGACCTGTGGATCCTAGTGATACAAGAAATAGCACCATACACCAGTCACCAAGTTAGAGCATATACCACATCCTGGGGGGCTTTACCGTAACCCTGCAAGGTGTTGCTACCGGATGCCATGAAAACTAAATCTTCAAAAGGCTTTTCCAGATTTCTGTCAGGCCAGGGACTCCAGGGTGATGGGGAACATGGTATGATCAGTGAATTCCATCAGCATGAGTAGTCCATCGCTACACTTCAACTGCTCTTAAATGAGTTCCTCGGTCAGGAGCAATGCTGTGGGAATACCTTGCTGCAAATCATATTATGTAAGCCCACAGATGGTGGTTTTGCAAAAGCACTGAGGGCGAGGAAAACCAATCCACATCTAGGGTGTCTCTTCCAGTGAGAACAGAGCACTGCTTCTTCCAAGACAGATGTGGGCCAAAGCAATCAACCTGCCACCACGTGGCTGTCTCATCCTTTGGGGAACGAGGCCATGTCGGGGGTCAGAGCTGGCCTCTGCTGTTGGCAGGCTGACAGATCAGTCCTCCTAAGTAGAAGACCATGTTGCTGAGTCCACCCATAGCCCCCATCCCTGACACTATGGCCACTATTTTCACAAGCCCATTGAGCAAGGAGAGGGTGACTGGGGAAAGACCCTGAATGACACCCACAGAGCAGGGCATGTTGGCCATCCAATGACTAAGATCTTCCTCTACTAAGGTTGCTTTCTGATGAATAGTCACATGGGACAAACATCTTCATGCCCTATGCCCGTTCAGAAAAATCTATCCACACACTTCTGTGTCACCGGTTTTCCAGTTGTGCTTCTTCTTGGGTGGACCCTGTGTAGCTGGGCCCCCAGCACGCACTAAGCCAAGGGTGGGTGATGGTCAAGTGAGGTCGAAGAAATAACCCAGAGACTACAATGGAAACATAGGTTTGCTGGGGAAATTACATACAGGGAGTCCAGGAGCCGCCAACTAGGCAAAGCGTCTGCTGCTGGGATCTACCTGCAGCAAGCTACATGTAACTTAGCCTAGCAACTATCAATAGCCTCTCCCTCCTTGCACAGCTGGCATTCCAAAGAGATCAAGACTCGCCATCCAGATGCTCTTTATTACAAAGAAGATGCTCCAGGTTGGTCACCTCCAGAGCCTCTGACCTTGAATGCCAAACAACATGTTCTCCTGTACATTCTGTTTCATGTGAATATAGAAGGAGGACGGGATCTCTACATGCTCAAGATAGCGATTAGCAGGGACATTCAAGGACAAACAAGCCTTCCCGCACATACCATAGAGACCCAAAAAGTCACTCCATAATACTGACCATCTAGTCAAACCACTAGCCACTGTCTATGAATTAATATAGAGCCATATCCTGAGCCATCTCTTCTTCCAGCAAAAATGAGTAACTAGGGGTGCCTGGGTGGCTCAGTCGTTAAGTGTCTGCCTTCGGTTCAGGGCGTGATCCCGGAGTCCTGAGATCAAGCCCCACATCAGGCTCTTCCGCTGGGAGCCTGCTTCTTCCTCTCCCACTCCCCCTGCCTGTGTTTCCTCTCTCGCTGGCTGTCTCTCTCTGTCAAATAAATTTTAAAAAAAAAATGAGTAACTAGATGCATTCCTTGAAGTATTGTACAACAGGATTTCCTGTCACTACCATATCAGAGTCGCCTCAGAGTGGGCCAGTAGTGTTGAGCTATCTGCTTTTGGGGTGGGCCAGCCTATCATGCAGATCTATAAACCAGGCGTGAATTTTTTCCCTCCTCTGTCAACTTTAGTCATAGGGAACTCCCCAGGAAGCTGTCGGTATGATTCAGGAAAGAGGAAACAAGACAGCAAGAGTAAGGTCCATAGGCATCTGGGCCACCAGCTCATTCGACTTTCTGTGCATGCAGGACCTGCGCAAGCTATGCTGAATGCCAGCTTTATGGTTTGGTGGGCCAGCCAACACCAGGTTTATAACAGGCAGCTCGTGTTCACTTGGTGGCCGTGGCCAAGTGTTGGGTCTCAACTAAGGTCTAGTAGCAAGCCATAAGATGTTTCTCAAAAGAATAGCCATCTACAAAGTAGGGCAGAGCTTTGCTCCAAAATTCTAAAGGAGGAAGGCAGTGTAATCCACCTGGAGGGACCTGCCAAAGCTCCATATACATCTCAATCTACACAGAACCTTCGAGCACCATCAGATCCACTGGGTCACATGGCAGAAGACTTTCGACAGCAACCGGGACCTGTGGCAGAGCCTTCTCTTTTTCTGGATCATATTTTGGCCCATTTCTGTAACCACCCAAATATACACATGATATACAATGACTTCTATTTCTCCTCCACAAATTTAGAACTTAAGTAAGAAAAGGGGGCTATTTGTTGTGTGCTTCCCAAATACTCTAACACGTGTGGGGACTCTGGCTACCCTTATTGAAATATTTGAGGAAAGGGTAGCCTCCTAAGGCTGGCCGTCTTCAGGGCGCCCAGCGACTGACATGTGTGACATATAGGTCCTAAAAATGGAGGAAGGGACCAAACAGTGATGACTAGAAGACCACTCCTCTGACACCATGACAATCCGTTACAAAGTAAAAAATTCAGTTAATCATCTCTTGGGATTTTTCCACTACGCTAAGCACACAGTTTGACTAATGGACCAGTCATTCTGGCCCTACCGACTGTAAATAACAACCCTAAGTTTCCGTGAAAAGGGAGACCTTAAGTGAAATGGAGGATCATTTTGACTATGTGAACATTATAGTTCCAAACTATTTGCTTCTTATCATATTAACTTTGTATTCTTTCAAGCCCAACTGAACAAAAATGCTTATTTAACCCAGTTTGAAAAACAAAGAGGACAGAGATTTCACTTGAAATGGGATCGTTCTTATTCTTGTCATCTCCACCTCGGACGTAGATATTTAATATTTAAATGTTATTCCCTGTGAGACCTGGACTTTCAGCATTTTGTGGCTATGACAAAATTCAAATCTCAGATTCTACCTTGTGTGAAAATATCATTTCAAAGTGTGTGCCCCAGGAGAATAATAATAAACCTGAGTGTTGGCATTTTTTAAAATGAACTTTTTGCAGAGGTCTCTTAAAATGTAGCTTATTCTCTCTCCTTCCTAGACACCAGAAGTTAAGCCGTGTTGCCTTTCATTTTTCCCCCAAGTTCAATGTGAATCTGCTACCAAATTACTTATTGTAAGCAGAATGAATAATTGCACAATGAAGTAAGATTATTGTGTCTGCATTTAATACTTTAATTATAATATATTATAATAGGCTAACCTTGCCCTTTTATTCTAATTTAAAATGTTACATTAATTGTCTCTAATTAAAATTTGACTATTAAAAACATGTCTGTTGTTTTCCTTTGTTATTAGTATAATCCTGAAAACACCTGCCAACAATCTACTAAATACTAAGGTTGCAGTGATTAATAGTAGCAAATCCTATGAAATCACTTTTTATCCTCAAGCAGTCTGAATAAATTGGGCCATTAAAATATCTTAGCTTAAATGCTACATTGCTCTGGCATGTTCCATAAGGTTGCATCAATTGTCACTTTGCATTCCATAATTCACTCAGTGTGACAAATGCAGCATGCAGGATTTAACCATATAGTGTCCTCTACTGACTGTGGCCTGGCAAGGCTTAGTGGGCATGTCCTTCAGAAAAACATTTATAAAATTATGGAAACAATAGTTTTAAGATTTTCTTTAAAAAAGAAAGAGAGAAAGAGAGAGAGAGGGACAAACTATAAGAGACTATTAAAGATAGAGAACAAACTGAGGGTTGATGGAGGGAAGTGGATGGGGATGGGCTAGCTGGGTGATGGGTATTAAGGAGGACACTTGTTAAGACGAGCATTGCGGGTTGTATGTAAGTGATGAGTCATTGAATTCTACTTCTGAAAGCAATATTGCGCTGCTTGTTAACTAATTAGAATTTAAATAAAAATTTGAAGAAGAAAAAAGATTTTCTTTAAAGATAATTTTCTTGTTTGGACCCTTCCAGACTTTTTGCATAGTGTCTATGAACAGTATTCAAATGACTTCCTGAAAGAGAGCTGACTTTAAGCAAATACATCCTGTAAGCTCTATATTTTGACATATGCCAGAATGACCATCTAATTTCTGCGTTAATTAGAGTGGGCTCTTTTGCAGCAGACTACTTATATGACTAAAAAGGTAATTAACAGAAAGGTGGAAACATTAAGGAAAGGATTATCAGGTTTCTATTGAGCTTTTTGTATTCTAAGTTTGTTATGGTCTGTTTTTACGAATTAAGACCTTCTGCCTTGATTGAATCTATTAACATATTCAAAAGAAAACTGAATTTTACATCAGGAAGCCAGAATTGGTAAGTATTTAAAAGCCTTATACCACTGTGTCATTGGCATATGTGGCAACAAGAGATCCCCCAAATTTAAAGACAAGTCTGAATGTGAAATTGCAATCAATCAACCAATAAAGTAAAAGTTCAATAACTAAAATAAATAGTCAGAAAAGGTAACCCACCTTAACCAGTATCCTGAAACAAATAGCTGAGAAATTTGAAAACACCCAAATTCCAGTCATAATTTCAGAAGCAGGGAACTGTTAAAATGACTGTTTTATATACCTGACAATAATGTAGCACTGCATGTTAACTAACTGGAATTAAAATAAAAACTTCAAGTTAAAAAATAAATAATAAATAAAAAGTAAAAATTTATTTATACAGGAAATATATCAGAAGCCTACGATTCTATTTGTAACATGATCAGTTGCATGGTGACAGAACGTGTTAGTGGAAGAATGAGCCTGATGCTCAGAAAAAGCAAAGAACCAGACCCCTTGCAGATACTTCCTCAGAGTAAAGATGCATGCATCAGGATCTCATAATTCAAAGACACCAGACACCAGCATCACCCAACCACCTCCCTGGCTCGGATTCCATGCTGGTACCACCTGCAGGGTGTAATTTGGCTTCCCAGGTAAATTTTCAACAGAAGCACTGTTGAGCCACAGAGATAACATTCCGGTCGCCTTGGCATTCATTTATTCAACAAATACAAATTGAGCAACTTCTGTGTACCAAACAGAAGGCAATATGGTAGCAGACTACTGCCCTGTGGACCGGAAGTCTAGCCAAAGAGCAGACATTAAACAAATTAACATACAAATAAATGTACAATTATACAGTTTATTAAGTGCTATGAAGAAAAGATAAGAAACAGTAACTAGAAGGACTTAATTTGATCAGAAGGTCAGGAAGGCCCTCTGTGTGGAAGAGATATTTAAGTTGATATTTGGAGCGTGCAGTAACCTCGCAAAGGGTTGGGAACGAATGGCACCCGCAGAGGGAACAGCAGGTGAGGCAAGAAGGGCTTGGAGCATGTGAGGATCTCCGGATGAGAAAACACTAGCATGAATAAGATGAAGGGGGATGGAGGGGGGTGGTGCCAGAGACAAAGCTGGAGAGGGAGATAGGGCTCAGACCAGGCAGGGCCAAACTCCTTAGTGTTGGGACTTCACTCTGATAGTGGCCAGACATAGAAGGACTTAACGACTGAGAGGGACATGATATAAATGATATTCCTTAAAGATCACTGCGGTCATCCTGTGGAGGAAGAACTAGAGGGGAGCGAGAGTGGAGGTGGGGAAACAAGTTGGGAGCTCTTGTGGAAGTCCAAAAGACAGATGGAGACCGTGAGGTAGGCTGCAGACAAGTCATCGTCAATTATAAATTACTAAAATGGCATTTCAATTTAACCATCAGTCTCTTCTGATTTTGACCACAGGGTTTCCATGCACAACTCTGGCTACAATGCCAAAATATAGATTCCACACCTGGTTGACAGCTGTCCCGTGGTTCTGCCTCCCCAGACTGGGTCTGGGTGACCAGCTGGCCTTCCTGGATGCCATCCTTATCTCCTCTCACCCAGACGCAACATTTGAACAGGACAAGTCCTTCAGTAAAGGAGCCTTGGGAACAAGGATGTATAAAGAACCTGAATTAGCGAGTTTTCCACTTGCTGCTCTTCCTGTGGTGAACACTGCCCCCCCTGTTTGCAGCTGCAACAAGTGACTAAGGTCAACCTTAAGAGCTCAAGAGCTCGATCTCCATTAGAAAACCTCTGCCCCAGCCTGATAATAGCAGTTACTGAGCACTCACCATGGGCCAAACCCTGTTCTGAGCCCTGCACTTGAATCCACCCAGCTTCATGCACTTAAACATTGGAATGTCCCAGAGCTCAGCCCTCAGCCCTCTACTCTGCCTGGACTCACTCCCTAAGGGAGCTCATCCATTTCCATGGTTTCAAATGCCATCTATATGCCGACAACTCCCAAATTTCTATCACCTCTCGCTCTTGAACTCCAGATTGCTATACAGCTGTCTCATCAACATCTCCACTAGGCTGGCTAATTGTTATCCACCTTCCCAAACTGAACTCCCGATTCCTCCCCTCCAAAACATTTCTCTTAGCATTCCCCACCTAGGTAAATGGCAATCCATTTTTTCAATTGGAAACCTTTTGTGGAGACAGAAGATGAGGTCTGCCTTTGCTCTCTTGTTCCATCTCCTCCCCAGGCGGGGCATGCAGGGCAGATAAAGGGGAAGAAAGGGCCTTGCGTTGGGTGCTCCTGTCTCTGGAGGCTGGTAGCCTCTGATTGACAGTGCACACTGCTGTGTCTTTCTTTCAGGAGGCGTGTAAGAGTCTTCCACTCCCTCCTCTGCAACAGCAGTTTCTGGAAGTTGACCCCACAAAGACTCATCTTCTTAAGCAGTGACCCCACCACCACCTTCTATAGAGTTCTCTCAACCCAAATGGGTACCCTCCTGTCAAACTCAGGTTGCTCCCATTTTAGCCCTTTCTCCTTGGTTTGTGGTCAGGGACATCTCCAGCCGTTTCTCCTTTGACACTTCCCAAAGAAATGCAAGCACCCATTTCTGAGTTTTGCAAATTCAGGGAACATGTCACTTCTCAGGGCAGTCCTCCTGAATCCCCCATTACTTGACTTGAAGCACGTGGGGGAAAAGGGGAGAAATGTGGAGCATGCTGACAGCTCTCTCTGAAGAGATTCTCTTGCACCAATCCCTTTTCTCATCACTCACTTATTTTCTAATATACAGTCTGAAGGTAGGCTGTGCACAGCTTTTGGGCCACCTATTAGCATATCCTCTGTAGATACTCTTTTTAGAATATCTTCACTCTCAGCAAACTCTCCCATCTCCGCTTCTCTCTCCTCTCTCTCTTTCACTCTCTCTCCCTCTCTTAATCTATACTGTCCAATACAGTAGCCACAAACCACATGTAGCTATTTTAATTAAAATTAAATAAAATTTAAACTTCAGTTCCTTGGTTGCACTAGCCACATTTCAAGTGCTTGTTTCTGTCATCACAGAAAGTTCCATTAGATGGCATTGCTCTAGACCCTGAGCTTGCATGACTTACCTTCCCTTACATGGCTTTTGTAGGTTGCACATACCCCAGCATGGCTGCTAACCCCAAGTCTGTATGACTTTTCTCTAAAGAATAGTCCCTCAAATGCCAACAGGCAATGAGTACTAAATACCAAGGAGCAAATAAGGTTAAGTGTAAAGAACAACAGGTCGTGGAAGTTAGAGAGTATCCACCATGTTTAAAGGAGAAGTAGAGACTCAGCCCCAGCCATTGTTGCCATGTGAAAAGGTGAACCCAGCATTAATACAGAGATTTATGTAAAATCTTAATGCTTAAAATTAAAATAGGTTTTTTCCTAATTATACATGCTCATTTTAAAATACTCAAGAGATACATAAATCTCTGTGGAATAATCAATATCACCTGAAATGCCATCACTCTGCACTGGCCACCACTAACATTTGGTGACCATATTTTTATGCACCAGCACCTTGTTACACAATGCACACACAAGTGTAATTGTACCTAAGTGGAACATTATACATGCTACTTTTTATCATGGACAACATTTTGTGACTTTTCCCCTTATCTTCCCCATGCTCCTTTTTTGATTTTTCACTGTTGTTTGGGGCCAAACAAAAAGGTCCAGCTCAAAGATCCTCAATGTGTCATTTTTGCCTTTCACATACCCTAACTCATTTCACACTCTGGGTTTCTTGGTTTAAATTTTCTAGAGAAAAAAATCGAATATTCCATTGCACCTAAAACATTGACCAGCCTACCACTAGTCTAATTAGCTTTGAAGGAGACCTAAGTCCTCCTCCTTAACATGAGCTATAGATGGAGGTAGCTCCCAGACAAGGCAGCTGAGAGCTGAAGAAGCCTCAGAAACATTTCTGTTGCATACTGAGGAGTATAGCACAGTAGTTAAAAGCAAGATTTCTGGAGCAAGACTAGATTCAAATTCCAAATTCACCACCTTACTGTGTGACCTTGAGCCAGCTACTTAACCTCTCTGTGCTTAGTTTTCCTTATCTCAAAATTAAGAATCATAATAGTACCTAACTCCTGGGGTTGTTCTGAGGATATGTGTAAAGGCTTAGAACAGTATTTGGCCCCTGGTAAATATTAAATAAATGTTAGCTAATGATAATTTTGGGGGTTATTTTTTCCCCCGATCTGAAGAGTATACAGTTGTCAAAGCTTCCATTCAACAGGCCCACCAAAGAGAAAGGCTCTTTTCTACATGATAGGTATCTCTGTAATACAACAAGGATTTTTTTTTATATTTTAGGAAATCGTAACATCCAAAATATCTATTGTGTTTCTGTTTTCAGTGGTTTCAGACTAACCAAGTTTCTACCAATAGTTTCTACCATTCATTTATAAAACCTTTAAAGAATGAGCTTTCCTCTCTCTCCCTTTCTTGACCATTGTGATGTGTGTACTGATGCTGTTCCTCACCATGTGTTTTCACAGACATTCAGAATCAAGTGGTTCTTGGCCAAGAAACAAAAGCAGAATCATCCCATTCCCCCACTGGATTCATATGAAAACTGGCAATAAAATCAGGTAGAACTCTGAGAGGAGACACTGGAGAAGAATGAATCTGGGTCTATAAGGAATTGTACATGAGATATCACACATATGTCTACTGTATCAAGGTCATCGGCATTGTACCATATCACGCTGAAAACATCACTGCTATCTGAACAGCTGGACGTTCTTTACTGGGAAACTGATTTTCCTCCTGTTTCTATGCTTCTGCACTAGTAGGTTGGTTCAGTAATAACTGCATGAAACTTTGGGGTGCCTGGGTGGCTCAGTCGGTTGAGCGACCAACTCTTGGTTTCACTCAGGTCATCATTTCGTGGGTCATGGGATCAAGCCCCATGATGGGCTCTGCATTCAGAGAGGAGTCTGCTTGAAAATTCTCTCCCTCTGCCCCTCCTCCCACTTGCACGCATGTGCTCGCTCTCTCTCTCAAATAAATAAATAAATCTTTTTTAAAAAATAACTATGTGAAACTTTTGTTGGGGGTGGGGGAGGAATGTTTCATTCAAAAATTAAGGAGACCTGCTTCCCATCTTCAAAGAATCTTCAGCCTAGTAGAGGAGTTTAAATACATCACCAATCACTATAATATGAGGAGAAAATAATAGGGCCATAAGAAGGGAGTAAGTAAGCCCTTAAATTGTTGCACAAACCCTGGCAACATCCTCCCCCTTCATTTTGGAATTTATCCAGCTGCTCCCTTCAGCAAATTAAGGATAACTGTTTAAATGGGGTTGTACAGACTATGTCTTGGGGATAAAATTTTCACACTGTGTATTGGTCAGAAAGGGGTAGTTTATGCTGCAGTAACAAATAAGCCAAAAGTTGCATTAGAAGAACATTTGCTTCTCGCTCATCATAAATTGACAGGGAGGATCCACTCATCACAGGCACTCCAGAGTCCAGGCTAATGTGAGCTCCACCTCAACACATGCTTGCACCATGGTAAAGGGTAGACATGTGTTGGTTTGTTGGTTTTTTTTAAGCACGACCAATTATGCTTCTTAGCATTTCTGCCTAGAAAAGACACCCTTCATTTCTGCTCACGTTTTATTTGTCAGAGCAAGTCACATAGCCATGCCGAGTTCATCAGGGTAAGGATGTCTAGTCCTCCCACCAGGAGGACCCCTGTATGCTTGCAAGCAGTGATAATCTCACCACTCTCTGACTCAAATGTGCAAACAAAAGAAAAGTATCTGTATTTTCTGGGACTGATCTCAGCTCCCTCTGGATCCCAATTCCCAGTGATGTGCAAGAATCCTGTTCAGTTTTTCCCTACAGTCCTTTGATTACTTCTAACCCTATTCCCTAAAGATTCTCAACTGTAATAGGAGAAGGTGGATCAAGGCCCTCAGGCCAGTCCTTTGCCTTGTCCTCTCTGAGGGCCTCATTCTTCCTGAGCTCTAAGCTCAGGCCTCCAAATTTGAGAATTTTGTTACTTAAAGGGAAGCTTTGGGAATTTAGAAAGGCATGTTCTTTTCAAGAAAGCCTGGCTTTCAATAACTGCCTCACTGTAGATTTAACAAATCTACTATAAGTGGTATGAATTGGACAATGACAAATCAGCTATGTGAAAACATGAAACTCTTCATTTTTATATCTGCACACACTTTTCTTTGACAAATTTCCACTTCGCCTTGACAGTAAGAAAACTAAATTTAGTTCAATCCACCAAATTTGGCCCAGTCCAGAAGCATCTTTTGATCCACTTCAGGAATTGATATCTCAGTCAACATCATCCAAATCTCTTCCCAGCTTCCTTCTACTCCTTCCCTTTGACTCTACAGCCTGGGAAAAAGACAGGGTTGCAAACCAGCCACTGCCCCACTCACTTCTGCAGATGGGTTCTGGGCACACAGGAAAACTCAAGCATCCTTGCCATACCACGTGGTGGGGACCAGATACTTTCCATCCCTGTCAGCTACACCACTCCATGCTTTTTTCATACCCAGTTGTGCCAAAGCACATCTGTCAGGCCCACCTCTTCATGGGAGCTCCTGGAAGAAGAAGGCACAAGCTTCATGTTCTAAAATCACATTTCAAGTCCCATGGGACACTCTCAGGGACCCCTGAGGCTGGTGAAAAATGCAGAGAGAGCAGGGCATGTACCCTTCATACCCCCACAAAAAGGAGTAAGGAGACAGGACCAGATGCCTAATGTAACACTTCATAAACTCTGCCCTCTCTACAAAAGTCCCTTCACCTCTCCAAGATGGCTTTACATTTTCTCCTCTAGGCAAGAAGCTGAACCAGTTCTGGGATCACAGTCATTTTGGCTCAAACACGACAAGCTGTCATTGGGTGTGGTCTTGGCTAATGCAAGGGTGTGTAGTCACCAGAGAAAGAAAGCTGACCTCGTTGTCCAATGTTTAAGTTATCTCATAATGAAGTATTTCATAATACTTCATAAATGATGTCTCTACAACTTGACCGTTGAGGGTCAAGCTTGTAACTTATCTTTTGTTCGCCAAAATGTGTAGTGCACCAAAGCCTAATTAATACTTTTGGAATACTGAACATACAATATATAATCGATACTTTGAAAAGATCCTCATCATCATTCCCTCATATTTCTTCTGCCTCTTTGGTCCCAGGTCCTTACAGAGAAGAGTCCACCAACGCATTTTGCCCACAAGTCAGGAGTAATACAACTTGGGGGTTGAGGTTCACAGGTGCTGGATTCAGACCAACTGGAGCACAAGCCTGGCTCTCCAGGGACAATCAATCAAGAATTGAAAAGAAGCCAAGAATTGGGTCAAGTCAGGGTTGGGTTCTATTTCTTATTTTATTAGGACAGATTATCTATTTATCTTCAGGTCAATTGAAATGAAGATCTTTTAAGTTTTTACACTTTTTATGCTCTTTCCACATACTGAGTAACAGGAATAGAATGCCCTATTGCTCTTTTCCTCCCCCTCACTCCCTCTCAACACACGCACAAATGCACACACACACACGCACACACACACAAGTCTTACACATAGAGAGGGTATTCCCTACTTATTTTAATGGTCAGTGAGCCAGTACGTGTAAAAAGTTTTGTGATCTGTAATAGGCTTTGAAAATGTAAGTTGATTTTTGTAGAAAATGACAATTTTTATTATATCTCTTGAACAGCACTCATGGAGCGTAGGATTCTTCCCTTTTATTTTGCAACAATAAACACAGTATACATGACTATGGCAACTGGCATCATGAAAACATGGGTTTGAACCTGGCTCTGTCACTCACTAGCTGGGACCCTGAGCAAGGTTCTTACACTCACTGAGGCCTAACTACACCCTCTGTAAAATGAAAAAGATAATAATACCTCAGAGGAGTGTGGTCAGAATTGATGTATATTTAAAGCACTTAATGAATATGTAAAGAGCTCAGTAAAGAGCCCATTATTACTTTTTACTACTTTATTTTATTTTTTTTATTTTTCCTACTTTTTTTTTTTTTTTACTTTTGTCAATGTCCACTTCGCTTCTCTTGGATTCTTACTCAATAGTCCAGGAGAACATACATTCCTAGGAAGTTGGGCACTCTTCTTGGTAAGCATCCTTCACATAAGTGTTGTACGAGACTTAATTGGTAAATATCAAAAACAGGGCCTCTCTAAACGCAAAGCATCATCCCTTATCTTAGAGAGCCATTAGAAGCTAAGCAAGAAGCAGAGGCGTTTCAATCACGCCAGCTCACAAGGGGTCTCTAGCACCATGAGCAACTTTGCTCAAGTGTTTGGCATTCCCAACCTTATTATACCCACTGCGTCGTATGTGATGAACTACATATAAGGGCTTTGGCACAGACGAAATATGCTGCAGATTGTATACAATTCCCCATTCTCCAGCTCTCTCTCGCCCTCAAAGGCTCACAGAAATGCCTGAGTGCCAGGTCCTTGGATGACCTCATTACACAGATCACTTTGAGTTTCCTCTAATTTCTAGTGAGTAATTCATTTTAAAACTTTAGTGACTATTAGTAATTACAAATTACTTGTGACACACCTCACAACAGACATATATCAATTAAGAACAGCTGCTCCTAGTGAGGGCTACTGGAATTAGTTTTAAAAATTGATGTGAAGTGATAGCTATTAGAATCTGCAGTAATCCAACCTATCCTATCATCTATATTTTTATATATTTATATATTTTTTATAACTCACTTTAAAAAGTCTCTACCTCATTACTTATGGTTATTCTTCAGTGATCCCAAGTGTTTAAAAGGACACCCGTTTCAGAAATGGTTTGTTACATTTTCTTCTCTCAAATATTCTTCATGTAGCTGCTCACGGTCATTTGGAATATCATGAATTAACTGCCACCCAGCTTTCATTAAACAGTTTTCAATAATGCAAGACTTAGAAAGCATCTTGTGTTGAAACATGTTTCTATTTTTTTCTTCATGTAATATAATTAAGATTGAAATATTATATTTGTTCACCAGCATGTGTACTCCTGTACTGTTCGTATTTGTGACTATTTCTAGAATAATTAGATAGAAAGTAAATAAAATTAAAGATACTTAATATAAATGTTTACCTTCAAGATACATTGTCCATATTAAAGTGTCTGAAGATCTGGTGCTCATCTCAATGGGCAACCAACAGATGGAGTGCCCTGTTTGTCACATTATTTTGGAGCTTCTAAATGTGCCTAGTGGGAATTCCATTACTTGCACCAGCTGTACAGGTGACCTCCTTGCCTTCCACTTGCCAGATTCAGAATATATGAGGCAGTTTTAAGCATGATTTCAAAATCCAACATATGCAAATATGGCCATACTTGACATATTTACTCTGGTGCAAAAAAAAAAAAAATTTTTTTGTCCTTTCTGCTTTAACTCCTGGAATTGTGGGATGTATGGTTTTCCATCTTCTGAGTCTTTTTGCAAAAAGGTATTTAATGACCTTCTACACCAGGAGAAATTTTAAAGTCTTTTTTTAAATACATATGGGAGGAAATATGGTTTCTTTTTCGCAGGAAAACTTTATAAAGAGTTCTCATTTTCTTATCAAAGAGAATTAAATGATTAAAAGAATTTGAAAGACATCTGGAAGGTACACTCAACTTGGAAATATCTTCTTTCCCAATGCCTGAAAGTTCTCCCTTAATGATGCATTACTTACAATTCAGCAGTCTCTGTCCAGGCCCCCTTTTTATAAAATGCAAAAAGCAGAGCCAAGATTGAAATCAAGTTTCATTTGCTACAATGGTCTTGCAAATTTCCCCTACAACATACTGCTTCCCTTGGAGAATAATCACTAACAAAGTACAGTTGATCATTGAAAAACACGGGGTTTGGGGTGCCAATGTCTTTACACACTCAAAAAAATCCATGTATAACTTTGACTCCCCCTAAAATTTGACTACCTATAGCCTCCTGTTGATCAGAAGACTTACTGATAACATAAACCATCAATTAACACATATTTTGTTATATACTGTACTTACAATATAGTAAATACAATATAGTAAGTACTTACAATATAGTAAATATAGTAAATACTATGAATACTTACAATAAAGTAAGCTAAAGAAAATGTTATTAAGAAATGATCATATGGTTTCACTCATATGTGGAACATAAGGAATAGAGAGGAGGACCACAGAGGAAGGGAGGGGAAACTGAATGGGAAGAAATCAGAGAGGGAGACAAACCATGAAAGTTCTGGACTCTGGGAAACAAGCTGAAGGTTCCAGAAGGGAGGGGGGAGGGGGTATTGGGTGATGGGTATTAAGGAGGGTACATGAGGTGATGGGCACTGGGTGTTATACGCAATTAATGAATTGTTGAACACTACATCAAAAACTAATGATGTACTATATGTTGGTTAATTGAACATAATAAAAAATAAATTAAAAAAAGAAATCATAAAGAAGAGAAAGTACATTTACAGCACTCTACCGTATTTTTTTAAAAATCCACACATAAGTCAACCTGCACAGTTAAAACCCATGTTGCTGAAGGGTCAACTCTAACTGTGAAAGAGTTTTCTTCCTAAGTGAGAAGAAAAAAATCAGTACATGAAAACATTGAGCAAAAACAGGTGAGGACATAGGGAAAGGGGAAAGGGCACAGGTAAGGACGCTGGAAACAACATCTACTGTCAAAGGAATAACATCTACTTCGGTTTGCCTCAGTTGGCCATGACTTGAGTTTGACTTCCAGTGAGAACTCTGTCTACAAAGTCACCTAGCAGTAACCTGTTCTACCTTAAAGACCTGTCTGAAATTCCACCTCAATGCTCTCTGTTTATATAAGATATTACAACATGGCAGATTGGACTGAATTAGAAATGGAACATCCAACTATTTTCATTTGCTATCTTATTGAGTACATTGTAAAACAACCTTTCAAAATATTGCAGCAGCAGTGAGAACCCCTAGCACCAGAGTGTATACCATTTCCCATTAAAAGAAAAATAGCTCCTTGAATAAATGACTCATTCCAAGTCTAGTGCCAAAGATGCATCAAGATGAGTCTGGGGGATGGGGTGGCTGGGTGGCTCAGTCCATTAAGCATCTGCCTTCAGCTCAGGTCATGATCCCTGGGTCCTGGGATCGAGCGCTGCGTCGGGCTCCCTGCTCAGCGGGGAGTCTGTTTCTCCTTCTCACTCTGCCTCTCCCGCCCCACTCGTGCCTCTCCCCCTCTCTCTCTCTCAAATAAATAAAATCTTAAAAAAAAAAAAAAGAAAGAAAGAAAAAGATGAGTTTGGGTTATCCTTTTGAAAGGAAGCTTTCAACAATAAATGAATTCACATCAAAGACAAATAGAACCCCTTAAACCAGTCCCCACTGACCTAAAGAAAATCAAAAAGAACAATAACGGCAATGGGTTGAAACACATCAGTGCTATGAAGCATTAAAACACATATAAATGCTATGGACAAATAAAAAGAAGGAGGAAACCATTCATGGTTAAAATAAATTGAGCACTGGGTGTTGTATGTAAATCGCTAAATTCTATACCTGAAACTAATATTACCCTGTACATTGACTAACTGGAATTCAAATAAAAACGAGATTAATTAATTAACTAATTAATTATTTAAGCAGACATACAACTAAATGCATTATTTGGTCCTTGATGAGAGATCCTGTTTCAAACAAACTCACTGTAAGAAGACACGGGGGCAGCTTGAATATGGACTGGGCACACATTGATATTAAGGAATTATTGTTAGTTCTATTGAGTGCGATATGTCTTGGTGGTTACATTTAAAAAACAAAACAAAACAAAATAGAACTTACCAAGGAGGCAAACAGAATTATTTCCGTATGAAATAGCTGATTTCAGGAACTTGCTTTAAAATACTCTAGCAAAAAAAAAAGGGGCGGGCCAAGGAAATAGATCAAACAAAATTGGCCAACTCTTTATATTTACTGTATCTGTGTGATAGACGCATGGAGGTTGATGTATTATGTCCTTTACCTTTTTATTTAGAAGCTTTTAATGTTGTTTAAATTATCTTTAAAATGAAACTATTTTAAATTTATTAAATTATATCAAAATTTACATTTTTATATAAGGCTTTTTGTTCATTGCATTATTATACCTATACCTACATGACACAAAAAAATGAATTGGGATGAGAAAGACTTTGTGGTAGCCAGCCTTCAGGATGACTACTACTGGTCCTCACTCCTGGTATTCACACCCCTGAATAGTCCCCTTCCACATTGTTTCAAGGTGGTCTGGGAGACTAACAGAACCCAGTGGGAGTGGTGGTATGTGACTTCTAATGCTAGATAATAAAAGACATTCATGGTGCTTTACTCTCTTGGACCACTCACTCTGGGGGATGTCAGAAGCCATGTCATGATGATATTTAAGCAGTTCCATCGAGAGCTTTATGTGGCACAGAACTGAGGCCTTCTGCCAGCAGCGAATACCACCTGCCAGCTCTACGACTGAGCCCTCTTAGAAACAGATCTTCCAGGCCCAGATAAGCCTTTGATGACTGCAGTACTAGCCAGTATCTTGACTACAACCTCATGAGACCCCAAGCCAAAACAGTCCAGTTAAGCCCCTCTGGATTAGTCAGAGTTCAATCAGAGAAGTAGAATCAGTAGGCAATATACGGATTTATGACAAGGAATTGGCTTATGAAATTGTGAAGGCCGGCTTAGCAAGTCAGAAGTCCACAGAGCAGGCAATCAGAAAGGAAAGGTCACAAGCAGGCTGGAACCTCAGGGACACAGACCAAAGCTGTTGTTCACAGGCAGTGAGAAAGAGAAGAGCGCAAGCAAGCAAGCAAGGTAGGAACTCCACGGACACAGGCAGAAGGTGTTGACCACAGACGGGAGCCTCTCTTTCTCTCTCTTTCCACCCACCTCCCACTGGCCTAAACCCTCTTCTAAGGTTTTCCAATTATTTAAGTCATGCCGACCATAGATAACCTCTCTTCCAACCGGATAAATTAGGCCCTTACTTGAAGTCAACTGGTTAGGGACTTTAATTACAACTGCAAACCCTTTTCCCAGCAGCACCTAGATTAGAGTTGGTGGGAGGAGGTGTGTGCTACGAGCTGGCTGCTGCGGCCCTTCCCCTCCAGCTCTCACAAGACACCTACCCTATCTGGAAACATGCTAGAAAGGAAATTCTGAGGAATATAGTGTCATCGAGCCAAGTTGACATGGCCCAAATTCCTGACCCACAGAAACTATACTAGATCATAATTATCTGTCACTGTTTTAAGCCTTTGGGTTTTAGGTAATTTGTTACACAGCCGTAGAGAACTAATACACATTTTTCTGGGATCAAGTACAGCAGCTAATAAAAAGCTGCTGCCTGAGGTCATTTGAGCTTTACTAGATTTGTACTTAGACATTTTGATTGTCTCTAAAACACCCATAGGTCTTAAAAACTTGCTGGGGAATAAAGTAAAAAGACATACAAACCTCAGTTAACCCAACCTCCCTGACCTACAAGGCTTCAACCCTGCAGTGATCCTCGACCTTAGGTGAGGTATGAAAGGGAACAGATTTTATAGTCAGACACACCTGGGTTCTTGTCCCGACTCCATCTCTTACCAGTTGTGTGACCTTATCCACTTTACATAACCTTCTTGCTATAAATTGAATTGTCTTCCACCAAAAATTCGTATGCTGAAGCCCTAACCCCTAGTACCTTCGAATGTGGCTGATTTGAAAACAGGAACTTTAAAGAGGTGATTAAGGTTAAATGAGGTAATAGGGTGGGACCTAATTCAATATAACCAGTGTCCTTATAAGAGGAGAAGGAGACACCAAGGGGAACTTGTACCATGGAAAGACTATATTGAGGACACAGCAAGAAGAAGGCCATCTGTGAGCTAAGGAGAAAGACCTCAAGAGAAATGAAACCTGCCAATGCCTTGATCTTGGACTACCAGTCTCCAGAACAGTGAGAACTTTTATTTCCATTGTTCAAGCTACCCAGTCTGTGGTATTTTGTTATGGCCGCCCTAGCAGACAAATACACTTCCTGAGCCTCAAATTCTGCATCTATAAAATAAGAATATTTATAGCTCCCAGGGTCTAGACCTGCCTTTAGGTGTCAGAGTCTTCTGGGGGTTTAAAAACAGACAAGAGTGCTTGGTCAAGACGAATCTTAGATTTTATTGAAGGAATGAGGTCCACCATTGGGAGACAGGTCATGCCCCAGTTCACACCTGACTCAGAGGTTTTATAAGCCAGAATGTTACCATGTTTTCCCAGTCTTCTCTGAGAAAACACCCCCTGCAAACCCCCATATAACAAGGAGTTATCTTATCCATGGGCTGTATTTGCTATGATACTCCGTGATTTAAGAGAACCAACTTGGGTTCTCCATTGTTCTTTGAAGAAGGCACTTACCTGAGTTTTCACAATAGTGAACCTGGTTCCCATCAGAGAAATGAAAGAGGGAGGAGAAGGTGTTTGTTAGGAAGTAAGAAGGGTTTGCTAAAGGAATTACTTGGAGCAACAGGAAGATATAATGAATTGCCATTCTGCCAATACCTGGACATTCACAGCCACACAAAGCCATTCTGTTGCCATCCTTAGGGGAAACTGGAGAAAGCAGAAAGACAAACTTTCCATCCGTCAGGTTCATTTCCAATTTTAGTTTCTTATTAAAATTCCTCATGATTAATAACTGATTAATATTAATAGCTATGTAATAGCCTCAGAAGGTTATTATAAGGATTACTACAATAATTTATAAGGCACCAAAATATAGGAAATGCTCAATAAATGCTCAGTCCCTTCTTCCCTCAGTGCCTCAAAGTCAATTCCTTGTGCAAGTTTTTATATCCTTCAGCCTTCTCCTGTATGTTCGAACACACACACACACACACACACACACACACACACACACCTTTTAGCCTGGTGTTTTTAAGAAGACAAAAAAAGCCTCTACTGGGAAATTCTATGAGGTGAGAGATTTTCAAGGGGTATGTCATTTCTCCACGAAGGAACACACCAGAAGTTGTCTTCCCTCTTTGGAGACCTAAATGGCACTGTCTCTCGGGTCTAATGGCCAGAATTGGCTCAGCTGGGCTGTCCAGCACTCTTCCCTCCACGGTCCCACCCCCTTGGGTCCTGACGTGAGCAAAGCATCCCCAGGCACCAAGCCTGAGCTGCCTGCGCAGGTCCACGGCAGCATGATTTATCCCTCTCGGTCTACTTCACAGTGCCTCTTCAGAACACAGAAGCCATTAAGCCTGGATTCAAATCATATGGTTCAAACCCAAAATGACTTTAACATTTGTTCCTTTCAGAGACCTGCTCGACAGAGTTTTATAAGCACGATTTACACTGGGCAGAATCTCAGAGTCCATATCTTCCTTTTTTCTCCTGGAGAGGAAAAGGTCTGGGAACAATATATATTTGTTCAGCCCAGGAAAAAGAGGGGGAACGGGAATGTATTTATGTCACTTTAAAAAAAAAAAAAAACCACTTAAACCCAGCGCTCAGTACACAGAAAGATGCCTCCAGAAACTGAAAAGGGATAAACCTGAGCACATTTAATGTTAGAATCTGGCAAACGGTTCTGAAGGTTGGTTTCCAAATCTCGGCCCTAGAATCATTTCTTTCTTTCAGCCCACGGATACCAGGGAGCCAGTGGGCCAAAGAAGGTGGGTGGATAATTGGGCAGAAGCACAACTCATTTCTCAGTTGGCAACCTTTTAAAGCCTTTTAAATCCTCAACAGCAACTGGCCTTTCCATTCCTGCTTTTCCTCCTTCTGTCTGATGCCTGCAACAGACTTTGCTGCCTCTGTTCTGATGGGCCTAAAAACTCTGTCCACTGCCTGTATTAGGAAAAACGCCCCATGCAAACCATATGAACATAACAGAAGGTTTCCTGGTATCCAGGCTTCTGCCTAATGGTAAAATCCTGTTTTTGGCGTGGGCTGCAATGAGGGAAGTTGTCCATCTCGTGAAAGATGGCGGAGTAACACAGTCCTTCCTTTGGTCCGCAAGTACACAAAGAAAGCAGAACCTATAACCCAGCCCCCCGCAGCTCAGCACTGGGGACTCGCAGAACTATGGTGCTACACAAACCAAGCAGGGATTCTCGAGTTCATAAGGGTTTACAGCAGGCTTTTTGCAGAGCCACTTTTGAGGGAGCAAATCGCAGCAACACCAAAACGAAAAATCTGGTATTTAACACATTCATTCTCAACTCTGGCTGCACATGAGAATCAATCACCTGGGCAGATGTTTTTAAATATAAATGCCTGGGTCCCACCCCCAGAGATTTTGCACTCTTTAAAAAAAAAAAAACAACTTCACCAGGAATTCTGATGTGCCTCCAGGATTGGGAATCACTGACTTACAATGGGGAGAAAGCTTATAAATAGAGACCAGAGATCAGAACCCTGGTTTCAGAAAGAAACGTCCCAGAGCAGATCCACCTGACAGAGGAAGATCAGCAGGGTCTGACAACAAAGACACAGCCACCTGCATCACCTCTGTGACCTGCAATAGCTCCGTACTGGAAAATTCTGTTTTTGTATCAAAACCATGTATATATACATGTTATATATACAGTATGGTCTAGTAGAGTGACCAGCTGAGCCAAAACCGGAATGCAAAGTCTAGCTCCTCACTACTCAAAACACAGTCCTTAGACCAGCAGCGATGGCATCACCAGGGAGCTTGTTAGAAGTGGACATTCTCAGGGACGCCTGGGTGGTTCAGCCGGTTAAGCAACTGCTTTCGGTTCAGGTCATGATCTCAGGGTCCTGGGATTGAGCCTGCATTGGGCTCCTTGCTGAGTGGGGAGCCTGCTTCTCCCTCTGCCTCTGCCTCTGCCTCTGCCTGCCACTGCCCCTGCTTATGCTCTCTCTCTCGCTCTATCTGTACGTCAAATAAATAAATAAAATCTTAAGAAAGAAAGAAAAAAAGAAAAGAAAAGAAAAGAAAAGAAAGAAAGAAAGAAAGAAAGAAAGAAAGAAAGAAAGAAAGAAAGAAAAAGAAAGAAAGAAAGAAGAAAGGGGCATTCTCAGCCCCACCCCCATCCTGCTGCATCGGAATCTGTATTTTAGCAAGCTACTGTCAGGTAATAAATTCGCTCATTCAAGTTTGAGAAACAATGGTCTTGCTCTTTGTGGAACTGACAAGTTAGAGATCCCTCCAGAGACTTGTTTTTATGAAGTGATAGGAAGGTTGCTCTCTTTGTTTTGTTTATGATTTGGTTTAATTTGCAAAAGAATAAGGGTTTTACAGCCCTCAAAAAGTTAAAAATGGAGCTACCGTACAAGCCAGCAATTGCACTACTAGGTATTTACCGAAGGATACAAAAATACTGATTCAAAGGGGCATATCCACCCCGATGTTTATAGCAGCATTACCAACAATAGCCAAACTATGGAGAGAGCCCAAATGTCCGTAGACTAATGAATGGATAAAGAAGATGTGGTATGTTGGACTACTGGACTATTACTCAGCCATAAAAAAGAATGAAATCTTGCCATTTGCAATAATGTGGATGGAGCTAGAGAGTATTATGCTAAGTGAAATAAGCCAGTCATTAAAAGACAAATATCATAAGATTTCACTCATATGTGGAAATTAAGATGGGGCACCTGGGTGGCTCAGTCGTTAAGTGTCTGCCTTCAGCTAAGGTCATGATCCCAAGGCCCTGGGATGGAGCCCCGCATTGAGCTCTTTCCTCAGCGGGAAGCCTGCTTCTTCTCCCACTCCCCCTGCTTGTGTTCTCTCTCTCACTGTCTCTCTGTCAAATAAATAAATAAAACCCTAAAAAAAAGGAAATTAAGAAATGAAACAAATGAACATAGGGAAGAAAAAGAAAAGAGGCAAACCAGAAAACAGACTCTTGACTATAGAGAACAAACTGAGGGTTGCTGGTGGGCTAGATGGGTGATGGGTATTAAAGAGGACACTTGTGATGAACACTGGGTGTTGTATGTAACTGATGAATCACTAAATTCTACACCTGAAACTAGTATTACACTGCATGTTAGTTAAGATTTAAATAAAAACTTGAAACAAAAAAAAAGGGGGGGTTTAGTGCATGGGTGTTTGAAGAGAAGGGAGGAGACGAGGACAAAGGATGATGTGGTGTTCTAAGCCTCAGCAGAAAAATAATGTTGATGATGATGATGATAAAGTCAACAGGTAAAGGAGCACTTTTCCTAAAAGGCTCAGTGAGAACCTGGTCACAAAAGGGTGCATTTCCAGAACCCAGGTGACAAACCAAGACAGGAAGGAGAAATCTCCCCACTGCTGTCCACAACCTAGCACTGCACTAACACAACCAGAGTTGCTGGGTGGGGAGCACTGGCAGGTAGCAGCCTTGGCACATACATTGGCATTTTCAAGATGTGTATCAACCTGAGAGGCAATGGTAAGGCTCCTTGTCAAGGCAAACACAGTACCAGCAGAATGACTAGAAATGTCCCTGAGTACATGTGCCTGGCACACAGCAGGCATGCAACAAATATCTGTCGAATGGATGGATAGAGGCAAGACACCACCAGGAGACTTTAGGAAAAATTAGAGGGAGAGGATCTGCAGGGGGACTGAGTACTACAGAAACAGAGATGGCACAAAGAATCATCAAAGTGTAAAGATGAGTTTATGTGACCTCTTTTGCACCCATAGACACTGCAGTGTAAGCGTCATCATGAGGTCCATATCAAAGAATTCTCAGGGGGTGTCATATCAAGAGATTCTTGGGGTAGGTGGACACGTGCCTGACCATTATGGCAAAAATCACGGTGCCCCAAACTTGTTATTCTGAAAATTGGTAAAGAAAAAAATAATGAAGCATTTATTCTGTCTGCCTGCTCTCCATGTGCAAGCAGCTGAATAGTCAATCAAAGTTCTTAGTAAGAAAATCCCAGTGTTGGGAAAACTAGGTATCCACAGACAGAAGAATGAAATTGGACCCCTCTCTTACACCACTTACAAAAATTAACTTGAAATGGATTAAAGACTGAAATTTAAGACCTGAAATCATAAAGCCCCTAAAAGAAGAGAGGGGAAAAGCTCTTTGAAATCAGTCTTGGCAATGATTTTTTGGATATGACACCATAAGCACAAACAACAAAATTTTAGGCCCCACCTAAGACTTACTGAATCAGGAACTCTGGAGATAGATCCCAGCAACCTGTTTTAACAAGCCCTCCCGGTGATTCTAACGCACGCTAATGTTACTCTCTCTCTCTTTGTAGTCTTCTGTATGTTTGAAATTTTGCATCGTAAAAAGTTTCGAGGCCATACCGGATAAGCAGTCCCTTTTAGGAAATATCAATTGCTTTAGATAGAGTATGATACATTGCTGAAGCGGGGAAATTTAAAAATGCAAATGAAACCACCTCTTTTGAAATGCTTATTAGATCTATTACTGAACTCAAAACAAATAACTAGCACACACACATATTTACTCAGTTCTGGGCTTTTGTTGTTTTTTTTTTTTAGTATTATTATTAAAACAGTTAACCTACTAAAAGTTTACTTTATTTTATATGTACCATCAGCTAATCATCTTCATCAACTTTTCAGGGAAAAAATAAATTATTTGATCTGAAAACACCTCTTATCAGGAACATATTATGTTCCAATATACTCAGATCTCAAATCATTATGTCCTAGACCCGAACTTAATGTCATATGTCAATTAAATCTTCATTGAAAAGAATGTATTTCCTAATACTCTACTTTGTTTTTATCAGATATTATTTTCCAGATTTTGTGACATTTTAACAATGATTTACAGTATTTATTATTATGATGTCTTGAATTAATTTGAATTGAAAATATGCCAAATTTCTCAACCTCATCACCAACAGATTTTTTTTTTTTAACCTTCTCATTTTGCCAGTAAATAGTTTGCTATTGTTTTGGAAATAAAGTACGTGGAGCATTTCTCCATTATTCTTTAAAATTTATGCTGGCTATTACAGAATGAAGATGCTCTCTGTGTGGCAAAACAGTCTGTAATTTGCCACTTTGTTGCATAAATTTACTACCTATTCTCATCCCTCTGTAAGGGAGCCCTTCTTTGCCAGCATCGAAGTATATCAATTACTATTTCTAAAACTACTGATGGTGACAAGGAATCTAGAGGAAACATCCAAAACATAATATGTTGTATCTAATATAACATGAGCAAAGGTTACATCCTTTCTATTTCTGGATTGATTTGCCTAAATACCTTTAGCCTATCAGAATTGAAATACAGTGCCAAAAGTTGTCATTTTTATGTTACATAGTCAGTATCTTAAAAAGCTTATTTCCTACAGAATAACTGAACCAGGCATATTGTATCCAACCTGTACAAGACACAGATCCTACCCTAATGATAAAGTAAATTATTTTATCAGTTAAGATGATCTGGTTGCAAGAAATAGAAACTGCCTGGCTAACTTAAGTAGAAAAAAAAAAAAAAAAAAAAAGAATGTGGGAAGACGATAGGGTAACTCACGCAATAGAACAAAATATGGACCAGACTCAGGAAGGGCAAAGACTAGAGCAACCCCAGAGGAAAACAGAAGCAGGACCTACCTGACGAATGGTCAGTTCAGGGAGTTCTGCAGTGATAAGTAGTGCCAGCCATGTGGGCTCTCCGTATCACTCTTCTCATGAACGTAAACGCCTTCCAGCCCCCTGGCTTAGGTCAGGAGCCATCACGTCCCTGACTGATAGTCCCATCAAAGCAAACCTGGGGTGCTGTTAAGAAGGAGGGTAGCTGATGAGAGGCAAAAATGATACATTTCCACTGAAATTAATTTTAAAACATGGACAAAACACCACTTAAAGCATGTTAATTATAGGAATCCCTCATTCGAGACACAAAGGCGAGCATCTCTTTAATTCTGGTCATGTAATTGAACACACACACACACACACACACACACATGCACCCAAAAGTATAAACAAAAATTATGATACGGTACATAAGTTTGAATCATATTCAGCCTAATGATATAAGGGGTTCATTCATTCATTCGTCCAAAGTATTTAGGCATTATTCTAGATACAAAGGATACAGTTCTGAAAAAAACATTTTCAATTCCTGCATCATGAAACATACTGTTAGTCAGAGAGAGACAAACAAGAGACAAAATAAATAAGTAAATTATGTAGCATCTTAGAAGGTGCTATGGAGAAAAATAAACAAGAGAAGGCTGATAGGGAATAGGGAGTACCAGGTTGAGCTCACAAATTTAAAGAGCGTGATAAGGGAAGGCCTCACTGAGGTGACAATGGAGCAAAGACCTGTAGGCAGAGAGTAAGTCAGTCAGGCAGGTACGTGGAGGAAAACCTTCCAGGAAGAAGGAGCAGTTAGGTGCAGGGCATTGAGGCGGGTGTATACCTGGGGTGGTCAAGGACCATAAAGAGGCCAGTGTGGCCGGAGCCCCTGAAGTGAGCAATGGGAGAGGGGTTGGAAGTGAGGTCGGAGGGTGGTCAGATCATGACAGGCCTTGTAGGCCACTGTGAAGCCTCTGATTTTTTCTCTAAGTGAGATGAGAAAACCACACCACAGAGAATTTTTTCATATAAATTCAATAATTGACATGTAGTGTATTATTAGCTTCAGAGGAAGAATCAGTGACTCATCAGTTGCATGTAACACCCAGTGCTCCTTCATCAAGTGCCCTCCTTAATGCCCATCCCCAGTTACCCCATCCCCCCACCCACCTCTCCTCCAGCAACCCTCAGTTTGTTTCCTAGAGTTAAGCATCTCTTATGGTTTGTCTCCCTCCCTGTTTTTGTCTTATTTTTCCTTCCCCTCCCCTATGTTCATCTGCTTTGTTTCTTAAATTTCACATATGAGTGAAATCATATGATATTTGTCTTTCTCTGACTGACTGATTTACTTTGCTTAGCATAATACCCTCTAGTTCCATCCATGTCATCGCAAATGGCGAGATTTCATTTTTTTTTTTGATGGCTGAGTAATGTTCCATTGCATATATCCACATCTTTTTTTTTTTAAAGATTTTGTTTATTTATTCAACAGAGATAGAGACAGCCAGCGAGAGAGGGAACACAAGCAGGGGGAGTGGGAGAGGAAGAAGCAGGCTCATAGCGGAGGAGCCTGATGTGGGGCTCAATCCCATAACGCCGGGATCACGCCCTGAGCCGAAGGCAGACACTTAACCGCTATGCCACTCAGGCGCCCCATATCCACATCTTTTTAATCCATTCATCTGTCGATGAACATCTGGGTTCTTTCCATATTTTGACTATTGTGGACATTGCTGCTATAAACATTGGGGTGCATGTGCCCCTAAAAATCACTATGTTTGTAT
Source organism: Ailuropoda melanoleuca (assembly GCF_002007445.2). NCBI lineage: Eukaryota > Metazoa > Chordata > Mammalia > Carnivora > Ursidae > Ailuropoda > Ailuropoda melanoleuca. The sequence continues at coordinate 34,967,290 of NC_048232.1, read as the reverse complement.
CCTTTGGATAAATACCTAATAGTGAGATTGCCGGGTTGTAGGGCAGCTCTATTTTCAATTTTTTGAGGAACCTCCATACTGTCTTCCAGAGTGGCTGCACCAGCTTGCATTCCCCTCAACAGCATAAGGGGGTTCCCCTTTCTCCACATCCTTGTCAACATCTGTTGTTTCCTGACTTGTTATAACCATTCTGACTGCACACCACAGAGAATTAATGCTCCACCTAAGAATTCAGCCTTCTCCAGCCCACGGAATGGGAGAATATATTTGCAAAGGACACTGCAGATAAAGGACTGGTATCCAAGATCTACAAAGAACTTTTCAAACTCAATACACAGGAAACAAATAAACAAATCAAAAAATGGGCAGAAGATATGAACAGACACTTTTCCAATGAAGACATACAAATGGCTAACAGACACATGAAAAAATGTTCAAAATCATTAGCCATCAGGGAATTTCAAATCAAAACCACACTGAGATACCACTTTACGCCAGTTAGAATAGCAAAAATAGATAAGGCAAGAAACAACAATTGTCGGAGAGGATGTGGAGAAAGGGGATCCCTCCTACATTGTTGGTGGGAATGCAAGTTGGTGCAGCCACTCTGGAAAACAGTGTGGAGGTCCCTTAAAAAGTTAAAAATTGAGCTACCCTATGACCCAGCCATTGCACTACTGGGTATCTACCCCAAAGATACAGGCGTAGTGAAGAGAAGGGCCATATGCACCCCAATATGCGGCATTGTCCACAATAGCTAATTCGTGGAAGGAGCCGAGATGCCCTTCAACAGATGACTGGATTAAGAAGTTGTGGTCCATATATACAATGGAATATTACTCAGCTATCAGAAAGAACGAATTCTCAACATTTGCTGCAACATGGACGGCACTGGAGGAGATAATGCTAAGTGAAATAAGTCAAGCAGAGAAAGACAATTATCATATGATTTCTCTCATCTATGGAACATAAGAACTAGGATGATCGGTAGGGGAAGAAAGGGATAAAGAAAAGGGGAGTAATCAGAAGGGGGAATGAAACATGAGAGACTATGGACTATGAGAAACAAACTGAAGACTTCAGAGGGGAGGGGGGTGGGGGAATGGGATGGTCTGGTGATGGGTAGTAAGGAGGGCACGTGTTGCATGGTGCAGGGTGTTATACGCAACTGATGAAGCATCGAACTTTACATCGCAATCCGGGGATGTACTGTATGGTGATTAACATAATATAATTTTAAAAATCATTAAAAAAATAAAAATTAAAAAAAATTTAAAAATTTAAAAAATTTTAAAAAAAAGAATTCAGCCTTCTCTTAAATCATCTTTCTATTCCAAAATCTATTAAATATCAACACATTTTTCTCCCCCTGGCTCTCAAGGCCTATCTGCAAATTTCTTAGATGACTAAAGATTTCTGCAACATGTAGGCATTGTCTAACTCCCAGAACATTTCTACTTAGCTGTATCAGTCAGTGTCCAACCAGGAGAAAGAAACCACACAGTGATTTTAACAAGCAAAGTTTAACAGAAGATTCAGTAATGGGGCATAAGCTAGTAAGAAGTAAAGAAAACTCTAAAGAATATAAGGAGCCGTTACTACCCCTGCAGCTGAGATCGAGCGCCCAAGGCAGAGCTTCCCTCCTCCCAGTGCTGAGATCCATAGCTTATTGGAGAGAGCACCATCATAGCTCACTGGGTAGTTGCTCAGATGCTGTTACTGATGGAACTTGCTGGAAATCCACCTGCCGGATTGCAAGAGAAAGCCATTGACAGAGAGGTACCATGCCTTGGAAGTGGCTGCAAAGCTGCACGAGGAGCTACCAGAGGAAACTGCTAGATGCTGGATGCTGTTGGATGCCATGTGCCGCAGGAGCCGAGCACTGGAGGAGCCATTCACTAGAGGATCCTAATGCTGGAGAGACCACACACCGCAGGAGCCAAGTGGTAAAGAAAGCCATGCTTTGCACTGCCGGTCTTTGAGGTAGAAGGCACACACAGAGCAGGAGTTTGCCGAGAGAACACACTGGAACCAGCACCAAAACAAAACAAGACAAAACTTTCTGCTCCAGTATCCTTCTAGCACCCTCTACTGGCAAAGCTAACATCATGCCAGCTGGCAAAGGAGAAGTATTTCAAGGGCTCAACTCTATTTTCATGGAGCAGGCAATAACGGTTGGACTTGAAGCTGAGAGGCAATAAACCGACAACCGGCACACCAGCTTTTCTTATTTGGATGCAATATTCACAGCATAAACTGTTGATGAACTGCAGTATTACACTTTTCGAAGTGTCGCTACTCTCTAATGCAAGATACACTCCTACCCCCCACACACACAAGTCCAAAACCATGCCTAAGTGTGAAGCTCCACGTTCTGAAAAATAAAATACAGTTTAATCATTCTGAAAATTCTACACTTGGAAAATGCCTGAATATCTATGTAGGGCACTGGAGAGTCCCCTTGTTAAACAATGCCCAGTGTAGGCCTGGGTGCATGCTGTTCTTTATAAGCAAAAATTTAGTTGATTTTATTCCACTTTAAATGCTTGCCTCTTATATTTGACTTTGTTTTTCCTTCCTGAGATAAGCACAAACTTGTTGTCTTCTTCTACTTGGATGTCTTATGAATCAATGGCCCAGAGATCATGATGGAAAGAGCATGGGCTCTCTGTCAGGCAGACCTGGTCTTAAGTCCTAACTCCACCACTTTTGGGTATGTGGCTTTCAGCAGATCACTTAACCTCTATGAACTTCAGTTTCCTCATCTCTAGTTGGAACAATAGTGCCCACTTTCTATTTGAAGTGTTTGAAAGGGTTCGAAAAGACTATCTGGAGAACCTGGGACACTACTTGCCCCAGAGAAATACCTTTTCTTTTTTTTTTTTTTTTTTTTTTTTTTGAGAAGTACCTATTTTAAAAGATGGCCTGGATCTGTGAATTTCACTGCTCTTTTATTCCTCTGTTAGGAATTTTATTCAACTGCCCATGGTGAATATTGTAAGCATGCCAAGTTAATTCAAACTTTCATTCCAAAGACAGCCTCAGAAGCATAAAATAAAATTTTGTAAAACGTTCCACTAGTTACCATAGAACTTCTAAACAATATTCCAGTGTTGTTGGGGAAAAAAACATTAATTGGCACAGACATCAAAGGTTAATAGAGATTCTCAGAAACACTGGCTGTCCCCCTTGCTGCCTCTTCCTGACTTTTATCATTCTTTATAATGACAGACCATTTTTTTAAAGTATTATTTTCTTTTCACTTAAAAGTGCTTTGCTATAATAATTCTATTCTCAACTTCAAAAGTTCAAATTACTATTTATAGGAAAACAAAGCACAGCTTTACATAGACTACGGCTGTGGGTGACAGTTCACCAGACAGAAGGAGATGCTACTCTAAAGGGTTGTGAAAACAGAACTCCAACACGAGACCTGCACACGTCAGTTAGAAACACCAGAATGACCTCAGACTCAAGGTTCCCATCACAATAAACAAATTTGTAGAACTTTCGTGTAGTTTAATCCCAATTTCCAAAAACTGCTATGTACCTTCTAGACCATATGTTCCTTTGGTTTATTTCATATCACTAATGTTTTTCATATTCAAATTACACCTGATGCCAAATATTTTCTTCTACTTTTTAAAGCATATGTAGCCAGAGAGGAAAGTAGCTCTTCCTTGGCAAGAGGCTTCTGAAGTTTCCCTGTAAACCAATTGACTTCTCAACATAAGATCAGACAAATAGGAATATAATAGAACCCAGGTGTTAGACTAATTACTAATTTAACCATAAATGAAGAAAGGGGAAATATTAATCCTTGATGTAAGTTGTTGTGTTAATACAGAATCCATCATGATGAAGGAATGACCTCACTTGGCTCTGAGGTTAACTGTATGAGCGGTGCTGTATTGACCGAATGCTAATAAGTTGTATGTGTGGCAACAGGTAAGCAGGAGACGGCAGAAGGAAGCTATTGTGGTAGCTACATAATTACAATGGAAGTCGTGTTTTGGGTAATGAACACAATTCACATCACATCTTCTCAGTCACAACACAATTCTCCAGCTCTGTTTATAGTCATCTGTGGGATATTGGACAGCAAGATGACATTTTGACTTTGGAACAAATTTTTCTCATAGAAAGCGCAATTACCCACTGATATTGTGATATGCAATTAGACACAGTCATGCTGGGCAACTTAGATTTTTTTAAACATACAAATAATGGATGTGTTGTTCGTTAGCTCACGAGATTCTTCAGTCCTTGTACATGGCCTTCTTGGTCTAAATGTCTTGGTCATATGCAGTAGACGCATTCTGAAATGTTTTAATTGCCTATTATTTAAATTAAAAGTTTCAGAATTTTAAATATAGAAAAGCCCTGGCAGCTAAAACTAATATCCATGATGGATCAGACCTTTATTGTATGCAGAGACTGTGTTTCAAGGAACATTATTTGGCTCATATTCTATCTAAAGCCATTTAACCAAAAAATCCATATTGTAAAGGAATTTTATTATAGTGTAAAATGTAATACACGCTGGAAATATGTATGAATTCTTATGAGTCCAGTTGTTTTATTTAAACTCACTGAGGCATCAGTAATGCACCACACTGAGTATGTGAAAGAGAGAAAACCTTCTTTTGTAACCTTTCCAGGTTTTCCCAAATTCAGAACGGGAATTCCTTCTCTGGAGGGGGTGTGTGTGTGCACGTGCGTTCATATTTGTCTACATTTCTCCATCTCTCAACTAATTGCATATAAAATGGCCAAGTTTTTATCCTTTGCTGATTTCCCCCACCATCACTTAGAGCCACCTTCCTCTTTCCTCAAAGTGCATTCAGGAGAAATCAGTATGTTTTAACATTAGCCCAAACAAAACATAATTAAATGGAAGTGAAGTCTAAAATAACTATTTTTTATATGTCATAATCAAATAAACTGAGCATCCATAGTATGCTTAAAATCATGAAAAATAAGATAAATGTATTTTCCTTCTGTGGCATAAATGATATTTAAAATATACTCAGGAGGGGCACCTGGGTGGCTCAGTCGGTTAAGCGTCTGCCTTTGTCTCAGGTCGTGATCTCAGGGTCCTGGGATTGAGTCCCGCGTCAGGCTCCCTACTCAGTGGAGAGCCTGCTTCCCCCTCTGCCTCTCCTTTTCTCTCTCTCTTTCAAATAAATAAATAAATAAACTTTAAAAAAATAAATATACTCAGGAAACATTGGAAACTGTATTGTACTTTTACAGATTATGAACTGTCATTAGTCAAAAAGCAAAAAAAAAAATCACACTAATTTCTTGATGTGATATTACCTGATTGCCAGAGATTAGCAGAAATACAGTAGTCCCCACTTATCTGTGGGAAATGAGTTCCAAGACCCCCAGTGGATGCCTGAAACCACAGTACTAAACCCTCTATGTACTTTTTTTTTTCCTATACATACATATCTATGGTAAAGTTTAATTTATAAATTAGACATAGAGATTAACAATAACTAATAGTAAAATACAACAATTATAACAATATACTGTAATAAAAGTCATCAGAGAGGGAGAAAAACCATGAGAGACTCTTAACTCTAGGAAATAAACTGAGGGTTGCTGGAGGGGAGGTGGATGGGGGGTTGGGGTAATTGGGTGATGGACATTAAGGAGGGCACATGATGTGATGAGCACTGGGTATTATATGCAACTGATAAATTACTGAGCACTACATCTGAAACTAATGACGTACTGTAAGTTCCCTAATTGAATTTAAATCAAAAATTTTTTAAAGCTATATGAATTGGGTTTCTGCCTCGCAAAATATCTTCTTGTACTATGCTAACACTTCTTCTTGTGATGATGTGAGATAGTAAAATGTCTGTGTGATGAGATGCAGTGAGGTGGGTGATGCCGGCATGCGACATAGCGTTAGGCTACTACTCACCTCCGACAATTCATCAGAAGGACGATCATCTGCTTCCAGACTGCGGTTGACCACAGGTGACTGAGACCACAGAAAGCAAAACCACAGGCAAGGGGGAACTACTGTACCAAACTTCTATGGTATCCATCTATAACGTGGGATAATGTCACTACCTCGCAAGGTATATTGTGAAGATTTAATGCGATAAAGCAGGGATCAGCAAACTACGGAGCATGAGCCAAATCTGGCCAACCACCTGTTTTTTCGCATCCCACCACCTAAGAAGAGTTTCTACATTTTTTAATGGTTTTTAGAAAGCAAAAGGATAAAGATATTTCATGACATGGGAAAACTCAAATTGCTCAGTCCATGAATACAGGTATATTCGAACATCGCTACACTCACTCCTTTTTGTATTGTCTGCTTTTGCATTCGTATGGCTGCTTTCACACTACTACAGCAGCATTGAGTAACCCAAGCAGAGCCTGCATATGCTCTTCAGTGCCTAAATCATTTACTGACTGACCCTTAGCAGAAGAAATTTGCTGACCTCTGAAATGAGCATGAAAATCATTTAGCACAATGCCAAGCATGTAGTAGGGGCTCAATGACTGATATTCACTCACGGAAGTGCAGCCTTAGCATATCCATATACGTTACATGGACTCAAAATTTTTGGTCCCCCAAGTGTTGTTCATGACTACAAGACTGTAGTATGGAGAGACCCACTGGGCCACAGTGGGCCACTGAAAGGCTTTCTCCATCCCTCCCCACCTCCCCAGGACTTGCCTCCACACACCTCCTGCTCGGCAGAGAGGGTGGAGGGGCACCTTCGGAGTGCCTCACCTGTCGCTTTCAGTGCTGGTTTAGCATATTGCTCAGAAACCCTAGCTTCCTCCTCCACCGTCTCCGTGGACGGAGTATACTTTGGGAACGACCAAATGACTCGTTTTGGAATGGAATATGAGCAGGCATATCATGATCTACTGGAGTCCTCCTTTTCAGAATATTCACTCTAGACCTCAGTTACAAGGGAAGCAAAACTCATTAGAATTAGAAACAATCCACTAACAAGCGGGCCACCTAAAAAATTAGTCCCCATTTCAAACTTTCACAGCCACAGGGGTCCTTCCTGCCCATCTGATCAGAACCTTAATCTTCCCTCTCAAATGAAACAGTTTTTCTGCCTGATTGGACCCCAGGTCTACCCAGGTAGCCCAGATATCTGCAGCCCAAACAGTCGTTGAGGTTCCATTTTTGGTCGACATAATACTGAAATGGATGATTCACAAATATTAAGCCTCAGTAAAATTTATTCTTTCTGCCAGCCACATGGAAAAGAAAAGTTCTGGTGCAAACATAAAATGCAGTCAGCTGGGGTTACAGCTCATTTTTGCATGGGATCAGCTTCAGATTTTCATCTAGACTAGATTGTTTCCAAATTCATATGTTTAAAAGTGCAGAAAGAGAGAAATTCTGTTTATAGTCATTTCAGCATTAAAAGGTCTATGGGCCACATTGACACCATCCTGAGACCCCTAATCTCTCAGCTACTAGGTAATTTGGAAGAAAAAAATGAATGAATGTGTTATCATTTATTGGCCCACTAAGGATTTGGGCTGGGAAAAATATCTTCCAGGAGGAGGCCCCAAACATCACTCCATGGGTTTCCTACTGGGCAGGGTATGCTTCTCACCATCATTCTCTAACTGCATAAAGAAAGGATTCGTGTCATCAAAGAAGAACAGGGAATCCTACCTAGAAAGGACCTTGCCTCCGAAGATTCCATACCAGTAGAATTCTTGGCTCAATTATGTAATGAAATTATCCAAATGCTTTTCTACTAACACAATCCACTCTGCCCAGACTTCCTTCATTCTTGGTTCATTATTTTAATAATGTTTTTAGCTTTCAAAAAATTTCTTGGTTTTAGGGGCGCCTGGGTGGCTCAGTCGTTAAGCGTCTGCCTTTGGCTCAGGGCGTGATCCTGGCATTCTGGGATCGAGCCCCACATCGGGCTCCTCCGCTGGGAGCGTGCTTCTTCCTCTCCCACTCCCCCTGCTTGTGTTCCCTCTCTTGCTGGCTGTCTTTCTGTCAAATAAATAAATAAAATCTTTAAAAAAAATTTCTTGGTTTTAAAGAGCTTCTTATGTAAATATACAAAGCCAATTCAAGTCCTATTTTAAAGTTACCTCTTGGGGAGAGAAGGGCCTGCTTCTTTGCCAAGGGCACTTTTGATTGCTATTTTCTATTTACAAGAAAGGGTATATTTCCATGTCTTAGCAGTTAGACAGGCATAAATGAATAAATTAGCATTTGCCTATGTTTAAATCTTATAACCTAAACTATTGGACAGCTGACTCCGATTGATTTATTATTGCTCAGAGTTACTGTCTGCCAAATGAAGCCAAATGTTAAGGTAAAGGACGAGTTACTAACCAAAAAATGATGTGTCGGTGCCCTGGTTTCTGAGTTCAGAACTCTTCCTGTGGCCCATGTTGAGGACTGGGCGATCCTGATTATCTTCTGCTGCATACATTAATATGCCTATTTGGTAGCACATCCTTGGCCATCTCTCTGAGGCCTTGGACTTCCATAGATTGTGAAGTTGGGTTTTGGCTCTAGTTTATCTCTTTATCCAAAAGCCAGATACATCCAGGTGCATTTAGCCAGTACCCAGAAGTCCCAGTAATGTTTCTGTGGTTTCTGAGAGTAAAACCCATCATCTCTCACATCACACCCTCTACATATAAGCACAACCCCAGCAGCCTAAATATTTATGTGCTTTGATAGACATCATCCATCCTCATCCATATAGAGACTTATTTTTCTTACTGGATATTCAGAAAATTACACCGCCCAGCACTCTTGCAGTTAGAAAGGGCCAGACAACTGGCTCTAGGCAATAAAATGTGAGAAGTGATTTGTGTCACTTGTAGGCAGAGGAGGTGACAAGACACTATACAATTCTTCAGCCTCTCTCCAGTCTGTCTCTTGCCCAGCTGGGACAGAGACATTCCAGATGGTGGAGCTACTGTCAGGCTGGTCCCTGGGTGATTATATGGGCAGAGATCCACCACCACCCTACCCCACACCCTGTGACCAACCACCTGCCCACTCAAACTAGATGTACAGCTCAAGCAAGAGAGGAAGCTTTATGGTGTAGGCCCCTGAGATTCCAGGCCAATATGTTCCTGCAGCATAGCATAGCCTATCCTGACTAACATGGCAGCAGTTGTCTCAATCAAATGATGTACATCTCAGAGAAATTCCTTCTGCATGACTCCTGTGTCATTGTTACTTTGTTCTCATAGAAAAAGTCAACTTCACTTACTCTCTCTCACTCAAACCTGAGGTTGACTTCAAAGGATAAATCGGATATGGAAAGATGAAGAAAGGAAAGAGAGCATCCTACACCACAGAAATTGGTTCAGTTATTCCATCCATTGCAGAAAATAGTATGACTTAATAAACACATTTCTTTGGTGAAAATGATAGATGAAAATGAAAGATGCTCAGTTCCAACTCAGCCCTCCCCTAGTGAGTGGGGGCGTGAACAATCACTAACCACAGGCCAAGGCTCTCCATGGATTTGTTAATTAAAAAGAGTTCCTCCCAGGGTGCCTGGGTGGCTCAGTTGGTGAAGTGACCAACTCTTGATTTCAGCTCAGGTCTTGATCTCAGGGTCATGAGTTCAAGCCCCATGTCGGGTCCCATGCTGGGTGTGGAGCCTACTTTTAAAAAAATTATTAAAAAAAAATAATATTGAGTTCCTCCCTTCCCATACATGGCATGGGCAAGACGATGTCAAGCCAGCTTCTCCAGTATTTATGTGAATGCATAGCCCCCAAAGGGACTTGGGCTAGAACAAGAAGATCAGTTTCCCACTTGAATCAACCTGTCCCTGTGCCCCCACCACAAAAATTTCTGACAATTTTGAAAGCGGAACTAGCTTCAATAGTGGTTTTGGAGAAGGAGGGAGTGTTAAGGGAAGAGTTAATGTGTCTTTGCAATTTTTATGTTTGTATTATGTGTGTGTACGTGGCGGGTGGGTGTGAACATACATGTCATGAGAAACATCACTTACATTTGCCACTGTCCCAAGGACGACAGCAAGAAAGACAACATAACTTCTGAATTCCCTTTGGGAAAAAGATTACTCAATATAAGATTTTTTTAAGTAGAAAAATGTTGGATTAGATAGAAATATAGAGTTATGAATAGAAAGAAATACATTTTTTAGCAATCTAGTATATTACCAACACTACTGAAAGCACCTTAAATGAATTCCTCATAACCACCATGTGAAGTAGGAGGAAGTATCTTTATTTTATAAATTTGTAAAACTGAGACACAGAGTGGTTACATAAGATCTCACAGCAAGTGCTCGAGCCAGGATTTAAATACAGTAGTCTGACTCCAACGCTCATGCTGGTGTGGAGATTGATACATACATACTCTGAGTTTGATTAATACAGATGAACAATTGAGTCTCCCTTTGGTAACATCAAAACTCTGGAAATCATCCTCCTTGGGCTTTGGCCAGCCTCTCTCCATCAGACAAAGTCCTGAATCTTCCAACTCACTAAGGGCCTCTGCTATTTCTATCATGTCTTGAATATTTTGGAGGAACAGTAAAATGTTTTTCACAATTAATGATCTCTATTTAAGTCTTTTTTTTAATTTTTTTATTATAAAATTTTCAAACATCCAGAAAAGAGAGGAATAGTACAGTGAACTCCCATATACCCATCATCATCTATCTCTTCACAGTCCATTTACCCCCTTAAGTCCCTACACACACACCCAATTGTGGCTTTTGCCTCCACTATGCCATTGAAGCTCATCAAGTTCCCAATGACCTCCTTTGAATCAAAATCCAAGGGATGTTTTCCAACTTTTTCTCATTCTTTGAGAACTTTCTCTATGTCAGGTACAATCCTGAGCACTTTTTATACATTATTGCATTTAATCTTCAAAACAATGTTGAGGTAGGTACTATTATGATCCCCATTTTCAAAATGAGGAAACAGACTGGCAAACATTCTTCATTTCGAGGAAAGTAAAAGAGGCACAGAAAGAGTAAGTAAATTTGACTTGGATCACACGATTGGTAAGAGGTAGAACCTAGACTGGAAATGAGGTCTGTCTGACTCTGAAGCTCATATCATTTACTACTACCACCATACACTGGATCTCTTTCCTCCCTGGCTTTCAGTACACCACTCTCTCCTAGAGTTACTCATCTCACCCTCCTCAGTCTCCTCCATCTATCTTCTAGTGTCAATGTGCTCTATGGTGTTGCCCTCAATGCTCTTCTCTCTTATACTCACTCCATCCGAAAGACCTACTCACACCTGATGCTTCAATTGTTACCTATATGCCCATTATGACCTCTGATCTGTGATTCTGGCTCATATCTCTTGCAAAGTTTCCAGTCCCAACAGTCTCAATACCTACTGGACATCACCTCTTGACTGTCCCACAGGAGCCCCCACCTCAGCATGTCCATTCATCCTGTTACCCTCAAAATCTACTTCTCCTATTGTTGTTGCTGTCACAAATTTGTCCAGCAGATCCTATATATTCTGTCTCCAAAATCTTTCATGAATCTGTCCCCTTCTCTCTGTCCTTGTTAGTTCAAGTCCACACCACTTTTCCTTGGAGTATGACAAATACTTAATTATTACCCACCTGTGTCCTCCAATTCATTCTCCAAAAATTTTTTAGATTGGTTTTTTTTTAATACAGATTTTGTCACATTACCTTCTTGCTTAAAATGCTTCAACAATTTCCCATAACCTTCCAGATAAAATCCAAATCCTTATGATGGTCTACAAGACCCTTTCTAGTCTAGTCTTTTCCTAGAACACCTGTCAGATTTGTACCTCACCACTACTCATTTGCACTCAATTCTTCAGCCATGTTGTACTTCCCTGAAATTATTCTTAAGTGCTTACAGTCTACTATATTTCCACTTCATCTATGTAATGTCTAAATTGTCCTTTTACTCATCCCTTCCCCCGCCCTCTGCTACCATACACAAACACAAGCTTACATATTTTCTACTTAGTTAATTCTAAGTCATCTTTCAAGACCTAGTTCAAGAGTCATCTTCAAGGACCTTCTCTGACCACCCTCTCTCCACCCCAGTCCAGGTTTGGGGTCCCTCCTTCATGCTCTCATGGCACTCTGGACTTCGAAGGCAGAAACTGTAAGTTATTTACTCAATATCTTTTCCCCCCTTCTTTCTTACTAACAGAACTCCAATTCTGTTTCGTGTACAATGTGTCCAGTTAAAAATACTCATCTTCCCAGACTCCTTTGACCCAAGGGAAAACATGTGACCTGCTTTGGCAATGATATGTCAGTAGAATTCTGTTGGGTGGGGCATCTGGAAAGCTATGGTTTTCCTAATTAAAACAGATAGACTTAGCTGGCACAGCCCTATCATTTACCCTTTCCCTGTCTTCCTACTCAGAACATGATCAGAGCACCCAGAACTAGAACAATCATCTTGTATCTCTGAGTATGAAAGTCAAACAGAGGATGGAAGAGCAGGAGTTGGATAGAGCCTGGTATTACATGGCTTCCTTGAGCGTTTGGACCAGCCCTGGACTGCATTCCCTTGGACTTCCTATAACAAGAGAAAAATACACCTCCATTGGGTTAAGCCACTACTGTTGGGTTTCTGTTGTCTGTAGTTCCGCAGAGTTCTGGCTAATAAACTCTCCCTTTTTCTTATCACTTATCACATTTAATTGTTTGCAGTTACCTATTCTCTGAGTCTACCAGCAGATAATAAGATTCCTAAACACACGGCTTTTTTTATCAGACTCCTCTTCTGCCTTATCTCATCCTCTTGGGCCACTTTTGAGCCCAGCTTTGGCCATGGCAACCAGCAGATGAAAACTGACAGTGCATTCCCTTCACTTTCTATGGGGGGTTCTTTGCCTCTGCTAGACAGCTCCAGGAGTCACTCAGCCATTCTGATTCTTACACAAACTTAGAAGTGGAGGGAATTAACACCCTCAAAGATGATCCTTATTCAAGGGACTGAATATTGTCTCCAGGAGGGAAAACTGAGGGGCCCCCTAGACAGTTCTCAGGGGGTCCCAGAGGGACTGAACCCTAGTTAGCCACAATGATAAGCCAGCTCAGTAACACTTAGCTTCTTTCCCTATTTCATTATTTCCAGTTCCCACTTTTGTTGACTTCCCAAACTACAATTTCCTAGCAGCAAGCTCTTGTCAGTCTCTGCTTTTGGAGGGAGCATGAGCTAAGACAGCTGTGACTTCACATTTACCAGTACTTAGTGTGGTGCCCAGTTCTCAACAAATATTTATTCACTGATGCATAACTGAATGAATGGACTTCTTTTCCAATTATACCTCTTTGTGAAAACTGCTTTGTATTTCATTAAAACACTATAATCATTTGAAACGTTAGGGGTAGAATTTAATAGCTGCTAACTTCTACACAAAATACTAGCCACAGAGAAGAGAGAGAAACATAACAGCAGAATCTACCCAGAATTCAACCAGTGAGGTTTCACAACTTATTATGATCAATCATGTAAGGATCCCTGAATTACAGATACGAAATGTATTGTTCCAAACACAATAATGCTTAAGCTCTAAGCCTCGGCCTATTAATGATTTGAACATTTAAGCAGATGAAAGTCTTAAAATATTTTCAAAATTAAAAGTCTTGGTTAGGAAATCAGCAACAGCTATGACTATACAATCATGTTTTCCCAAACAATGTGACCCCAGTCCCAAAATAAATCTTCAAATCTAAAACAGCTATAATATGCCAACAGATCATTTTATATTATCATACAATCAGAAGAGAAGTAACTAGTTTTTAGGATAATAAAAAAATGTTAGTAATAAAGCATTATTAGAAAATATGGGGCAACATTCTGTTACCAGAGGCTTTGTTTTTAGATCGATGATTTAATAAAAATTCATGTGTCCCTTTCTATTTATTTTAAAAAAGAGATAAAAACCTACCACAGTAAAATGCCTCTAGGTCTATGCCTAGTGCTTTAGAAAGAAAAAAAAAATTATTATCAAAGGATGGCTATAGCCTCAGCTCATCCAAAGAGCTCCTCCTACTGTTTTTTCAAAATATAAAAGGAGTCTGAATTCAGACAGGAGCTTTCACTGAAGAACCAGAGCATGACAAAATCAAGGAGTAGGAACCAAGAGAGTTAATGCTTCCAAATCAGAACTAGGTCTCTGATGCCCTGAGCAAGATGAGCCAACGGCCACACTCTGACACCAAAGGGCTTCCCGAGATTCTCAGGGCCCTCCTTCCCCATAAACTGCCTTGTCCAGGAACTGTGCTTACTTAAAACTTTGCAGGGGCTTTCTGGCAATAATAGCTTAAGTCACAAACTTCAGCTCTATTCAAACGGTAGCTAGGAATTTAGTGGGAGAGAGTTTTTGAACAAGGCACTGCTTCTCCTTTTCTTTAAACACTCCTTCAAGGGCAGTCCCTTTACACACAAATCATCTTGAAGAGGAAACAAAAGGTTCAACTCAGGCATAAAGCAATTTTTTTTAAATGAGTAGTAATAAGGTTTTAACTTAACTTAGAATTAATTTTTAATTAATTGTTAACTAATTTTTAATTACTTAGGTAATCTCTGACATTTTTGGTGAACAGGCAATAGATTTTGTCTTTCAATCCATGGACATGAGGACACACACCTGAGCCACCAAGAGCAAACTATAACTGCAGAAAATAATAAAGGTTGGAAGGCTATACACCAAACTTAATATTGGTATATGTGGGGAAATGATGAACTAGGGAAAGAGTGGGAATTTTTTTCTTCGTACTTGATATAATTCTCTCTTGTTTGGATCTTTTTTTTTTAAGATTTTATTTTTTAAGTAGTCTCCACACCCAACATGGGGCTCAAAATTACAACCCTAAGATCAAGAGTTCAACTGGGCCAGCCAGGCGCCCCTACTGTTCAGATCTTTTACAAAAAAAAAATGTTTTTATGTGTAACTTCTGAAATTTTATTTTTTTTAAGATTTTATTTATTTATTTGAGAGAAAGCAAGAGGGCACAAGGGGGGCAGAAGGAGAAGCAGACTACATGGGGCTCGATCCCAGGACCCTGGGATCACAACATGAGCCACCCAGGCACCCCAGAAATTTTTTTTTTAAAGATTATCTACAATAATATTTTTATTTGTATTCTACTTACTCATCTAGGCCGTAACCCATGTTCTCTGTTTGGTCACTTCGTTCAGTCATTCCAGACTAGCTCCCTTAGGGCTCCAATCCCCTAAGCAGGCACTGCAGGGGCTTCAAAGACCATTCTTGCAATAATAGACATCTATGGAGTGCTGATAACATGCCAGGCACTATCCCAGAGGTTTTTTTATCAGAACTATTTAATTTAATCTTCACCCAAATTTGTCAGTACTAGGATTACACCCATTTTTCAAATGAGGAAACAAGGCATAGAAAGATTAAGTAAATTGCCCAAGACCATTCAGCTGATACAGATGGAGCTGAAATTCATACCCAAGTAATTTGGCTTCAAGCCACACCCCTAATCACTATGCTATGTTACCTCCCTAAAAATGAAAACACTTCCCAGTCTCTGAAGGTTTACAACCTAGTTAGAGAGAAATGAAGTGACCAATCACAATGCTATGTGCTGAATGGTGTGAGGAGGACACACACTAAGGGAAATAAAGGAAGAAAACTTAAGTGTGATCAGGAGGAATGGGGAATGTCAAGAAAGGTTCCCCAGAGGAGGCCCCCAACCAAGAGCTGGTCTCACCACGGAGCTAGGGAGGGGAGAGTCATGAACATTTACGGTGCACCTCCTGTTTACCAGGCACTTGGTGAGTGTTTTACACAGACCATCTCATTCTAACCCCATAATAGCCCTATGAAATATGTGGTCTCGTCCCCATTTTACTAATCAAGAGACTGATGCCAAAAAGTAAACTAGCTTGCCTAAAACTGAGCAGTTACCAGATGCCAGAGCCAAGATATGAACCTTTATCTATCTAACTCAGAGGCCCATGCTCTTTCTACTCCCCACCACCTCCCCACACACACACAACCATAGTAGGAGGGAAAAAGGGAGAAACTGCATGTATAGACATATGTTAAAAACATCCTGGCATGATAAACCTCCATGCTCTCAGAAACCAAAGCCATCCAACCACAGAACGGACTCTTATAGGATGAAACTCCATCCCTGGAAATGTTTATGCAAATGTCGACATCTGTCTGCCCTTGAAGAAGGCCTAAGGTGAAAGTTTAGCCTACTTGATCTCTAGAGGCCCTCAAATCTAGAGATAGTAATATCCCACAGACCACCTGGGTTTCCACAGTAACACAGGTACTCAGACCTTACATGTAGTCATAGAATGGAGTGCGGCTTAGGATTGGTTTTGTGTCTGTGACAACATCATCGGTTCTCTAAAGAAAAAGATCAATCCTGGTCAAGGTCATGCCTAACCTTTAAGAGACGAAGGTAATGACCGTTTCTCTGTCATCCTGGTCAAGGTCATGCCTAACCTTTAAGAGACGAAGGTAATGACCGTTTCTCTTCTCTGTTGTCCTCTTACTGTATCTCTCAGCAGTGGTACACACTTCCTTCCTAAAACATTTTTTTCTTCTGGTTTCCATAAAACCAGCTTTCTCCAGCTTTCCACCTACCGTGCTGGCTATTCTCTCTCCATCTCTTTTGCTGGCTCCTCCTTCTCTTGCCAACCTCTGAATTCCTGTGACAACTAGGATGCCGTTCTGGACCACCTTCTCTTGGATGTACACTCTCTCCTAAGGACAGCGAGGCCAGTCCCTGGTCCTCAAATACCATCCATATGCAAATAATGCCCACAATTATATCTTCAGCTCTGACTTTACTGATGTCAGTGTTTTGACGTCCAATAAACATGTGAAACTCACCACTTTTGAATCGAACTCTAAATTTCTATCCCCTAAAATTCTTCTTTCCCACCTCACTAAATTGCTCAGGACAAACACCTCTTTCCCTCAAACCCTACATCTAATCCATCAATATATTCTATTATTTCTCCCTCCAAAGTATGTTTTAGAATCAACCACTTCTCTGCACTTCCACTATTTCCACTTTAGTCCAAAGATCCTGGACTTAACTGAAATAGCCCAAATTGTCTTCCTGCTCCCACCCTTGCTCCTAGTCATTCTCCTCACAGTGGCTAAAATGATTTCTTTTGACTCTTCAACAGGTTCTTGACTACACATAGAATAAAACCCTAACTCCTCACCAGGGCCCTACAAGACCCCAAGAGCCCATCCCTGCCTGCCTGTCCTTCCTTATCTTCTATTCTCCCACCCTTACACACTACACTCCAGCTATAAGAGCTCCTTCCAGTTCCTGGAACATGCCAAGTTTGCTACTGCCTCAGGGCCTTTGCACTTCCTGTTTTCCAGTGTTTAGGATGCTCTTCTCCCTTACCTTCTTATAACTGACTCCATCTTATTAAATAAGACTCCCTCAGAGAGGCCTTTTCTTACCCACACCACTCACTCTCAACCACATTACCTATTTTATCTTCTTTATAGACTCTATGTAAACTCGTTTATTGTCTTTATTCCCCCTGAAAAGTAAGCTAAGAGAGCTAGGACTTCATCCATGATGTTCACCATATCCCAGGGCCCAGAATGATGCCTAGCACAAAATAGATGCTCAATAGATATTTGTTGAAGAAACAAATACAAGTATTGGTTTCTGGTTAACTGAATCAAATGATGATTTTATCCCACAAGTAGAGCTAGAGGTGTTAAAAACTTGTCATAGACAAGTGATTACAGGGTCCTGAATTGCCCAAGTTGCACTAACAAGTTTACATCAGATCTGTGACTTACTAGTGGTGCTGGAAGAGACTGCAGCCAGTAACTCTCAGATGCAATTTCTTTTGTTTCGCATCCTCAATTTCTTAATGTAGGGAATTTTAATGTTTAAATGATGAACTGATCTCTTTCTTTCTGGCACAGTGTTCTTATATGAAACAAAGAGATATCAAGCCAGAAAGCCTGAAAATGGTGTCAATTTGGATCAAGACACGAATTACCCTATTCATATTGTCAGATATATGTCTTGTTCCCCTAGGAAACTATCCACAGTAATGTCATAAGCCATTTCCAATTTCATGTGAAAAACACCCATGTGGACCTTCTCTGCAATTCCTAGTGAGTTCATAGTTCCATTGCAAGCACATTTCCTGAAATGTCCACTGTTTTTCAATATTAAAGTGAATCTCATAAGGAGGATAAGGATTAGTGTTATCAATATAAAGAGAAAATAATCATTCTTAATCATGACTGCATTATGTGAAAAAATGACTTCCTCTCATTGGATTTTGGTTTAAACCATTGTACTGAAATTGGCTTCTCAAAAGTTGTCTCAGGTAACTTATTTACAGTCATGATGTGGAAAAACACAATTTGCCACCAGTATCCTATTATTTCTATACTGCTTGGTTATTTGTGACCTGAATAAATAAGGCCTGCTGGTTTCACAGGATGAGAAGCCTGCTAAGATATGTAGAAGCAAAGATAAAACCTCTTGTCTATTCTCTCCAAGAAGATAAATTTTGTTAGATGGAGGTCATGACAGTCAGAGGTCATAGGTCGTGATACTTCCCAAAGCGGGGCTGTGTGCCCAGGGCCTTTCCATGCAGAGTCCTACTTCAAAGGGACATACAGGGTGAAATCAGGGGACTGGCTTACATAAGGCAACTCAGGAGGAAAAATCTCTTTTTTGTTATAGGCATCTGAATGCCTTGGAAAAATATATTTCAAGATGGAATTATCTGGATTATATTTCATCATTTTCACATTTCCTTTTGCATATCTAATCACAACTGAATATTTCATTTCCAATTCCTCTATTATAATAGTGGTGCAACTATGAATTAATTTCATTTTCCCTGTTGGGAGCCTGCTACATTGCTTGATAAGGCTTTAAAAGATTCTTAGAGAAAGGGTGCCAGAATCAGGTGAAATACCACATCTCTAGAGAAGAAAGGCTACAGATGACTCTGGCTTAGTGAGAACTTCCCAGCCATCGAAATTACTGAAAAACACCAGCAATTCTTCATTCTTCAAACTCCAAATCCTTTGACCAATCCCCATATAGACATCCACACCCTTCATTTGCTTTTGTTCATCTAACGAATGACATGATGATGCCCTGATGAGATGAAATTGAGTGTGTGTGTGTGTGTGTGTGCTCTTGCGTGTGAAAAGGAGAACATCTGTTTTCCCAGGGTGTGTCAAAGATGCATGATGCTTAATGACTTCTATCTAGGATTTACTCGTAATCAAATGTTGAAATTTTTCATCCTCCAAGTATCTGAGCCATACTAAATTAATGGAAGAAAAAGGTAATTGTTCACTAGGGGAACAAAACAGAATGCCACATTAAGAAACCACTGGAAACTCTATTATCCCGCTAGCATCACCCTACCCTAAAAATTGGAGGAATGAGATCACAGGAATTAAAGTTACATTCCCATCCAAACTAACAGCATTTTTACCTCCTCGTCTGAACCGTAAAGTCTTCTACAACAGGGCCTGTGTCATACCTCTGGGTCCTAACCCGATGGCCTACAAACAGAAGGAGCTGAATATGTTTTGGGATGATGGTGATGATAATGAACCCATTTCCTGAATTCCTACTATGAAATATATCCCTTATATGTAGTCATCAGGCCCATGTTTCTCAAAACATGTTTCACAAAAGGGACGTGCAATATTGAGGGTGTTCTAGTAAAGATGTAGAGAAGGCTCATTAGCCAATCAAGATTCAGAAACCTGAGTTGTACAAAGTTAAATGTTTCACTGCCACAGAATTTCTTAAGAAGCTTCAGAACATTTTTGTGTGTTGTGAAACTCTAAAAGACAATGAAGGTTTGCAACATTTTGCGAAAATTCTTTAATAAGGAAAACTTCAAACCTTGAAGGGCACCAGTGTCTTTCAGGAGGAAGTTGGGGAAACGCTGCATTAGACAAATGTTAAAGCTAATACACTGTTTGCAAGAACAGTGTCCATGGAAACACGTCCTGTCCCACAGCTGCAGTGTTTTTGTTTTGTTTTGTTTTTATCTGTAAACAGGTGCAAATAACACCTACCTCACAGGGTTGTCATGAGATCCAAGTGAAATCAAACACACAAACTGCCAAGCCTGGCACAAAGCAGGCCCACAACGAATGCTCCCTCTCTGTCCACATAGCAGTACTGTGGCGAAAATAAAATTGTCCTGAATTTAACCAGATCCAGGCACGCCTCAGAGGACAGAACTATGGCATGTGACACTCCGTTCTGGGCCTTAGGAGTTAAGTCAGGCCAGCCATGGCCATCTCCCACCCAAATGGGATTTTTACTTCCTTCGCTTGGTAAAACTCCACCAGCCAGCACCTTAGCTAATTAGACCTCTGATCCCTCCCACAGTTGCACATACTTGCAGAGACCCAAACATTCAAGGCTAAACCAGAAGCACAGTGCTTCCAATTGCCAAAATGGGCTAAAAAGTACATTTCTTAAGCTAAGGATCTTGGGCAAAAGAAATCGATCATTTATGGCAATGAGACTGCTGATCGGCACACTAGAACTGTGTTAGTTTCTGATCTGCTTTAGCAACACTGCACGGTGAGGTCGACTATAATAAATATTGCAATAAAATCGAAGTTGCACAAAGCATTGCAAAAAGGCGGCTTTTGTGACTCAGAATTCATCAGTGATACATTGGCGCCCTCTGCTGGCCTGATTTTCCAACAGCTGAACTTGTTCAATACCCTTTTGCTTTCCCTTGCTGTTTTGTTTTTGCCTTCTTTCAAGAACGTAGTGTTTCGCTTTGGTTCCATTTTTTTCACACATAAATTATTAAAAATTATCAGTAGTATGGTAATCAGAACGCACAGAATTATGTTTCAATCCTCACCTCAAAGAGGTGTTCTGGTCAAAAAAAAAGAAATTCCCTATTGCGCTCTAATAGGGAGCATGCTGTTGCTCTATAAAGGTAAAATATCCCATAAAAGGCATCCTGCTTCCAGAGACTATAGGTTCCAATTTTTACTAATTATAGATATCATTTACTCCTCATTTTACATGGTCTATTTGTTAGAGTTGCCAGATTATTTGCAAGAGATATACTCATACTAAATACTTACACAAAAAATTACTAAACCATTGAGTAAAAAAGCATCCACTGTTAATCTGAAATTCAAATTTAACCGGTTTTCCTGTATTTTATCTGGCAAACTTACCTATTTTCACATGTACTCGGAATTTCATAATTGAAATTCTTTTCTCTTATAATAGTGTTTGCCCTACCAAAATAATAAATAAAGGCAAAAACATCTCTTTCTCTGTCTTCTATTTCTTCCCTCACATTTTGGGAGACACCGAATAGATTTTAATATACCAAAGCTTAAAGCAAGACTGAATTATCTGGGTCAGCTAGGCATGAGATTAAAGAACATTTTTTTCTTTAAAAAAAAAAGTTATTTAGGGGCGCCTGGGTGGCTCAGTCGGTTAAGTGTCTGCCTTCGGGCTCAGGTCATGATCCCACGTCGGGCTCCCTGTGCCTGCTTCTCCCTCTCCTCACTACTTGCACTCTCTCACCATCTCTATATTGCTCTCTCAAATTAATAAATAAAATCTTTTTTAAAAAAGTTATTTAATTAATGGATTGAGAGAAATCCTGAGCTCCTAGGCTTCCTTTATGCAGCAAAGAAGATACTATATAAAATATATTTAAAATTTTTGTGTTTCATTTTTAGAATGGTAAATCTGAAAATACAGGCACCTAGACGCATCACGCTTTTAAGGCAGTGAATCTCAAGTTCTCATCGTGGAGTCGCCTGCGGAAGTTTTAAAACCCAAAGATCCCCAGGTTCCGCCTGCAGGCCAATTAAATCAGAATCCCTGAGGTTGGAATCCCTAGGAACCTAATGGCTTAAAAGCAGCCCAGGCAATTTGAATCTGCAGCCAGGGTGGCCAACCACTGTCCTGGGGCCATCCAGTCCCTTCGGGGAAGGCCTCTTGCTTTTGATGTGTGGGTGAATCGATACAGATTAATTCAGTAGATTCTGGGCAGCTCTAACTAGCTTCCAGTTGATGCAGTTCTGCTAGGCAAAGGACCACACTTTGAGGAGCAAGATATTCCTAGAGGCCAAAAAAGAAAAGGCAATTTGGTTCAATATGGAGTCATATGTCTGTGTGAACTGAAAATTGCAGATTACGGACAACCACGTTACTATAATGAAAACTGCCGTAGAAATGAAAGCAGGGAGGGACAGTGAAAGAAAACCTTATCTTAAAAGTTTTGCAATGGGTTACTGTCTCCTCTCCCGTTATCTTCCTGTTTCCTGTCAGGATGTCCTTCAAAGGCCAAAAGGAGATAATATTTGCTCCCAGGCTACTTTTTCAAAAATAGTATGAGATTTGCATTAGATCATTTTATATGCAGCATCTCAAATATGCCATAATTTAAAGCATACACACGCTTAGATCATATTAGAATTTAGTTCATAGTTCATTTCCATTGGACCTTTTTTAACCATTTTAGTCTGTTGGAGCTGAAAGCAGCAATAGGCGGATTGTGCAACCATGTGAAGCTGATCAAATCAACCCTTGAAAGTGTAATTGGTAAATCTCCTCATGTGCTTTTGAAAAATTAATCAGGACAGGTTTGGCGAACCTTTGCTGAGAGAGTTTCCTTAGGACAAATGACTTGGTTCCCAACGTCTTGTCATAAAGGAAAACTCCAGCTGCAAATCCCAAGGTGACCCATTTATCTCGCTTGGACAGAGCATAATGACTTCTTAAGCACTGCAAATAATTCTGCTGGTTTAAAATCAATTTGGTTAATACAATTAAATGAAACTATTTGATCCTTCAGGTTCAAAAACCATCCATTTGACTCATACATTAATATTTTAATATGGAAACAGCCACCACAATCTTCCAATGCCTTCTAATAATGTTCTATAGGGATGCGTTGTAGAAAACAGTGCATAGAGTGTTGTCCTTAAAATCTCTGCCGAATTAGTCATGAGAATCGGTATTAAAATATGCATTCCTCAAGCACTCCTAAAGCGATCAAAGCTCACGCCTGTCTCAGGCCTTTAGTTTAGCATGTGTTCACCAGAGAAAGCGGAGGAGCAGCAAATGGTGCCTCAGTTCCACCAGATGAACGCGCTCGCATCCCATCACCGTCAAGGGTGCAAGGCCTGCTTGGAACACACAGGTAAGGTCAACGGTATTTTCAGTTCGCAGTTTAACCACTCGCTCGATGGTACGTAGCACAGGTAACCACGCGCCCTCTTGGAACTCTTTTCTGTTTTTCTTACAGGACACTGCTCCTTCCGGTCTCTCTCACCACATTTTCTCCATCTCTTCTTTCTCTGACAAAACCTTGAATGCTGGTATTCCCCAGTTTCTAATCCTCTGCCCTCTTCCCTTCCCATTTGCTAACCCCCACCCCCATGGCTTCAACAATCACCCATAAGGCGTTAACTCCATCTGTACCTCCAGGCCTGGCCTCTCCTCCAAGGTCTCACTCCATGCTGTTCACTAGGGGAGCTGCTCGTTCCAGGTGGCTGAGAAACATAATTAAAATTAAATAAAATTTGAACTTCCTCAGTCCCGCTAGCCGCATTTCAATACTCAACCACATATGTCTAGCGTAACCACCTCGGGTGGTTCAGACAAAGCTCATACCCATCCTGACGGAGAGCTCTACAGGGCAGTGACCTCTAGATGACAACAGCTAGTAACACACGTGCCAGGTCTTCCACAGGTAAGCTAATTTAATCCTCCCGAGGAACTTCTGAGGTACTTAACAGCATTACAGAGACAGGAAGTAGAATTTGGTTGCTGCCACTAACGAATCATCGAACTTTACGTAGGAATCCGGGGATGTACTGTACGGTGACCCACATAATATAATAAAAAAATCATTAAAAAAAAAAAAAAGAATTTGGTTGCTGCCGATGCTTGGGGAGTGGAGACCGGGGAGTTACTGTTCAATGAGTATAGAGTTTCCGTTCTGCAGGATGAAAATGGGTCTGGAGATGGAGGTGGTGTTATTGGCACAACGGCACGAATGTACTGAACGCCACTGAACCGCGCGCTTAAAAATGGTCACGGTGGGGAATTTCAGGTGTACGGTGGCCCAGTGAGAACAAACAGGACAGACAGAGCATGCGCTGCAGGAAGTGGCTATTTGGGACTCCTCGCTGTCACAGATAACCTGTGCCGGCATTAAGACTATTGAAAGAGCATCCGATTAAAATGGGAATGTTAGGGTAGACAGTTAAAGAAAGGGG
Source organism: Ailuropoda melanoleuca (assembly GCF_002007445.2). Classification (NCBI taxonomy): domain Eukaryota; kingdom Metazoa; phylum Chordata; class Mammalia; order Carnivora; family Ursidae; genus Ailuropoda; species Ailuropoda melanoleuca. Next base: position 34,943,017 of record NC_048232.1, on the reverse strand, counting down.
GTGGGGCGTCTGGGTGGCTCCATCCGTTAGACGTCTGCCTTTGCATGTCAGGTCATGATCCCGGGGTCCCGGTATGGAGCAAGCCCCGAGCCGGGTTGGTAGGTCTAGCCGGCTCCCCGCTCTGCGGGGAGTCTGCTTCTCCCTCTCCCTCTGACCCTCCCCCCACTTGTGCGCTCTCTTGCACACTCACTCTCTCTCAAATAAATAAATAAAATCTTTGAGAAAAAAAAATGTGCCTGGAACTATGGCTTGAAGAGTAAAACTAATTTGATGGAAATAAATTTATCATATATTCAACAACATCCAGGTTAACACTGCAACTGCTTATCCAAACTTAGAACAAAGACTCATTGGTCATTTGAGATAACAGTTTTGAAAAAAATTATGAAGAATAACAGTTAGTGAATGGGGGTTTTTTGGTTTTTTTGGAGTCCACATATAATTGAAATCATACAGTATTTGTCTTTGTTGGTCTGATGCGTGTCCCTTAGCATAATGCCCTTAAGGCGCATACCTGTTGTAGCAAATGGCAAGATTTCACTCTCTTTTTATGGCTAAGTAATATTCATATATATGTGTATGTGTGTATGTATTCCCAATATACACCAATTCACATACCCACCAACAGTGCAAGGCTGCCCCATTCTCCGCGTCCTAACACTTGCTATTTCTTGCCTTTTTGATAATAGCCATTCTCACAGGTATGTGGTGGCCATCTCATTGTAGTGTTGATTTGCTTTTCCCTGATAATTAGTGATATCAAGCATCCTTTCAAGTACCTATTGGCCATCCATATGTCTTCTTTGGGAAAGTATCTATTCAGATCTTCTGCCCATTTTTTAACTTTTAATCTGATTGTTTGTGGGTTTTTTGCTGTTGAGTTGTATGAGTTCTTTATATATTTTGAATGTTAACCCCGTATATTTTTTTTTCTTTCACTCAGGTTGCCTTTTACTTTGTTGATGGTTTCTTTTTAGTTTGATGTACATCATATTTTTGACTCTTGTAAATCTTATGAAGTGAAAACATAGTTTCCTTGTTTACACAGCCCTTATTATGAGTAAGATCACATAAGGCTTATATTTTAAGAGGCACCCATTTGTATTTTCTATTCATGTCATTTGCTCATTTTTCCGTTGAGTTGGTTTTTTACATAAATGTAAAAAATTTATAGTCATCATTTTATTACAAATGACATGAAATCTTTCATGATATATTGTTGAAAATAATATCTTTTATTTAACTTTATTTTTTGAAGATTTAAAAAATGCTATTAAGGCTATCAATATCATTTTTTATGGTTTCGTGATTTTTGTGTTGCTTTAGGCTTTCCCATTCTAAGATGATAAATTCTCCCAAGTCCTGGTATTTTTATGGCTTTCTTTTCTATTAACATCTTTGATATCATTGGGATTTGTTTTGGTGTAAGAATGATATAGGAATTTAACTCGATTTTTTTCAGATGTCTCCAGTTTTCCCCAGAGCATTTACAGAATATTTCATTTCTTCCCACTGTTTACCTTTTTGGTTTGGCACTCAGGTCACATAGCTTCTCCTCTCCCTGGGAACTGGGTGCAAGTTTCCTTGGGGACCAAGTACATCACTGAACATTATCCCTTTCTGTACATTATCACTTTCTGTAGACCTTCTCCCATCACCCCTGCTCCATTCTAAAACCTAAGACTAAGATTATCCCTGTTGTCTGGAAGTCTCTTTCCCCACCCCTTGACTTGCTACCCCCCCACACACACTTCAGGCCTCATTTATATATCACTTTCTCTGAGCTGGGTGCCGTGTTACATATCCCCAAATCACCCCATATTTTTTCCTTTTTGATGCAGGTGTTCCCCACAATGATAGAAGTCCAATCCATGTTGATCACTTCGGTGTCCCTACTGCCTACATTGCTGCATCATAAACAGTGCATGCTTGATAAATGTTTACTGAATGAATGCAATGTTTATTTTTTTCCCCTCAGATTGATTCTCTTCCTCGTGCAGTGGTTACAGAATGAGGGGCGGCTGTGGTTCCCTTCGTGAGCCCTGAGTCCAGCCCCCTGGACTCTTCGGAGTCTCCTCAGTGCCTCCTACTGAGAAGTGGCCACTCCAGCAGCCTGCCTGGAACATGTCTGGCTTTGACCTTGCAGATCCAGATACCGAGGGTGCATATAGCTTTGGCCTTGGCACTAGGGCTCTGTGACTTACTCCTTTTCAGAAAAAGAAGCATATAGCCGAAGAGTTTTCTTGGCTCAGTTTGATCTTTTTCCCTCTTACTTGACCACCTTGGATATGAGGCAATATGAATGCAGTTAGCACTCAGAGAAGTTGCCACTGGCCACTCAGGAGATTACATGATTTTTTTTTTTTCCTTTTAACTTAGCATTGGTACCTGTTGAATGAACACTATTGTCCTTATAAAATCCCAGACATTCTACTTGGTGATTTCTGTAGAACCAAATTCTGTTCTTGGGGATTCTAACACTCATATTGTGAAAGTTAGAAGTAGAAATAGGCAGGGAAGGGAAAAAAGAAAGAGAAAAATACAGGTTATTAGCAGAATGCTTGGCTCTTGCTTCTCAAATATTTTAAATTCAGAAAAAAAGTTTAAAAATTCAAGTGCAACATTATCATCAACATAAATTAACATTTAATTAATTATACACTCAGGGTATTGCTCTGAAGTGAGTTTAATTAGCAAATAACTAGGATTGGTAATATGTTGGCTGGATATCTCTATCCCCTAGAGAAGCGGAGGTTGAATAGTTGAAATAGCGCGGTCTGACTGCTGCAGACTAAGATTATCCCGTTTCATTCTTCAGTCTGCCCTTCCTTCTCTCTCCCAAGGGCAGAAATCAACAAAACAATGGTATCCTAATTGTTTAGCATTCCATTTTCTGCTTAGCAAAACTGTGTGGTTATACCAATTCTCACATAATTTTTTTTTAAAGAAAGGTTATTGCATTTAGAATGCAGTGCATACTAATCCTCAATTCATTTTCCCCTTAAAAAAAAAAAAAGACTTTATTGTGGAAATTTTTAAACAGTTACTAAGTACACTGAAGGGTATAATGAGTATCCTTGGACCCATCGCTCAGGTGTTAACAATTATCAACATTCTGCCATTTCGTTTAATCTATACCTCTGCCTACTCTCCACCTGCCCAAATATTAACTGTACAACTTTGACAATGGATATATCTATGTAGCCCACATCAAAATGAAAATATAGAATGTTTCCGCCACCCTAGAAAATTACTTCTGTCTTCCCATCAATTCTTTGTCCTCTCCCCAACCCCCTAGGCAACCACTGCTCCGATTTTTCTTCAAAAACATTAGTTTTTGCTCATTCTATAATTTCATGCACACAGAATCATCAAATATGTACTATTTTGTATCTTAGGCTTCTTTTAATTTGCAAAATGTCTGCAAGCTCCCTTCATCTTACTACATGCATCGGTAATGCGTTCCTTTCTATTGCTGAGAAGTGCAATGGTGTGAATATATCACAATTTGTTTATTCATTCTCTTGTTGAGAGACAGTTGTTTCCTTTTTTTTTTAGGTATTATAAATAAGGCTGCTAATGTTCTTGGGCAAGTCTTTTTGTGGATTTGTTTTCGTTTCTCTTAAATAAAATACTTACCATGGAATAGGAGAGTCAAAGGATAGGTGGATGTATAACTTTATATAAAACTGTGCAAACTTTTTCCAAAGTAATTGTACTATTTTATATTCCTAACAGGAGTACGTGAGGGTTCTGTTTGCCTTGTATCCTAACAAATATTGTCAGCAGCCCGTTAAATTTTTGCTTTTCTAGAGGGTGTATAGTGGTTCCTCATTGTGGTTTTCATTTCCTTTTTTTTTTTTCCGATGACTGGTGATATTAGACATTTTTCATGTATTTTTTGGCCAATCAGTAAAGTGTCTGTTCAAGTTTTTTGTCTACTTTTTTTATTTGGTTGTTTGTCTTTTTATTATTGAGTTACAGAAAGTCTATATTTTCACATGAGAGTCCTTGTCAGACAAATGAATATTTTCTTCCAGTCTGATGTTTGCCTGTTCATTGTCTTAATATTTTTCAGTGAGCAGAAGTCTTTAATTTTGCATGAAGACAAATTTAGCAATTAGAAACATTCTATGGTTTTTACTTCCTGTGCCTTTAGCCCAGTTTGATACAATTTGAGTTAATTTTTGTATACAGTGTTAGGTAAAGTTCCAATCATTAGTTTGCAGGTGGATATCTAATTTTCTCAGCACCAAAAGGTCTTTTCCCCCATTATATGGTCTTGGCACTCTTGTTAAAAATCATTTGAGCATATATATGAGTTTATTTCTGGGGTCCTTATCCTATCCCATTAGTCTGTAAGACCTCAGTTTGGTTTGTTTTTTTCCAAGATTGTTTTGGCTGTTCAGTTTCCCTTGAGATTCTATACGTATTTTAAGATGGGTTTTCCTACTTCTTGCAAAAAAGGTCATTGGAATTTTTTTAGAAATTGCACTGAAGCTGTAGATAGCTTTGGGTTGTATTGACATCTTCACAACATTAAGTTCTTCCAATCCATGAACCTGGGATGTTTCCCCTTTAGTTATGTCTTCTTTAGTATCTTTCAGCAATGGTTTGTGGTTTTCATTGCACAAGCCTTTTACCTGCTTGGGTAAGTCAATTCCTGAGTATTTTATTCTTTTTGATACTACTGTAAATGGACTTATTTTTTTTTTAATTTCCTTTTCAGATTGCTCACTCATAGTGTATAGAAATGCACCTGATTTTTGTGTGTCGGCTTCATATCCTACTAGTTTGATGAATTTCCTTATTCTAATAGTTTGTGTGTGTGTGTAATCTTGAATGTTTTTTACATTCAAAATCACATCATCTGCAAAGATAATTTTATTTCTTCCTTTCCAGTTTGGATGCCTTTTATTTCTTCTCCTTGCCTATTGCTCTGGTGAGGATTTCCAGTAATCTGTTGAATAGAAGTGGGGAAAAGCAAGCATCCTTGCCTTGTTCCTGACAGCAAGGGAAGAGTGTTCAGTCTTTCACCATTGAGTATGATGGTCACTGTGGGCTTTCCATAAAATGGCTTTTATTATGTTGAGATAATTTCCTTCTATTCCTGGTTTGTTGTATCCTGACAGGGTGTTGAATTTTGTCAAATGCTCTTTCTGCATCAACTGAGATGACCATGTGGGTTTTTTTCCCTTTATTTTGTTGACGTGATGTATTACATTGATCAACTTTCACGTGTTGAACTATCCTGGCACTCCAGAAATAAATCCCATTTGGTCATGGTATGTATTCCTTTTAATATGCTGCTGAATTCAGTTTGTATTTTTCTGAGGATCTTTTCATCCATGTTCATAAGGAATTTTGGTCTGTATTTTTATTTTCTTATAGTGTCTTTGTCTGGCTTTAGTATCAGGATAATTCTGGCCTCAGAATAAGTTGGGGAGTATACTAACCTCTTAAATTTTTTGGAAAAGTTTGAGAAGAACTGGTATTAGTTCTTTAAATGTTTGGTAGAATTCACTGGTGAAATCATCAGGTCCATGGCTTTTCTTTGTCTGAATATTTTTTTTCTCACTCCAAATCTATCATTTTTTTTAGATTATTTATAACCATTTATTTTAAGACAGTTATTTTAGTACTTCACATGATATTAATTTTTTTTAAGATTTTATTTATTTATTCGACAGAGATAGAGACAGCCAGTGAGAGAGGGAACACAAGCAGGGGGAGTGGGAGAGGAAGAAACAGGCTCATAGCGGAAGAGCCTGACGTGGGGCTCGATCCCATAACGCCAGGATCAAGCCCTGAGCCGAAGGCAGACGCTTAACCGCTGTGCCACCCAGGCGCCCCTCACATGATATTAATTAAGAAACAAATCTTCTGGGGCGCCTGGGTAGCGCAGTCGTTAAGCGTCTGCCTTCGAGTCCGGTCCCACATCGGGCTACTCTGCTGGGAGCCTGCTTCCTCTCCCACTCCCCTGCTGTGTTCCCTCTCTCGCTGGCTGTCTCTCTGTCACATAAATAAATAAAATCTTTAAAAACAAAAAACAAAAAAAGAAACAAATCTTCTCTGAATTTATATAATATCTTTCATGTACTTGATGCAATTTATAAACACTAATTTATAAGTCTGTACAATAAAGGTATCTGTAAATTTGAGGCAGGGGTGCGATGCTCCTTGCTACATGTGGGAAGGTCAGCGTCTTCAGTGAAGCAGCCATATTCATTTGAAGGACTCATGGTTAGGCGGAGAAATGGAGAGACGGATGCCAATTCAAGTCTCCTTGGGCATCTTCTGCAATACCGTGGCAGATAACATGGGTCAAATATTCTGGTTTATCTTTGTTTTTGGTCCTAGTCCAATTGAGCTCCTGTAACAAAACACCACCAGTAACTAACAGACATTTACTTCTCACAATTCTGGATGCTGGAAGTTGGAGATCAAGGTGCCGGCGTGGCCGGGTTCTGCTGAAGCCCCCTTCTGGGTGGCGAACTGCTGACTTCTCACTGTGTCCCCACCAGTTAAGGGGTCTTGTCCTTTCTAATGTATTGGCCAGAGAATCAGTCACAAAGTTTTCTTTCCAAGATAATTCTAATCCATGTACACTTGTAATACCAGAACTTTGAGAAATAGAATTATTATTTTTAATATTTTGCTTTGCTAATTTACAAGAGGCAGAAGTGAAATATATATTATTTGGTTTGGACTGTAATTGTTTATCTTGGTTTTAATTGATCTGCTCTAAATATCAACAGACAAGCAGCTCATGTTTGGTGTCCGTGTTGGTCTCCTGCCTACACTCTGCAGTCTCTCCATGGGGCAGCCAGAGCCACCCAACCTGGGGGCCTGTGAGGACACATGTATCCCACACTGCACAGCATGATCCATGGGGGACAAATGAAACAGTAAGTGTCCAATTTGCACTTGTCTTATATTAAGAAATAAGAAAGAATTTAGACTTCTAATATTTACTTGGAAGAACAGTCGTTTATGTGTGAGATGTGCAGTATGTCATGCTTCAAGAGTGGACGTTCACTGCGATGTTCAAATTTCTTGAAGTGATCAAGAGAACATCAAGACTCAGATGTCTTTCACTCCACTTAAATTAGCTCCATTATGACATAAAACAGGGATCCAATCAGACCTGATTTATAATCTGCAAAAAATTCAAAATTGTCAAAGGCAAAATAATGGCATATGTTATTACCACAAGCTTCATAGTCTTGTGCATATTTTGTGAACTACATAATACATCTGCATAGTGCTACATATGTATAACTTATATATATGTATAAATATATTGGATGTTTACTAAAACATTTCTTTTTTTGTTTTTTCACCTGTATTTTTTAATTTAAATTCAATTCATTAACATATAACGTATTATTGGTTTCAGAGGTAGAGGTCAGTGATTCATCACTCTTATGTAATACCCAGTGCTCATTATGTCACGTGCCCTCCTTCATGTCCATCACCCAGTTACCCCATCCCACCACCCCCCTACACTCCGGAGAACCTCAGTTTGTTTCCTATGATTAAGAGTCTGTTATGGGGCGCCTGGGTGGCACAGCGGTTAAGCGTCTGCCTTCGGCTCAGGGCGTGATCCCGGCGTTATGGGATCGAGCCCCACGTCAGGCTCCTCTGCTGTGAGCCTGCTTCTTCCTCTCCCACTCCCCATGCTTGTGTTCCCTCTCTCGCTGGCTGTCTCTATCTCTGTCAAATAAATAAATAAAATCTTAAAAAAAAAAAAAGAGTCTGTTATGGTTTGTCTCCCTCTCTGATTTTGTCTTCTTTTATTTTTTCCTCTCTTCCCCTATGATCCTCTGTTTTGTTTCTTAAATTCCACATATGAATGAGATCATATGATAATTGTCTTTCCCTGATGGACTTATTTCGCTTAGCATAATACCCTCTAGTTCCATCCACGTCATTGCAAATGACAAGATTTTATTTTTTCATGGCTGAATAGTATTCCATTGTATATATGCACCACATCTTCTTTATCCATTCATCTGTCAATGGACATCTGGGCTCTTTCTTTAGTTTGGCTATTGTGGATATTGCTGCTATAAACATTGGAGTGCAGGTGCCACTTCTGATCACTACATTTGTATCTCTGGGGTAAATACCCAGTAGTGTAATTGTTGGGTTGTAGGGTAGCTCTATTTTCACCTTTTTGAGGAACCTTCATACTGTTTTCCAGAGTGACTGCACCAAACTGCATTCCCACCAGCCGTGTAAGAGGGCTCCCCTTTTTCCACATCCTTGCCAATATCTGTTGTTTCCTGACTTGGTAATTTTAGCCATCCTGACTGGTGTGAGGTGGTATCTCATTGTGGTTTTAATTTGTGTTTCCCTGATACCGAGTGATGTTGAGCATTTTTTCATGTGTCTGTTGGCCATTTGTATGTCCTCTTTGGAGAAATGTCTGTTCATGTCTTCTGCCCATTTTTTGATTGGATTATTTGTTCTTTGGGTGTGGAGTTTGATAAGTTCTTTATTGATTTTGGATACTAGCCTTTTATCTGATAAGACATTTGCAAATATCTTCTCCCATTCTGTAGGTTGTCTTTTGGTTTTGTCAACTGTTTCCTTTGCTGTGCAAAACCTTTTTATCTTGATAAAGTCCCAAGAGTTCATTTTTGCCTTTGTTTCCCTTGCCTTTGGAGACGCGTCTAGCAAAAAGTGCTGTGGCTGAGGTCACAGAGGTTGCTGCCCATGTTCTCCTCTAGGATTTTGATGGATTCCTGTCTCACACTTAGGTCTTTCAACCATTTTGAGTCTCTTTTTGTGTATGGTGTAAGGAAATGGTCCAATTTCGTTCTTCTGCATGTGGCTGTCCAATTTTCCCAACACCATTTGTTGGAGAGACCTTCTTTTTTCCATTGGATATTTTTTCCTGCTTTGTCGAAAATTAGATGACCATAGAGTTGAGGGTCCATTTCTGGGTTCTCTATCCTGTTTCATTGATCAATGTGTCTGTTTTTATGCCAGTACCATACTGTCTTAATGATTACAGCATTGTAATAAAGCTTGAAGTCCAGAATTATGATCCCACCAGCTTTGGTTTTCTTTTTCAACATTCCTTTGGCTATTTGGGGTCTTTTCTGGTTCCATACAAATTTTAGGATTATTTGTTCCAGCTCTGTGAAAAAAAGTTGATGGTATTTTGATAGGGATTACATTGAATGTATACATTGCTCTAGATAGCATAGACATTTTAACAATATTTGTTCTTCCAGTCCATAAGCACGGGACATTTTTCCATTTCTTTGTGTCTTCCTTAATTTCTTCCATGAGTGTTCTATACTTTTCTGAGTACAGATCCTTTGCCTCTTTGGTCAGGTTTATTCCTAAGTATCTTATGGTTTTTGGCGCAATTGTAAATGAGATCTACTCCTTAATTTCTTTTTATTTGGTTTAATTGTTAGTGTATAGAAATGCAATTGATTTTTGTGCATTGATTTTATATCCTGCCACTTTGCTGAATTCCTGTATGAGTTTTAGCAATTTTGGGGTGGGGTCTTTTGGGTTTTCCACCCAAAATACATAGAGTATTATGTCATCTGTGAAGAGTGAGAGTTTGACTTCTTTGCCGATTTGGATGCCTTTTATTTCTTTTTGTTGTCTGATTGCTGAAACTAGAGCTTCTAGTACTATATTGAACAACACTGGTGTTAGTGGACATCCCTGCCATGTTCTTGACCTTGGGAAAAGTTCTCAGCTTTTCCCCCATTAAGAATGAAATTTGCTGGGGGCGCCTGGGTGGCACAGCGGTTAAGCGTCTGCCTTCGGCTCAGGGCGTGATCCCGGCGTTCTGGGATCGGAGCCCCACATCAGGCTCCTCTGCTATGAGCGCTTCTTCCTCTCCCACTCCCCATGCTTGTGTTCCCTCTCTCGCTGGCTGTCTCTCTCTCTGTCAAATAAATAAATAAAATCTTTAAAAAAAAAAATGAAATTTGCTGTGAGCTTTTCATATATGGCATTTATCCCTACACTGTGAAGAGAAAGAATGCTGTACTTTGTCAAATGCTTTTTCTGCATCTATTGAGAGGATAATATGGTTCTTGTCCTTTCTTTTATTAATGTAGTTTATCCACTTTGATAGGTTTGTGGATGTGGAACCACCCTTGCAGCCCAGAAACAAATCCCACTTGGTCATAACGAATAATCCTTTTAATGTACCGTTGGATCCTATTAGCTAGTATCTTGGTGAGGATTTTTGCATCCATGTTCATCAGGGATATTGGTCTGTAATTCTCCTTTTTGGTGGGGTCTTTGCCTGGTTTTGAGTAATGCTGGCCTCATGGAAAGAGTTTGGAAGTTTTCCTTCCATTTCTGTTTTTGTAAGCTTCAGAAGAATAGGTATTAATTCTTCTTTAAATGTTTGGTAGAATTCTCCTGGGAAGCCATCTGGCCCTGGACTCTTTTCAGGGAGATTTTTGATTACTGCTTCAATTTCCTTATTGGTTATGGGTCTGTTCAGGTTTCCTATTTCTTTCTGTTTCAGTTTTGGTAGTTTATACATCTCCAGGAATGCATCTATTTCTTCCAGATTGCCTAATTTGTTGGCATATAGTTGCTCATAATATGTTCTTATAATTGTTTGTATTTCTTCAGTGTTGGTTGTAATCTCTCCTCTTTCATTCATGATTTTATTTAATTGGGTCCTTTCTCTTTTCTTTTTGATAAGTCTGGCCAGGGGTTTATCAATCACTAATTCTTTCAAAGAACCAGCCTCTAGTTTCATTGATCTCTTCTACTGTTATTTTGCTTTCTATTTCATTTTCTGCTCTAATCTTTATTAATTCTCTTCCTGCTTGGTTTAGGCTTTATTTGCTGTTCTTTCTCCGGCTCCTTTAGATGTAAGGTTAGGTTGGGTATTTGAGACCTTTCCTGTTTCTTGAGGAACTCCTGTATTACTATATACTTCCCTCTTAGGACTGCCTTTGCTGTATCCCAAAGGTTTTGAACAGTTGTATTTCATTTTCATTTGTTTCCATAAGTTTTTTAATTCTTTTTTAATTTCCTGGTTGACCCATTCATTCTTTAGTAGGATGCTCTTTAGCCTCCATGTACCTGAGTTCTTTCCAAATTTCCCTCTCATAATTGAGTTCCACTTTCAAAGCATTGTGGTCCAAAAATACGCAGGGAATGATTCCAATCTTTTGGTACCAGTTGAGACCTGATTTGTGACCTAGGATGTGATCTATCCTGGAGAATGTTGCATGTGCACTTGAGAAGAATGTGTATTCTGTTGCTCTAGGGCCTATTGCACTGATTCTCAGGTATCTTTGCCCTGGGCAGAATTGCACCGCCCTTGGGGGTGGGGCCGCCAGACTAAATAAATTTCTCTGGCTTTTCTCTGTGGCTTTTATTCCCTGAAGGCTTTGCCCATCACTTTAGAGGATTAGAATGAAACTGGCGGCCCCCTGGACCTGATCTCCAGCCCTGGAGCCAAAAGCTTGGGGCCCCACTTCTCAGTGAGCTCCCAGGGAAAAGTGGTCAATCACTCCTGTCTCCCTGGTCTCCATCCACACTCCATGCTCACCCAGCCTTGGGCAGAGTGTCTCTATCTCAGGTACTCGACCCCATTTCTAGTCTCCAAACCCTACAGCCTCCTGCTGTAGGCTCCCACACCCTCCTTCTAGGGGATTAAAGGGGTTCTTGCTGCGGCTCTGCCACTTGCTGGGCCACTGCTGGGAGAGCAGTCATCCGACCATGCTGTGGTTCAAGGCATAGGGCAACCCTGAGTTGAAAGCTCACTCTTGGGCTCGCTGATTGCAGCCAGCTTCCCCGCTCCAATGCCTGGGAGCTCTGCCACACTCGGGCACCCCTGGTCTTCCTGTGACCCTGGAGATCCTGACACCACACTGTCCCACCTGGGATTCCGCCCTGCTTCACCACCTGAGCACCTTTCAGGCAGGGACATCCCTCACTAGAGCAGACTTCTAAAAGTTCTGATTTTGCGCTCTGCGGCTGTATCACCTTCCAGTAGCCAGCTTACAGAGGCTCCCTCCCCACACAGTCTGTCCTCCCATATATCACCTCAGATTCCCTTCTCCACACCTCCTACCTTGCAGGAAGTTGTCGCTTTCCTATTTGTAGAGTTGCAGCTATTCTTTTCTTAGCTCTCGGGTTGAGTTCCCCGGTGTTCAGAATGCTTCGATAGCTATCTAGCTAAATTTCTGGGACCAGACGAAACTAAGGTCTCCTACTCCTCCGCCATCTTGAATTATCTCCCCCTGAAGATCTTTTATTATGGATTCAATTTCCCTGTTAGTTTTAGGTCTAATCAGATTTTCTGTTCTTTATGGTTTGGTGTTGCATTTCTAGGAATTTGTCCTTTTCATCTAGGTGATCCAATATATGTGTGTCCACAATATTCTCATAATCTTTTTTTATTCCTGTAGTTTGATACTGATGTTCCCACTTTCTGATTTTAGTAATTTGAAGTCTTTTTTTTCTTAGTCCATCTAGCTGAAGGTTTGTCAATTTTGTTGATCTTTTGGTTTTATTAATCTTCTCTATTATTTTCTATTCTCTATGTCACTGGTCCCTGTTCTGTTTATGATTTCCTACCTTCTGCTAGCTTTGGGTTTAGTTTGTCCTTCTTTGTCTAGTTCCTTAGGTTCTAAAGTTAGGTTGCTGATTCGAGATTTTTCTTCTTTTTTAACATAAGTATTTATACCTATAAATTTTTCCTTTAGCACTGCTTTTGCTGTGCCCTATAATTTTTGGTACTTTGTCTTTTTGTTTCCATTTGCCTTAAGTATTTTCTAATTTCCCTGTGACTTCTTCTTTGATCCATTGGTTGTGTGTGTTAATTTCCACAGATTTGTAAATTTTCAATTGTCCTTCTGTTATCGATTTCTACTTTCATCCCTTTGTGGTCAGAGGAGATACTTTATATCTTTTTAAATATATTGATATATTAGTTTGTGGCCTAACATATGGTCTACCTTGGAAAATATCTCATGTCACTTGAGAAGAATATGCATGCTGCTGTTGGTTAGAGTGTTCTGTGTGTATCTGTTAGATCCAGTTGGTTTATTTTGTGGTTCAAGTCCTCTGTTTATTTGGTTATCTTCTATCTGGTTCTTCTATCCATTGTTGATAGTGGGGTAGTGAAGTTTCCAGTATTATTATAGATCTATTTCTCCCTTTAATTCTGTCCCTTTTGCTTCACGTATTTTGGTGATCTGTTATAAGCTCTGTCAATGTTATGTCTTCTTGTTCTATTGAAGCTTTTATTTATATATAATATCCTTCTTTATCTCTTGTAAACTTTTTTGATTTAAAGTCTATCTTGTCTGATGTTAGTATTGTCAACCCTACTCTCTTTTGGTTACTATTTGCATGGATTATCCTTTTCCATTGTTTCACTTTTTTAAAAAAATATTTTATTTATTTATTTGACAGAGATAGACAGCCAGCGAGAGAGGGAACACAGGCAGGGGGAGTGGGAGAGGAAGAAGCAGGCTCCCAGCGGAGGAGCCTGATATGGGGCTCAATCCCAGGACTCTGGGATCACGCCCTGAGCTGAAGGCAGACGCTTAACAACTGAGCCACCCAGGTGCCCCTCCATTGTTTCATTTTTAATCTATTTGTGTTTGCATCTTAGATGAGTCTTTTGTAGACATCTTATAGTTGGGTCATTTTTTTTAATCCATTCTGCCAATCTCTTGCCAATCTTTTGATTGGAGAGTTTAATCCACTTACATTTAAAATAATAACTGAGGAGTGCCTGGGTGGCTCAGTCGGTTGAGCATCCAACTCTTGATTTCAGCTCAGGTCATGATCTCAGGGTCATGGGACCAGGCCCCGCCTTAGGATCCGTGCTCAGCATGGAGTCTGCTTGAGATTCTCTCTCTCTCCTTCTCCCTCTGCCGCTCCCCCTGCTCATGCTCTCTCTCACTCTAAAGTAAATAAGTAAATAAATAATTAAAATCTGTTAAAATAATAAAATAATTACTGATAAGAGGAAATTTACCTCAGGCATCTTGCTACATATTTTTCTACATACCTTACAGCTTTTTTGTCTCCCATGTACAGCACTACTCTCTTCTTTTGTGTTTACTTGATTTTTTTGTAGTGAAACATTTAAATTCTTTTTTCATGTCCTTTTGTGTATATTCTATAGCTATTTTCCTGTGGTTACTATGGGGATTACATTTAACATCACAAAGTTTTAACACTCTATTTTGAATTTATACCAGTGTAACTTCAATAACATACAAAAATTCTGCCCCTTTAAAACTGTCTTTCTCTTTTTCAGTTGTTGGTGCCACAGAATTACATATTTATACATTGTGAGCCCCAAAACATAAACTAGTAACTTCTTTAATGTATTAGTTTCTAAAATTATGTAGAGGGGCGCCTGGGTGGCACAGCGGTTAAGCGTCTGCCTTCAGCTCAGGGCGTGATCCCGGCGTTATGGGATCGAGCCCCACATCAGGCTCCTCCGCTGTGAGCCTGCTTCTTCCTCTCCCACTCCCCCTGCTTGTGTTCCCTCTCTCGCTGGCTGTCTCTATCTCTGTTGAATAAATAAATAAAATCTTTAAAAATATATATATATAAAAAAAATAAAATAAAATAAAATTATGTAGAAAAGAAAATGTGGAGTTTCAAACCAAAATTTCTTCAAATATTCTCTCTACCCCCTTCTCTCTTCTCCTGGGACTTGCAGAATGCATATGTTGGTCAACTTGATTGTATCCTTACTGTCCCTTAGGCTCTATTCCATTTTCTTCAATGTTTTTTCTATCCTTTAAACTCAATAATTTTCCTTTCCTTCAAGTTTACTGATTCTTTCTTCTGCCTGGCCAAATCTGCCTTTGAATCCCTCAAGTGGATTTTTGTCATTTATTATACTTTTCAGGTCTTTTGGGTTTTAAGTTTTCTCTCTCTTTATTGATATTTCCATTTTGTTTGTACATCATTTCTTGACTCCCCATTTACCTTTAGTTCTTTGAGCATCTTTAAGGCAGTTGTTTTAAATTCTTTGCTAAATCCACCATCAGGTTTTTTCAGGAAAAGTTTATTAGTTTATTTTCTCCTTTGAATGGGCCACACTTTCTTGTGTATCCTTTGTATGCCTTGGGATTTTGGGGTTGAAAACTGGACATTTGAATCAAGTAATGTGGTAACTCTGAAAATCAGATTCTTCTGCTTCCTCGGGGTTAGCTGTTATTTCGGGTTTTGGTTTTAGTTTTTGCTTTTAATTGTTGCAGACTGTCTCTGTGCCAAAGATCAGCCTGAGGTGTAAACTTGGGTCTTCTTGGGTTTTTCTGAGACTGAGCCCTTCCCTGGGCATGCCTGATGTCTTTCTAATTCCCCCTGTATATGCCTTTGTTTAGGTTTTGTTTTTGTTTTTCATTTTTTAAGATTTTATTTATTTGAGAGAAAGAGCACGAGAGGGCACAAGCAGAACGAGGGGCAGAGGGAGAGGAAGAAGCAGGCTCCCCTCTGAGCAGGAAGCCCAACACGGGGCTCAATCCCAGTATTCCAGGATCATGACCTGAGCTGAATGCAGATGCTTAACTGACTGAGCCACCCAGGCACCCCTGCCATTGTTTTTGAATGGCCTAGTCTTCAATGTCTGGATCCCAAAAGGGGAAAGTGAAGGACAGAAAAAAAAAAGGCACCAGCCCTTTAAACATCCTGAAAGTCATGTCAGCCAGATGGGAAACAGTTTGAAAAAATGGGAGGGGGTGAAACAATGCCACCACCTCTTTCTCTGAACCTCTGTGTTCAGAAGCAGCCATCAGAGCAGATCCCAAATATATGGAAGACATGGTGCTTTTTGCCCACCTTGGCTCCACAATCTGTGTACAAGTTACTTGAGGAACACATATCTAGCTGTCTGCCACAGGGCAGAGTGGTAGGAGATGGGTAGTTACTACTGTGCTAAGAGCTGAAATTGACCAAAATTAACTGCAATTTACCACCCAAGCCTTTCCCTGGAAGTTAGGAGCCTTCAGACTCAAGTTTCAAAATATTTATATAAGATTCTGCCAGTGCAATTTTGTCTAGGTGGGGAAACATATTTCTGTTGTTTCTTACTCTGCCATCTTCCCAGAATCCTCAAACCTTGTTTAAATGTTTAGTAAGTTATCAAGCTTGGGTATCACTTTAATAATTTAATCAAATTTTAACTCACAAGAAATAATTCTGCTAACTTCCTTGTCCTTAAATCCTTAATTAGCCACATCTACATACAGGCATCACAGTCTTTCAGTCTGGACATAGGCCAAGAAACATTTGCCAGAGACAGATGGAAGATGCAGCTACCAGTTAAGGGGAAGAGATATGATGACCTGTTTTCTGAATCTAAAACTCAGACCCAGGGCCTGACAAAAGATTTGAGAATGATTATATGAAAAATCTTATAAATACATAAAATTAAATTCAATTACATTATAAATTTAATGCACTGCCTTTACAAAAGAAGAAAAATCTAATCAGGACTATCCCCAGAAAATTAAGCCACGTAGAAGAAGGAGAAGGGAGGCATTGACCATTGAATCAATCATTCTCAACTTTCATTCTTTGCATATTTTGATCATCATAACATCTCAATAAATGACCTATAATAAAATCAGTACATTTTTCTTTACATTTAATGTAAATAATGTAAATACCAACAATGGTCGCCTATCAACTTCATACAAGGACACACTTCACAGTTTTCATAATCAAATTTTAAAATAATCACATGTAACAAAAATAAATCACAATCTAAAAAAAACCACAAATAAAAAACACAAGTATGACATAAAAAATACAAAAACATAATTTATTTGCCTTATTTACCAAATGGTTAACTATAAAGTTAAAACTTTTGCCTTGGAGTTTAAGGCAGTTTCACTTTTACCACAGTTAGTTTTTCTGATCAGTATCTTCTGTGTTTTATCTGTATTTAATTTATCATTTCCCTTTTATATATTTTCTGATCAGTATCTTCTGTGTTTTATCTGTATTTAATTTATCATTTCCCTTTTATATATTTGTCCACTTAAGAACCATATTTTCTTCATGATCACAGAAGCTCCATAATATAAAATGTCATTGTCTTCATATATTTGAGTAATACCGATCACGGTTTTGAAAGTCTCTATGAGCATATCTTGCATAAGTCTTGTTATGTGGGATCCTTCCAAAAGGTTCATGGTCATTGAAACAAGATTCAAAAACTTCATCAACAGCCTTTTGGGCTACTTCTTTGCTGATATTCCTAACAGCCAAGATAGAAAGAATGGCTCTGTCTCGCACACAAGTCTAAGGAGAAAGAAAAGTATGTGGCTTTAATTTCATATGACAATTTAATCAGGAAATAATGGCATTTTATACAACGTCTGACCACAGTCAGAACTGATTCCCTTTCAAACCCTCTTACACTGTTGGTGAGAATGCAAGCTGGTGCAGCCACTCTGGAAAACAGTATGGAGGTTCCTCAAAAAGTTGAAAATAGAGCTACCCTATGACCCAGGAATTGCACTACTAGGTATTTACCCCATTGATACAAATGTAGTGATCCAAAGGGGCACCTGCACCCCAACATTTATAGCAGCAATGTCCACAATAGCCAAACTATGGAAAGAGCCCAGATGTCCATCGACAGATGAATGGATAAAGAAGATGTGGTACATATATATAATGGAATACTACTCAGCCATGAAAAAAATGAAATCTTGCCATTTGCAACTATATAGATGGAACTAGAGGGTATTATGCTGAGCAAAGTAGGTCAATCAGGAAAGACAATTACTCATATGTGAAATTTAAGAAACAAAACAGAGGATCATAGGGGAAGGGAGGGAAAAATAAAAGAAGACAAAATCAGAGAGGGAGACAAACCATAAGAGACTCCCTTATTTTTTTTTTAAGATTTATTTATTTATTTATTTGAGAGAGAGAGAGAGAGAAAGAACGCAAGTGGGGATGAGGGGCAGAGGGAAAGAGAGAAGCAGACCCCCCCACTGAGCAGGGAGCCTGAAGCGGGGCTCAATCCCAGAACTCTGGGATCATGACCTGAGCCAAAAGCAGAGGCTTAACCAACTAAGCCACCCAGGTGCCCCACCATAACAGACTATTAATCATAGGAAACAAACTGAGGGTTGCTGGAGGGGAGGGGGATGGGAGGATGTGGTGACTGGGTGATGGACATTAAGGAGGGAATGTGATCTAATGAGCAGTGGGTATTATATAAGACTGATGAATCACTGAAGTCTACCACTGAAACTAGTAATACATTATATGTTAATTAATTAAATTAAAATTTAAAAAATCAATGGAAAAAAAGAATTAATTCCCTTTCATATTATTTTATTAACTTCGGTCATTCTAAAGTAGAAACATAACTCTTAAATATGTTTAAATAAACTCTTAAATATGTTTAATTTTAGATCAAGCTAATATGTTTAGCTTGATCTAAAATTATCTAAGTATAAATAAGACTTCCTCCATTTTTCATCTTTCCCAATAATATAACCAGATGTCATTCTCTGAAGTTTTAGGCAGTCCAACAAACAGTAATTCCCAATTTGCAAAAATCAAAAAAAACCCAACCAACCAACCAAAAAAACTATAAATAAGATTCTGGTTGGATTTTTAATAAAATTTAAATAGATTTAAAATATACTTTACTTCTGGGGCGCCTGGGTGGCTCAGTCGTTAAGCATCTGCCTTTGGCTCAGGGCATGATCCAGCATTCTGGGATCGAGCCCCACATCGGGCTCCTCTGCTAGGAGCCTGCTTCTTCCTCTCCTACTCCCCCTGCTTGTGTTCCCTCTCTCGCTGGCTGTCTCTCTCTCTCTCTCTCAAATGAATAAATAAAATCTTTAAAAAAAAAAAAAAAATATATATATATATATATACTTTACTTCTATGTCTTTTTCTTCCTCTACTTTCCAGTTGACTAATACTAGATAACCTTTCCTTCAAGAGGGGCATCTCCTGTGGAGACAACAGGAAGCCACACATATATATACACAAAATTTGAAGGTGTCTTAGTTTTTCAGGAGGAAAAAAAAAAATCAAACAACTTTCTTTTTCCTGAGCATTCTTTGTATGGGTATTAAATTCTGTACCTAAGAGGGGCACCTGGGTGGCGCAGTCGTTAAGCGTCTGCCTTCGGTTCAGGGTGTGATCCTGGCGTTCTGGGATCGAGCCCCACATCAGGCTCCTCCGCTATGAGCCTGCTTCTTCCTCTCCCACTCCCCCTGCTTGTGTTCCCTCTCTCGCTGGCTGTCTCTCTCTGTCAAATAAATAAAATCTTTAAAAAAAAAATTCTGTACCTAAGAAAAGGCTAGAGTTTCTCAGTATTCTAAAAATGTTAAGAAACGGAAGGTCCTGCCATTTGAATTCTTGGAGAGCTTTAAATCCATTTACTTCTCCACAAGCACAAACTAAAATTCAAAAGAATGGCATCTAACCTTTTCATGGAAAATAACCAAATACTGGTTCTTATGGCTGTGCCATCTGTCCATCATTCACCTATATGTGTTTCCTGTTTTACTTCACCCTGGTCAGCATGCCGGAGCTGGAGATGCTCACTAGTATTAGAACATAAACCACTGCTTCTCGACCTAAATTACACTAAATGCTGATTTTAAAAATAAACCCCAGGCATCAAGGAAAAAAAGAGAGGACGAACCATATGGAGCTATGACAGCAATTGCTAGAAAGAGGATATTTCTCCCTTCCCCAGCAGAAAAAGCGGTAAAAATTTGTCTCTTGGAGCTATGGATTTGGGATGTACACGTATAGATCACAGTTCAGGTTTACTTCTTTCCGAATGTAATACATTGCCCATACTGGGCAATTTTACGGTATTTTACCATCAGTCACAGTCCTCGATGTCGCTGTCTCTTGGGTACATGCTGTACGAACACAGGGACTCCATTCTCTAAGACTCTTCTCCTTCAACCAGGCTCCCACTACGTCCCTGTACTTTCCCTCCTGTTGCTAGTTCTATTCGTTTGTCTCGGGAATACAAGTCCCGGACTGCAGGGATCAAAGTCAGACAGGATGTGATTTTGTGTCTGTACTTCACCTACCTGCTTCAAAAGGATCCCAAGAACAAGATCACGTAGTTCTTTTCACTATTAAACTCTCTCGCTGAGTCACACAGCTTGCCCGTAACTAAAAAGAACTAAACTCTATCTATTTGGCTCCAACGGGATACATTCTGTATTCTTCCCATAGAAGTAGTTCTTTCACATTGCAAATACGAAATGTACTTCTCATTTCTTTATGCATTATTTCCACCCCCAGCACTCTGGAGGCAAAGTGATTCCATATGTTAGTTTTACCTGATGGTGTTGTTTCAATCCAAAATGCAACCTGAATATTTCATTTACAAGTGAGCAGTCGCCACTAAGGTTAGCAGCTCGAACCTATCACAAAGACAGAAGCAAACAGAAAGAAAGTAAGGGATCCTGCTCTATAAAAAGTTTTGTAAAAAGAATTTAAACTTAGCATGTCTTTCTGAGAATAGCATACCCACCCATCGGACCTTCTTCAAGAATGTTTTAAACTCTGACATAAGACCATTTTAAGTTATTCTTAAGAAAAAGAGCAGATATCCGTAAGCTGGGCTAGACAATGCAAAATAAACTGGGGGTCGGGGGAGGATCAATCATTTATCAAAGGGAATTTTCAAAACTTCACACTGTAACGTTATTGAAAGAACTAATTTCTTTTGAAACCAAAAGTCAGAAAGTTGGACCTCAGAGTTAAAGTCCATGTTCTCCACAAGATACAACATTTCTAGATATTACCAAAAGGACTGCAAGGTAGCATTCTTTCAAAGATCTACAAACTGAATTTCAATATAAGCTTAAAATTATACACATTGGCATGTAAGACACTTTGAGAACAGGAACCACCTGCCCTTAGCCCAAAACACTGAAACTCTCCAGAACCTCCCTTAAACCTGTGTGAACTCAGGCCTTCCTCTGGGGCCTCAACTGTCCTTTGAAAAATTAAGTTCTTGAAACTTAAGCAAGAACATTCCAAGCACAAGAACATTCCCGACTGGTCATGCTGTAAGCAAGACAGCCTTAAGTTAGGATATATTTTCTAATTCATTATATTTTTAAGGTAAAATGAAGCTTCAATAGATGAAAAAGTCTTAGAACTACCCACATGGATGCTGCAGGCAACCTGTAGCACATTTTTGCTGACGTACCGCAAACAGGACAGCCCACTTCTTGTTACTTCTACAATAACATGGCCTCATTCCTCTGAGGAGTTCCAGGCACTTAACACACTTTAGCTAGCTAACAGGCATTAATTCTCATAACACCCAAGACAGAGACCTATTTAAAAACAGAGATTTCAGTCTACTCTCCAAATACTGTAAGTTCTAATTAGATGCAGTGGGGCTGCTTATTAATTTCGAGGGAAAGAGAAAATAATCTAAGTTATAAAGTATACGCTTAAATTTATATTAGTTAGTTGTTTTGTTTTTTTTTTTTAACTTCTCAGCACATTGCACTCTTCCATTAATGAAATGCAAGTACTGAATACATATGTCCCTCTAAGAGCATAAATATGCCGCGCTTCTGAGAGCAGCTCAGAGTGCTCAACAATAAAACACTTTTACGTCCTATTTTTGAGACTTAATGTTTTACTCTAGGGCAAGCAAGGAGCTCCACCTGTGGAAGGCAGCACAGCAGGCCGGTTAAGAACCCGGTTATAATCCTGCCTCTGCCACTTACTAACCATGGTGCTCCATAAATGCCTCCTTTTCGACACATCTAACATGCAGATAACAGCATCTACCTGGATGTACTGTTGAGCGGACTCAGTAAGAATCCACAAAAGGAACAGTGTTTGGCACACAGTCCTCAGCCAGGGTCAACTAGCATTAGTTTTTATATTATATAGTTTATTCCACAGGAAAAATGGTTATTTGGTTAAGGTTATTATATACCATATATATATATATTTGGTATATATATATTTGGCATATATATATATATTTGGTTAAAAATGATTATTATAAAGTCATTACTATTACTAGGATTTAAAGGTTATAATTAAAACAACTTAAAGGTTATAATTAAAACAATTCTAAGAAGATACTTATAATATCCCTTGTTGTGTCTCAAAGCTGTGTTCAGGAGTTAAAATGGAAATCTAAGAGTAACATGGAACCATGACAGGAAGAAAAGGAGTATGTTTAAGTAAACTACAGGTCAATTCTTCTTTTTTTTTTAAGATTTATTTATTTGAGGGGGTAGTGAGGGGCAGAGGGAGAGAGAGTCTTAAGCATTATACTTCAATTAAATGTTCAAACTCAGGGTGTTCCAGGGCGGGGAAAGTATCTTTTACGAGAAAACTCACTTCTGAGCAGGCCAAATGTCTGAGGTCAGTGAACCAGTTGACATGAGCGCGACAGTGATCAAACGCGTGAACGAGCTCGTGGGTGACCACTCTGTTCATATGGGACTGATTACGGATGTTGTTCTGGCACAGAACAATCTAGAAGGTACCAAAATGAGAGAAGTTCCATTATGTCTGACATCTACTCCCCTTTTTTAACTCCCATCTCCTCTCTGGCGTGAGACGGCTCACCAGCTTGGAGAGCCTCCACCTACTCCCCTCCCTCGACCCCACACCTACCCATCCGTCAAGGCAAGGCCTGGTCCTAATGCACATCCTCCATTAAGCGTTCCCAGTGACCAACTTCTCCCTCTTCTCGCCGAACTACAGCAGCACTTACATGCCCTCCTCGGCGGGCTGCTGGACTCCACAGCCTCACACTAGGGATGAAGCAGATTCAAACTCCAGCCCCACTCCTTACTAACTCGGTGACCTTGGGCAAGTTTCTTAACCTCTCTGTGCCTCAGTTTCCTCAACTCTAAAAAGATCATTAGAGTACCTACCTCATAGAATTGTGAGAATTAAATGAGAGTACATGTAAACTGCTTCTTATCAAGTTTCTGAATGAGCAATGAATCAACAATGAATGACCACCACTGTCTCATTCTACTAGAATTGCCAGGGAAGATCCTCAGAAAGACCTTCAGAAAGAAGTGCAAAAAGCCAACAGCACACTGAGCAGGACCCTATAAGAATAATAAAGACATGAGGGATCCTAAAAACAACAGTTACCATTTACTGTGTACATACTATGTGCCAGACCCCGGGATATGTGCCAGCTATTTTACAGACATTCATCCAACATTCATCTTTCAATTAATATTTCTTGAGAACTACTAGTAGATTTATCTGTTTATAATCTATAATTATAATTGCTAATGTATAATCTACGAATGGCGCTAGAAATTAATCAAATATTTACCAAACTCTTTAAACACATGCAATGACAGCTGTCATGAAGAAAAGTCCAGAACGTCATGAGTACATACAGTGAGAATGCCTGACCTGTCCAGAGGATTGGGAACTGCATCTCTGCAGAAGGAATGTTTAAACTGGGATCTCATGGATGAATAGGAGTTAAATTTGAGGGGCAGGGAAGGGAGCATTCCAGAGAAGGCAACCTGTGCAAAGGGGAGGAGCGCTGAAGGAATAGAATGTCTGAGAAGCTGAAAGCAGGCCTATACCACTGTAGCACAGAGCTGTAGGTGACAGGCACGAGCTAAGGCTGGTGAGGTCTGTTAGAGCCAAATCACTCTTATCCTGAGAACAGTGGGAGGGAGGAGTGAAACGGGGGTGTTTTTGTTTATCCGTTTTACTATAGTTGGAAAAATAAGCAAGATGACCAAAACTGGATGCAGAGAGACTAGCTGAAGGCTAAGGAGGTATTCTCGGCAAGAGATAATGGTACCTGAGCAGGGATAGTGGAATGCTCTCTAAAAAATATTAAGGAGGCAAACTGGACAAAAGTTGGTGATGTATATAGAATATGGGAAGGGAATCAGAGGTACAAGGATGATCTCTACATTGCTGGCTTGGGTAATAGGATAGAGGGTGGTACCATTCACCGAGATATGCAAAACTAACACCAGGTTGGATGGGGATAGGGGATGGTATAAACCATCAATTTGGACCTGGATAAATCTGTGAGGTCTCAGGTGCCCTTAAGACATTCAAGTGTAGGTGTGAAGCGGGCATTTGGATATACAGATGCGAAGTTCAAAAGAGCTCTGACCTAGGAAAATAAATGAGATCCCCTTGGCAGAGTATAGAGGAAGAAAAGAAGGGGATTTAACATCAAGGATTAAGAGACTTCAATATTTAGCAGCTGATAGAGGAAGGTGAGCTAGCGAAGGAGCAACCAGAAGAGTGTCATATACCGGGAACCAGAGGAAGAAAGTGTCTGGCATTACCCGCTAAAGCCAAGTGTATGCATACTATATGACCCAGCAATTCTGCTTCTAGACAAATACCCAGGAGTAACTTTTGCACATGTGCACCAGGAGAAAGGGTGAAAATGTTCACAGCATTATTGTTCATAACAAAGTCAGAAACAATATTAAATACGGTAAACTGCAGTATAGACATACAGTGGAAGACTATATAACAGCCCAACTACGTAAACGAGAGGGGTGTACAACATGGAAGAATCTCAACAAAATCATTATTACAGAAAACTATATACTGTATGATTTCAAAAAACTACTAAGTATCACACAGAACTCAAAGTATTTCATGTATAAAACTTTAAAGCCAAGCAACTAAATAACACATTGTTTGGCTGTACATATAGATGGTAAAACCATTCAGAAAAGCAGGAAATGATTCTCACAAGAGTTCGAATAAGAAAGGGAGAGGAAATGTGATCCAAGAGGGGCACATAATCTTCTGAAATCCTGGTGATGTTCTATTTCTCAAATCTGGGTGGCAGGTACACAGGTATTCATTTTATTACTATGACCCAAAGCATACATATAGGTTTCTGTATGAATGAGACACTTCACAATACAGATTATAATTTAAAAAAAAACAAAAGGAGAGCATGCCCAGCTATGCTCAACACTGCTGAGAAGTAAGATAAAACTTCAAAATGTCCACTCTATTTAACCCCAAGGGGGAAATGAACTCACCAAGACCCATTTTGAGAGCCACAAGTATTATTCTTATCAGTTTACAAATGAGGAAACTGAGACTAAGGCAAATAACTTGCCCAAGCCCCACAGCTAATAAGCAGGGGAGCTAGATTTGAACTCTACTCTACCGGACTCCAAAACCCAGACCTTTCACACCTATGCTATGTTTCTTTTTCTCATGATTACTGTGAGATACCTATAAATAAACAAAATACCTATAAAATTCCCCAGGAGGAAACAACTAAGTATTATTAAACAGGGTTGTATGTTCAAGATGGAAGGTGTTACTTACAAAAACTTCATCTACCCTCACCCACAAACTAATTCTTCCACCACCTCCAAGACACTGTCAAAACCCTCCAATTACTTAAAACTAATGTTTGTTGATCGCTTACTATGCTTATTAGTACCTTACACGAGGTATCTCATTTAATTCTCATAACTATACTCTAAGATAGATATAATCATTACCCATATTTTCCAGATGAGAAAACTTACTCCCCTAATCAAAAATGTACAAAGGTATATCACTCCCACTGGGTAAAGATGAAACTCTAGTTTAGCATTCAAAGCCTCTCACCATATGGTTGACCTTTCTTTCCAATCCTATTCCCCCATATTCCCACATATTCCTGCCCCCCAGCTACGCTAGACAACATGGCACTCCCCAAATATACCTTGTCCTTTCCCAACACACCACCTTTGCTCATGCTACCCTTTCTTGGGCAACAGTTGTCGTCTTTCTTGCCCCTGTAGAAGGTTTATACGCTCTAGCTGAGTCTATAGGTATCTTGCAATCACACTACTGTCCCATTGTGGGTAACCACACCCACCTAAAATTGTTTAACCTGCCTCAAACTTTATCATTGTCTTATCTCCCCTGTGAGAGTATAAGCTCCTTAAAGTAAGAACCATAACTAATTCATTTTTTGAATCTTACACAAAATCTACCCAACAGAATGGCCAGCATGCCAAGGTGCTTAGCAAATATCGGGAAAGAGAACAACTTGGTAAAAATGCCTACCTGAGATGTTGACGCATCAAAACCTCCACTCACATTGCCATTACAGTCTTCACAAGAAAAGTGTCTTTCTTTGTTAACAGCACTAAAAAGCAAGAATGCATTAAAGAAACAATGTCCAAAAGCAGTGTGCACGAGGCGCAGGGGAAACAGCCCTGGGCAAGGAGTCAGGAGCCCGATGTCCTAAATCCCCTCTACTGCTAACACATAAGACACCTTGGGACCTTCAGGACTAAGCTGTCTCATCGGTGAAATAAGGAAATCGTCCCTGCAAAATCTATCGTAGTTCAAATTCCATGACATGATTCCATGAAGTATTTGGTCTACCGATTAAGACCACATTGAAAATATGCTGGAGTTGCTCCCCTTGGGCCAGAAGGTTAAGAAGTGGACCTCAGATGTCACCTCCTCTAATCTCCTCCAAGTTAAAAAACAACTGGAAGGCTCCTACATAAGAGATTTCTTCTCCATGAAGGACAATGCTGAGGCTGGTAGAGTGGAAAAGCCAGGTTTCGTAATTACTTACAAGACTTTACGTGTGGTCTTTATCAAAAACCAGAGGTGAATGGTAGAGCCAGAGATTTAGAGTTAGGGCAGAAGATGTATGCAGAGAACAAGACCTATGTGGAAAGAATACAGCCCATCTCCACCACCTACCATATGGAAAAGGCTTTGTGACCTGAGGTGATAAATTGTAAGTAGTTCCAGTATGGGGTTTTTATGTTTTTAGCAGCCAGAACACAGATCAGCGTTTTAAAAAGATTTACTTACCAACCTGAGTGCTTCATGGCATCAAGCAGAAGTTTGACATATGGATCTAAAAAGAATCAATATTCAATTAAGTATGCTAATTGGAAAAAATAGCACCAATTGAATTATCCAAAAAGCAGTATATTATCAAAAAGTAGCTCACAAATCTTAATGAAGTAATACTATCTTAAAAGTGGTAAAAATGGATATGAAAAGACAAGCTTAAATTAACATAAAAACAAGCCTTTATGAAATAAAACACTGATACAAATACCAAGATGGGTACTATGGAACACTTTCAATGATACCAAAAATTATTTTAAAGCCCATATTTAGTTACAGGATCAAAAACACTGTATTAGGGGCTCCTGGGTGGTGCAGTCGTTAAGCGTCTGCCTTCGGCTTCAGGGAGTGATCCCGGCGTTCTGGGATTGAGCCCCACATCAGGCTCCTCTGCTGGGAGCCTGCTTCTTCCTCTCCCACTCCCCCTGCTTGTGTTCCCTCTCTCACTGGCTGTCTCTCTGTCAAATAAATAAAATCTTAAAAAAAAAAAAAAAAACAAACACTGTATTAAAGCACATACCAAAAGAAAGAATGAGGGAATTGGGGGCCACATCCATGGAAAGGAACTGCAGCACAGTATCCAGATTGGAAGAAGGCAGTAAAGTAGCCCCACTGGCATCTTTCCCAGTCAGACGGCAGGCTAACAGGATCCCGTCCTGAGTACCACACTCTGAACAGGACCTGCCAACTGAAGCTCTTCCACAGGGGAAGGCACAGGGCTTTGCTCGCTAAGAAGCAAGAAAGGAGTTGTGGATTTGGAAATGAGAATAAAAAACTTAAACCAGGACCGTAATGGCTTCAGTCTTTGAAGGAGTGCCATGTGGGAATAAAGTCCATCAGTATTTCTTCAGAGGGCAGAACAAGGACCAAAGAGAAGAAGTTACAGTACAAGAAAGGATTTTTCCAACAATTAAAGCTGTTAATACAATAGACAAGCAGCCTCAAGGAGCCTCAAAGAATCCGTAACCTGCTCCAGCAGAGGTCTGTAAACTCTCTGGTTGGTGATGGCGCAGAGGCTTTCCTGTATGGGGGTGGAAAGGCCTAGGGGACTCCTGAGGGCCCTTCTAAGCATCCGTGTACAGAAAAGTACAAGAGACCCAAATGCCTCTAATATCAACTTTTTACATAGGTGTCTCGTCTGAGTGTACAAATGGGCAGTGTATTATATGACATAAGCAAAAAAATAGAAAAAGAAAAGAAATCAAGGTTGGGGTTTTTTTTAAGTGTTGAAAGCAAAAACAGGTGAATAAAAAAAAGTAATGAGAGACGAGAAAGACAGGTATAGGTTACTGCTTTATTAACCTGCCCCTCCTTAAGAGTGTTAAAGGTAAAACAATTATTAGTAATAATTATTTTTTTGTGTATATCAGGTGTTGGGAACCACATTAAGTGCATTATTATTCAAGCAACTAAGAGAGCTTTATGAGGTTGAAGTGGATTCCAAAATCTATAGTCCTCTTACTTAAAAATAATGATAACCATAATAATTGCAGGGAGCACAGTGGCTTGGTACTTCAAACAGGACCTGCAGTATTTAGAATGGATTTGCTTTAAAGAAAAAGGGAACAGGGGCGCCTGCGTGGCTCAGTCGTTGAGCGTCTGCCTTCGGCTCAGGGCGTGATCCCAGCCCCTATCGGGCTCCCTGCTCTCCTGGGAGCTTGCTTCTTCCTCTCCCACTCCCCCTGCTTGTGTTCCCTCTCTCAGTGGCTGTCTCTATCTCTGTCAAATAAATAAAATAGAAAGAAAGAAAGGAAGGAAGGAAGGAAGGAAGGAAGGAAGGAAGGAAGGAAGAAAGAAAGAAAGAAAGAAAGAAAGAAAGAAAGAAAGAAAGAAAGAAAGAAAGAAAAGAAAGAAAGAAAAGGAAAAAAGAAAGTCGGTGTCAATGTAAAGGAGTTAAATCTCTAGTGCCGGGGAGCCTGGGTGGCTCAGTCGGTTAAGCGTGTGCCTTCAGCTCCCGCCAGCCCCCTGTCCAGCCCCCTGTCTAGGGCTCCCTGCTCAGTGGGGAGCCTGCTTCTCCCTCTTCCTCTGCCTCTCCCCCTGCTTGTGCTTGCTCGCTCTCTCTGTGTGTCAAATAAATAAATAAAATTTTTTAAAAAAATCTCTAGTGCAATGTCCCTGGGACTAGAGAAATTGGTCAGCAGATAGTTGTGTCCCTATTTAACCCACAGCAGTGGTTCTTGACCCTTTGGGGGGCTGGGTCTTTTCGAGAATATGATGAAGCGAGGAACGCTCTCCCCAGAAAAACGCATTCAGGTACATACACAAGATTTCCTAGTTCATTTCAGAGGTTTCTACACTCAGAACACCATCCATGTATGAAGGTTAAGAATTCCTCCCAATGAAAGGCAGTTTGCAAAACTGCTTTTGAGCCGCCAGAGGTTATTCCTTAATTAACGTGTCTCTTTAAAACTGACTCAAACGTCCCCATACTGCTGCATAATTTACAGGAGAAATCGGAAGACCTGTCAGACCAGTGAGTGTGACTGAAAAGCGCAAACTATCCGACTCCTCCCTCATTCCACAAGCAAGAGTTTCCCTCCTCTGATAGGGAAACTGAGGCCCAACCCACACACCCCCCCCCCGCCCCGACGCCACCACTCCCGCCCCAGGATGCCGAATCTACCTAGACCCTGCGCAGAGGTGCCTGAACCCTGCTCATGCCACACCTGGGGCTGAACCCAGAAACCCCTGCCCTCCGGGCCTCAGACACCACCCGGCCAACCCCCGGCCTCCGGGTCACGGCTCCTACTTGTCTCCAGCGTCTTCAGGAGCATAAGCTGGCACTTCTGGTTGCTGGTGAAGAAGCTGGAAAGGAAGCCTTGCCCGGGCTTTCCGTCAGCCAGCCGCTCAGGGAAGACCTGGCACGCGACGTGCTGCTCCTGCAGCTGTTCCCCCTCCGCGGGGCCGGGCCCACGCTCCTCCGCAGCTCCTGCCATGCCGCCAGCGGACCTCGCCGCTGTTCCCTCCCGCCTCAGGCGGCGGGGATGAGATCGGGGAAAGACAACCGCCCTCCCGCCGACGGGGCCGCCCAAATCCTCCTTCCACCCGGCCGCCCCGGGCCGGGCAGGGCGACTGCGGCAGAGCGAGGCTGAGGACGTCGGGGCCGCTGGGCCTCCGAGCCCAGCAGGGGACGCTGGGCGGGGCGAGAGGCGCGGGCAGGAACGGAGGGCGGGGCTCCGGAGCCCCTGCCCGCTGGAAGAGTTAAACCTGGCCGCCGCGTTCGCAGTCTGCAGAGCTGCTGTGGGCTTTAGCTGCTGGCCCACGGCGTAGCCGGCCAGTCCTCATAAGCGTGGTTCCGCAGCCCACCTCCTTGTGGACCCATCTCCCTCAGTACTGGCTACTCAAGTCTCCTCACGCTCTGAAGGTCTCAGGCATCCTCCCACTCCCTGCCTTTTCCACCAGCCGGCCAGCTGCAATCTGGCCCACCCATCTCCTGACGTCCCAAGCCATATCAAAAGCGGTACTTTTCAGAAACGTTTGAAAGCTGCAATTATAATTACTGGTCATATCAAAGTCCTCAAAATGTAGGACACAACTACTTTTTTTCTGCCTCATCTGGGCCCAATGACCCACCCTACTCTCTTGCCACCCCAATTAACTTTCTGCTAAGAAAACACAACCAGTTTACTTCTATCTCCAACCCTTAATTCACTTCCATCTTTAAGCCCCTTTCCTCAGTCCTTATGATCCAGGTCCTGATCAAATGTACCTATCTCACAGGGCTTTCCCAGATGCCTTAATCAAATTTATTCTCTCCTGATCTCCCAACAAAGTACTTTGCGTCTGTTATTATTTTCATCACAGCCTGACAGGTTTTAACTAATCTCTGTTTCTCTTTTTCCACTAAATTTTTTTTAAAGATTTTATTTACTCATTTGAGAGAGAGAGACAGAGACAGAGAGCACAAGCACAGGGAGGAGCAGAGGGAGAGGCAGAAGCAGACTCCCCCTGCTGTGTGGGGGCTGTGGATCCCAGGACCCTGGGATCTCCACCTGAGCCAAAGGCAGATGGTCAACCAACTGCCACCCAGGCGCCCCTCTTTTTCCACTAAATGACTCAGTTCAGCTCACATACTTATTCAGCACCTACTATGATGGACCAAGCATAATGGCAGAAACTGAGGAAGCAATAATAAGAGAACTGATGAGGTTGAAGAGGAGCATATGACTTATGTGAGAAATGTACAGAAATAAATTAGGCTCAAGAGACCCTGAGGATTACGAACAGTGCTTTATGTGTTATGGGTGTTTAATAAATATCTAGATTGAATGCAAATCAAAACCACAGTGAGATAACACCTCACATGTTAGAATGGCTATTATCAAAAAGACAAGAAATAAAAAGTGTTGGTGAATATGTGGAGAATAGGGAACCCTTGAGCACTGTTGATGGGAATGTAAATTGGTGAAGCCACTATGAAAAACAGTATAGAGATTCTTCAAAAAATTAAAAATAGAACTACCATACATTCCAGTAATTCCACTTCTGGTTATTTATCCGAAGAAAACAAAACACTAACTTGAAAAGACATATGCATGTCATGTTCACTGCAGCATTGTTTACAATAGCCAAGATATGGAAGCAACCTAGGTATGCATCGATGAATGACTGAAGAAATGGTGGTATAAATACACAACAGAATATTGTTCAGTCATTTAAAAAACAGAATGAAATCTTGCTATTTGCAGCAAGATGGACTTTGTATTGATCGGGCGTGGTAGAAGTACTAATTTGTAGCAGATCTATTTAGTCAAGGATACATGTTGTAATCACAAGGATAACCATTAAAAGAACAGCATTAAAGGGAAAACAAATGCACTAGTAGAGGGGGGAAATGAAAAATAAACACATTCGATGGGACACTAGGATTATTTATCATTTGAAATATTACAAAAATACGAACACCTCCTAGGTACAGATTGCTAAAATTATAATAGTTTTCTTAAGCCACCCTTTTATTGAGCTCACCTTGGATACATTATTTCTAACCTCCACTACAACCCTACAAAATAAGTATTATTATCACTATTTTGCTGATCAAAAAAAAAGTGGGTTCTGCAATATTGAATAAATTTATCCAGGACCACACAGCCAACTTTCAATCTCGTTAGGGAACTAAAACATGAACATACAGAAAACTACACTAATACAGTTATTGTAATGAGTCTGAAATACTCAGGAAAGGCTAGAGAAGATGGGGCCTGACATTGACCACAGCCCATAAGCACATGAAATACTATTTGAAATATTGTTCGGCTACATGAATAAGGAAAGAATTCCAAGTTAAAAGCTGTAATTTTCCCCTACCTTTACCAGACATTTTTTCAATATTCATCACTGAAAGCAACAAAGAAAGAAAACTAGAAAAAAAATATGCCAAAATATGATCAGTAGTTGCCTAGGTATTGGGATATTTTTATTATATTCTGAATTTTCCTACTGTTCACAATAAGCATACATTACCCTTGTAATCAGAAAAGAAAACTCTAGGGGTGCCTGGGTGGCACAGCGGTTAAGCGTCTGCCTTCGGCTCAGGGCGTGATCCCAGCGTTATTGGATCGAGCCCCATGTCAGGCTCCTCTGCTATGAGCCTGCTTCTTCCTCTCCCGCTCCCCCTGCTTGTGTTCCCTCTCTCGCTGGCTGTCTCTATCTCTGTCAAATAAATAAATAAATAAAATCTTTAAAAAAAAAAAAAAGAAAAGAAAACTCTAAAAAATTGAGTAAACTTTGGGTGCCATTTGTGTAACTTCATCCCTTTATAGTATAAAGACATAGGTGGAATGGAAAGGTGTTAGGGGAGAGATAAGGAAGTGCAAATACAACGGACCAAGTTAAAAAGAGAAAAGTAATTACCACAGAGAAATGAGAGTATGGGCAAAGATTTACCTATTAGGATTTTCATTTCTCCATTGCAGCACTAAGTGCAAAAAGGATAGAATGTTTCAACGTCCAAGAGATACAATGGAATACACGAAACCATGTTGTTGTAGCGTCTTTTTAAATATACTCTTAAAAATTAAGTTACAAAACAGCATAAACGTGATTCCACTTTGAAATTTCATTTACTATACGCATAGAAAGCGTCTAGAAGACGGCTCCAGTGTTCACAGTGGTTATTTCTATGTGTTTTGGGTGTTTTGTTTTCTTTTGTGCTTCTCTTCGTTTTCTAAAGCAAAAATAGTTGCTTTTTTATTGGAAGTTATTTATATTACAGCAAAACATGAAGTCGCATATAATTTTAAAGTGCTTTCCGTCTTTCAGCTTTTTAATAACGTTTAATCCATTTATCAAGGGCCAACAAAAATTCGGTGACTTTAAAGCCTTTCCTCAGCTTTCCAGTCATTTTTAACGCTGGGAAAGAACAACACACTTACCACTCCGCCAGCAGTCGGCGGCGACTGACGGGAATCCGCTTCCGGAAAGAGTCCGCCCTCGGAACCAGAAGAGAATGAGAGAAGGCGCGCGGCATTCTGGGAAGACCTACGGAAGCTGGGTTGGGCGGGGTCGGGATTGTTGTCTGTTACCAGGGCAACTGGAAGCGTTTGGCGCGGTTTGAAGCCGTTAAGCCACAGAGGCTGAGACGCTCAGAGGTCATTTGGCATAAGCGAAAAGGGCATGAGGGCCTTTCTAAGAGAAGACTGTCCTATCAGGAGATAATCCAGTAGTAGCCCGCGGCGGGAACGCCTGTTCTGGGTCTGTGGGTCGCGCCCACCTGCTCTTAACTCCTTGCGGTGAAGTTAAGTGTGGCCCAGTGGCTCCTGTCACTTCTCTAATTTTCTTCTGCCTTTTAGAAAACGTGTAAGTTGGTAATTGCAGTATTACATTGCAATTTGTTCTAATAGCGAAGTAAATTTTTTTCAGTTGAGGAAAATTACCAGTCATCCTAACTACCTGGCAGTAACTTGAATTTTTCATTTTATTACCTATCACGTCTTTTCTTAGCACAAATATTCTTTACAGAGTTTAGTTTTTTGGGGGAAAATCATCTTGTATCCGTCTTTATACCATATGTATATATGGTACAATTGTTTAAATCTTAGCAACAAAGAAGGCATTGAAGACCTCAATTTAAATCTGTTTGCAGCGAATTAAAGAGAGATGAAGCGAACGCAGCACGTGAAGACAATTCCTTCAAGAAATTTGGCTGTAAAGGAAAAGAGGTCAGTAGCCAGAGAAGAATGGCAAGGAAAAGAAAAAAGTTGGGGATTTTCTTGAAAAAGTGGACATTTAGTGATATTTATTAGTACAAGAGGAAACACTAGTAGTCAGAGGTTAAAGATACTGCCAAGAAAGAGAACAACTGATTGAATAATTCCCTAAAGAAATAGGAGATAAGATCCACACACCAAGTACATAAATTAACTTAGGAGGTGGAACTGGGTATGGGTAGGAGGATGTCAAGATGGAACATGGATGTTAGTAATTTTAAAACTATTACAAGTTGGCAAGAGTAATAAAGATAGATAGCCAATAATAGGTATGCTCAGCCACATTAGTAGAAATATAAATGGAATATTAAAAACCTATTAAATTGGCAAAGATTAAAGAGCAGATAGTGTATGTGTTGGGCAAGGGTTCAGTTAAACAGGCACTGCAGGTGGGAATAGAAACTGGTACTTCTCTCCCCTCCCCCAGGCATTTTAAAACTACATATCCTTAAAATGTGTATATAATTTGACTAAGGAAGTATACTTCTAGGAAGTTCTCGAAAGGAAAGAATCAAAACTGCACACATATATTAAGCTGAATGGAGTTCGTTTCATCTTGTCCACCAATGGAAGACTGGTGAGCTATATTATACTCATACTTCTTAGACATGGATAACATGGTTGCAGATAAGAGAAGTTCACTTATATTAGTTTCAGTAAGAGCATCTTCAGGTTTTATAGGGAGGAAATGTGGAGTTGCAGTCTGATTGACTACCCTGATACACAATCAGTGGGATGCTTTGAACCTTGAAAAATTATTTAGAAGACTGTTTAATGATAAGGTAAAATATGTAAAATACATTGTTACAAGAGAAAAGTGGGTATGAAAGCAGCAATATGTAGGTTCTTAACCACATGATGGGGTTTTTTTGTTTGTTTTTTAGGTATTCTGCTTTCGGCTTATCTGTATTATATATGGTGTATATTTTATAAAGACATGTAAAATGTTGCTCTTTTAAAGATGTGAATAACTTTATAAGTAAGGGAAAAAGTTGGGGAAGTTCTCTTCTGTCACCTTGAAGTAGATGATAAGTCTCTGTGAAGTAGGAGATCAAAAGAAATTAGATGCTTTAATAAGCTGTAAGAACTGGTTTTTAAATGTATTTTATTGATGCATATTATTTATCAATGCCCCACCAGTCTCACAAAAGATTGAGTGTGCTCAGGAAAAAATAGACACTATAGTAGGAAAAAATGATCAGAAGAGACACAAGGTAGGGGCGCCTGGGTAGCTCAGTCGTTAGGCGTCTGCCTTCGGCTCAAGGCTGATCCCGGCATTACTGGATTGAGCCCGGCATCAGGCTCTTCCACTGGGAGCCTGCTTCTTCCTCTCCCACTCCCCCTGCTTGTGTTCCCTCTCTCACTGCCTATCTCTCTCTCTGTCAAATAAATAAATAAAATCTTTTAAAAAAGAAGAAGAGACAAAAGGTAATTGGAAAACAAGCAAAATCAAACAAAATAAAGACAAGTGCATGTTAATACCCCCAAAACTCATGCCAAGAGTTTCTTTGTAATTGCTAGAGGGGTGCCACCACAAATTAGTTTCTGATATTCCTAGCAACTAAAACAAAACAAAAACATAGTTCTGAGTTTCACGTGGTCTATAAGAGTTTTTTTAAGTTGCTTAAGAGAAGTATAGTTTGGTATAGAAACCTGAGAAAAATCCCCCCCCATATAAGGGAATAATATGAGATTCATCTATTGCTATTTTTAAATTTGTGTTTATTGTTTTTATAGAATATAGGAACATCTCAGAATGGTTATACTCCTCTTTATTAATTCAGTAATTACAAGCTCTCATTAAGTACTGTGAGAAATAGAAGCACATGTAAGACAAAATCCCTGCCCTCATCTATTGTGAAAGAATAACTATAATATATAATAACATGTTTACGATATATAATGAATGACTAGTAGGATGAATAATTAGTATGATGAGTATTAGAATAGCTAATATGAATGACTATAAATCAAGGCAATGTTTGAAGCAAAAAAGTGAGATGGGATTCCTGCAGTATACAGAAATACTTTCAACCAATGGGATTATGTTTAACCATTTGTAAAAGGGGATGATACTCCCCTTCTACAGAAGAAGAAACAGGTTTACAGAGATTAGATAAATTGTCCAGGGTCATATGGCTGGTAAAGGACAGAGGCAGGGGCCCCTGGGTAGCGCAGTCATTAAGCGACTGCCTTCGGCTCAGGGTGTGATCCTGGCATTCCAGGATCGAGTCCCACATCGGGCTACTCTGCTGGGAGCCTGCTTCTTCCTCTCCCACTCCCCTGCTGTGTTCCCTCTCTTGCTGGCTGTCTCTGTGTCACATAAATAATAAATAAAATCTTTTAAAAAAATAAAAAATAAAAAAAAGGACAGAGCCAGGATTTCAAACCAAATCTGTTCCATGCAAGCCACCTTCTTAACTACTACTTTATGGGAGACATCACATTCAAATAGACTTTAAAGGATGGAAAAAGTTATGTCAGGCAGAGTTTGGGGAAAGATGCCCTAGGTGGAGAGAATAGCACTAAACAAAATCAAAAAGATTGGAAAGCATAGGATATGTTTTGGATAACACACACACACACCCCAGAAAAGTGAGATATACGTAGGTAAACACTAGAAGAATGAGACTAGTAAGGTTGGGACGGATTTTTTCATTTTTAAGAATTAGGGCATAGTTTACCTGATAAAGGACTCAGGACTCAGGCCTCAGGGCCTGATTAAGCACAGAGACCTTGAACCTGAAAATTGTATGCAAGGGCCCTGGATGGGGAATATGAGGGACACTAGGTGAGGAATGGGTCTAATGGCAAATAATAGAATCCTGTTACACATTAACTGTGTAAAACTGGCCAGGTAATGTAAGTTCTTTGGACCTCAATTTTTTTTATCTCTTAGAGGAGGAGAAAGAAGACTGTCAGACACGATGATTTCTTAATATCTCTTTTCGTACTAACATCCTGTGATCACATATGCCAGAGATTGCAAACTCAGATTCCTAAATTAAGGATCAAGAAGCTTTCATAAATGAGTAAATGAATTTGATGTAAGAAAAATAAGGAGTGGTAGAGATTAGAGTGGTAATTTAGATGTCCCATCTAAAACTCCAGCCAATTTTTGCATGAGTGAGGACCCAATGTTGCCAATTTTCTAATTTTTTAAGAGAAACAAGAACACCATATTTTTAAGAATATTATACAGAGCAAACAAAACACCTCCGCTGGCTAGATACAGTTCATGGGTCACTAATTTTCAACCTCTGCTATAGATAAAAAGGTGTAAACAAGAATAATAAATGTTTGAATGAAGAGAACTAAATATGAAGAAAGAGGAAGGAATCAAAGAGAGCACCAAGATTTCCCCTGGGTGATGAGGGGGAGGTGGGAACATTAATATAAATACTAAAATCAGTAGGAGGTTTGGAGAGAAAGTGCTTGACTGTGAGTTTTTTGAACACAGGACAAAGTTCTCAGTCACAGTTATAGTCCACAGCACACAAACCAAATTAAGCTGTTGAGTTTTGAGAAATCTGTGTCATTTATCAGGGCAAAAGGGTGCAGGAAATGTAAGATAGGAGTTTAGGGAGAGAGAATGAAACAGGAGTTAAAGATGTAAGCTTATGCAAAAATGAGAGAATAGTATGAACTCTTATGTATCCCCCTACCAGCTTCCACTCATATCCAATCTTATTTCATCTGTATTCTCACCCACTCCCTCACTCAACCCAATTTTTGAGGCAAATCCAAAACATTTTATCTCTAAATAGTTTAATATATACCTCTAACAGATAAGGATGATTTTGAAACAATTTCAATGCCATTAATGCCATTATCATACCTAAAAAACTCCTAACAATTCATTTATTAAATCAATTATACCCAGTGTTCAAATTTTTTATTCTTTTTTTTTTTTAAAGATTTTTATTTATTTATTTATTTGACAGAGACAGAGACAGCCAGCGAGAGAGGGAACCCAAGCAGGGGGAGTGGGAGAGGAAGAAGCAGGCTCATAGCGGAGGAGCCTGATGCGGGGCTCGATCCCATAATGCTGGGATCACGCCCTGAGCCGAAGGCAGACGCTTAACTGCTGTGCCACCCAGGCGCCCCCAAATTTTTTATACATTTTATACATTGTTTTACAGTTAGATTGAGGTCCACACATTACAATTCATTCATACATTTCCTAAGCTATAGGTTCTCTCTCCCTTCCTTCCTCCCTCCCTCCCTTTTTTTCTCTATCTCTCTCTACCCCCACCCTTCCCTCTCCCAAATTACTTGGGTAAGTGATTCGGTTGTTTGAGCTTAGGAGTTTTGAAAGTAGACCTGACCCTAACATTTAAAGACCTGGGACAACAGTACAAATAGAGCCGCAAATACCACGCGTCTAAATACTTAAAAGCTATCACTCCAGCTAACAGTTTAATATGCTCTACAGTCCTGCCCTGACAAATAAACCCTCTTAATGACTTAGGAGGCCAAGTTAAAATTCAGAATCCTGACTCTTGGAGTTCCTCACTGGATTGTGTTTGCACAGGAGAACTGGCACATGGCTCTCAAGCTGCCCCATTCTTTTTCTACCCCTGCCTGGCTCCATCGCCTTCTCAAGGACACCCCCGCCCACATGTCCAAGCTCAATCTACACCCTCTGCAAACACCCACCAGTGGCTGCACAATCCAAACTTGGGAGAGTAAACCAAAGAGCAGGCCCATGCAGGTCCTGAAAGCAGGCATAGTTTGCATAGCCTGGGAAGCTCAGAACATAGTCTGGAAGGGAAGATATTAACTCTAGGTGGGGTCTGTCCCCTGCGAAGTCCATGGACTTCTCACCCCACCTGGAGCCGTACAGCTAGAGGAGGGTCAGAGCAGAGCCCCTTGCCTGGGTCTAAGGACCATACTGCAATAAAGTTCCCCATAGTCTGGGTTTTGCTGATCACATCCCCAAGATGTTATTAAATATGTTTCTTTGTTCCCTCTATTTCCTGTAAATTGATACTTAAATCCAGGAGCATAATCAGATTCAGGTTCAATGTTTTTGGCAAGAATAGTTTTGTATGTGAGTGTTGTGTACATCCATCAGGAGGCACATAAAATCTGGTCTTTCTTTTTAATTAGAGTATAATTAAGATAAAATAAAATGCACAAATCTTAACTGTTCAGTTCAATTAGTTTTAACAATTATGTACGCCCATGTAGCTTACTCCCAAGACAAGATAAAAACTGTTTCCATCACCCCAGAAAGTTTTCTCCTCAGTCTTTGCAGTTAGTTCCCCTCCACCCACTGAGCCTGCGGCTATTATGAATAAGGCTGCTATGAACGTCCTTGTACACATTGTCTTGTGGGCATTTTCATTCTTCTGGGTGAATACTTGGGAATGGAAATGATTGTTTAACTTTAGAAGAAACTACCAAACAGTTCTTCAAAGTGGTTTCCCAATTTACATGTCCAACAACAATGTATGAAAGTTCCAGTTGCTTTTTGTGCTCTTAGCAGCTGTTGACTATCATTACTTAGACACTTTAATTAGGGTTTACAAAATGGTGTTATTCTAGCATTTATTTATTTGCTGAAATGCTTCTATAAAGAGAAAATTCCCTTCAAATGCATTTGGTTTCCCTGAAATGCAGTTCATATAGGAAAGTCAGGATTAATGCTTAACTCTTCATTTACCAATTTTCAAAATAATGAATTCTCTCACAACCATCAAAGACTGACAGTGAGAAGGGGTTTTTTTTTCAGAATTATTATAAACTCATGAATTTAAATATATTTGACATGCTGAATCCATTTCAATTATCACTTTTACTGATGCTCAAATTGTCCTTTCTTTAGCCAGTGGGAATCTCTTCAGATTAGCTTCTGAGTTCCATCACACAGAGCTCTAAGTCTTTGATAACTTCCTTCCCTTCTAAATGACAAGTTGTTCCAGACTCATCTTCAACATTTCCTGAAGCAGACATGCCATCAGCCATTTCTCCAAGGAATCCTGGTTCCTTTTAATGGGAAATGGTGTTTTAGAGGCCGCGATCTGGTAAGGATGTTTATTGCTAGTGAGTGTTCATGATTTCTAGACCTTTACAGTAGGTGGAGCTAAGAAATGTGTTGCTGTTGTTGTTGTTGTTGTTGTTGCTGCTGCTGCTGCTGCTGCTGTTGTTTAAAGATTTTATTTATTTACTTGAGAGAGAGTGAGAGGAAGCGTGCGCATGAGCCAGGGGAGGGGCAGAGGGAGAAGGAGAATCAGATTCCCCGCTGAGCAGGGAGCCTGATGCGGGGCTCCATCCCAGGACCCTGGGATCATGACCTGAGCCAAAGGCAGATGCTTAACCGATTGAGCCACACAGGAAATGTGTTGTTGTTTTAAAGACATAACATATATGTCCAATTGAAAGTCAGGTCTACCCTCATCAGTCTCACATCTGTATCTCCTTTTCCCCATGCCTAAAATCCACATAATTACTCATTTACTTTATAACACCATGTACAAAGAACAGTCTCAGAATACAATCTTGGCACTACAACCACAATGTGATTACTGAAAACAGTTTTGGTTTTTTGTTGTTGTTGGAGTAGGGGAGCCTTTCTGTAAGTCTTTTTGTTATTAGGGTATATTTCAATATGGATGTGTAGTCTATTACTGCATTTTAAAGTCACTTGGAAAGGTTCCACATGTGTAGTTATGCCATCAGCTCAATACATAGATTAATTTGTTTAATCTTGATTGCAATTTTTAGAGATTGCATTTTTAATGTAGCTTTGCTTTATAACTAATAAAATATTTACATGGTTCTAAAGTCGAGTCTATAAAACAAGATCTCTCAGAGAAAAATCTACCTTCTACCCCTGTCCTGTCTGTGGTATCCTTCCCTCACTATGTAAATAAGCATTTATTTTTATTATTTATCCTTCCATTTATATATATATAAGCAATCATAGTCTTTTAAGACAAATGATAGCATACTATGCACTCAATTCACTCATTTAAAGTGTACAATTTAGGGGTCCCTGGGTGGCTCAGTCATTTAAGCAACCGACTCTTGATTTCAGCGCAGGTCATGATCTCAGGGTCGTGGGATTGAGCCCCATGTCAGGCTCCGTGCTGAGGACAGAGTCTGCTTGGAACTGTCTTGTCTTCCTCTCCCTCTGCCCCTCCCAACCTGCATGCTTGCTCCACTCTCTCTCTCTCTCTCTCTAATAAATAAATCTTTTTAAAAAATATATAGTATAGGGGCGCCTGGGTGGCGCAGGGGGTGCCTGGGTGGCACAGCGGTTAAGCATCTGCCTTCGGCTCAGGGCGTGATCCTGGCGTTGTGGGATCGAGCCCCACATCAGGCTCCTCTGCTATGAGCCTGCTTCTTCCTCTCCCACTCCCCCTGCTTGTGTTCCCTCTCTCACTGGCTGTCTCTATCATGCCTTAGTCACCCCCAGGAATTTTTGTTCCCCTTGTTGCAATTATCACTTTAGCTTGAGTGCCTCTCTAATTCTTATAACCAAGTGAGTCTGACTAGAGCAATTTGGAAAAGTTAGTACCTTGGAAAATATCCCACTCTCTTAAGAAAAGATACTTTATTACCTTTAGCCTAAAAAGGATAATAAATGCATTATACTACATTTTACTTTTCTAGCTACCCCTATAACAAACTAAAGAAGGAGCCAAAGAAAATCCATTTGATGGGAAAACGTGGGATCAGGCCTAAAACCTCTATAGAAATGTCTATAGTATTTTATATTTTTCAAGAAGATATTATAATCATTTGAAAATTTTTAGGTTTTTATTTTGTTCTTGCTGAACTATTTGAGACTTAGTTGCACGAATCTATGACCCTCTCTTCTAAGTACTTCAGCATGTATCTTCGAAGAACAGTGGCATTCTCTGGGCGCCTGGTGGCTCAGCTGGCTAAGTGTCTGACTCTTGATCTCAGCTCAGGTCTTGACCTCAGGGTCATGAATTCAAGCCCTGTGTTGCACTCCATTCTGGGTGTGGAGGCTACTTTTAAAAAAAGGAAAAAAAGAAAAAAGAAAAAACAGAACAATGGCATTCTCTTACCCAAACACAAAGCAATTATAAAAATCAGGAAATTTCACATGTAGACTATGTTATTATCTAATATATCATCCATACTCAACTTTTACTAATTTTTGCAGTATTATCCTTTAGAGAAATCTTTTTTCCCATTCCAGAACCACATATTTCATGTAGTTATCATGTCCCTTTATCCTTTTTTCTTTCTTTTTATTTTTTGCTTATTTTTTAATAACATCTTTGGGGGGGGTTCCTTTTTTTTTTCTTAAGTAGGCTCCATGCCTAGCGTGGAGCCCAATGCAGGGCTCAAACTCACGACCCTGAGAACAGACCTGAGCTGAAATCAAGTTGGATGCTTAACTGACTGAGTCACCCAGCCACCTCTTTTATTTTTTAATAACATCATTATCATGTCTCTCTAGTCTCTTTTAATCTGAAACCATTCCTCAGCCTTTCTTTGTCTTTCATGACAGTAACATTTTTGAAAATACAGGACCACTGTTTTGTTCCTATTGCTTCCTCATGATACAATTCAGATCATGCATTTGGGGCAGAAACACTACACAAGCAATATATGTCCACCACTTCAAGAGACACCTCAGCTTGTATCATTTGTTTTTTTGTTTTTGTTTTGTTTTGTTTTTTTAAAGATTTTATTTATTTATTTGACAGAGACAGCCAGCGAGAGAGGGAACACAAGCAGGGGGAGTGGGAGAGGAAGAAGCAGGCTCATAGCGGGGCCTGATGTGGGGCTCGATCCCAGAATGCCGGGATCACTCCCTGAGCCGAAGGCAGACGCTTAACGACTGCGCCACCCAGGCGCCCCAGCTTGTATCATTTGTGATGATGTTTTTGATCTTAATCTCTTGGAGGAAGTGGTTTCAGCTAGATGTGTCTTGTTTTTCTTTTTCTATTTAATAAATAACTGTGGAAATATACTTTTGAGACTATATAAATTTCCCCAGTAAATTTTCTACAACAAACTTTTAGCACCCACTGATGATTCTTGCCTCAATAAGTTATTACTATGCTAAATGCATAAATGGTGGTTTTCTAACTCTTATCGTTCCTCCTACATTTATTACTTGGCATCCTACCATAAAATGCCTTCCTTCTCCCTGCCCTCTCTGCCATTTGCTTGTTTGTTTTCAGTGTCAGTATGAACTCATGGATTCTTTTTTGTTCAATGAGATATAATCCATTCACATCACTACTCATTTTGATGCTCAAATTATCCCTGGTTTGGCCAGGGGAGGCCTGTCAACTGGCTTCTTTACTCCCTGGCATAGCAAATGCCCCAGACCCTCATTGCATTTCTTGCCCTAGCCATGGAACAGTCAATACTTCAAGAAGCCCTCGGTTTCTTTTAGAAGGG
Organism: Ailuropoda melanoleuca; assembly: GCF_002007445.2. Classification (NCBI taxonomy): domain Eukaryota; kingdom Metazoa; phylum Chordata; class Mammalia; order Carnivora; family Ursidae; genus Ailuropoda; species Ailuropoda melanoleuca. The sequence continues at coordinate 34,899,557 of NC_048232.1, read as the reverse complement.
AATCGTTCTTTGAAACCAAGATTTGGGAACCAAATCTCTTCATTGCTACTCACTCTTTCAGCAAACATACTAGGAAATAGTTTTTGTTTTGTTTTGGTTTGTTTTCTGTTTTGTTTTAAAGAAAGAAAAAAGCCTGAATTTTTACCAATCCAGCACCAGCGGGTTCTTCTTCCTCCCCCCATTCCATATTTGTATATCCTCTCTCCAAAAGTGAGAACTCTGGCTCCCAGCAATGTCAGATATGTATGGTTTCTTATTTGCTCAATACTATAATAGGCACAAAATAGTTCCAGAATTGCTACATCTGTACCACTAACAGCAATAAACCTGTTAAGTGGAGTTCAAGATTTCTTTGCAGGTTTTTTTGTATTTAGGCTGAGGAGATATATATTATATATATAGTCAGGGTACTGCTTTCAAACATTACCTAAGAAGTTCTTTTTTATTCCATGTGATTATCCATTTGGCGTGCAGTTCAGTTTCCTTGTTTCTGTTCGTATTCAGTTTTAGAATTTCTGCCCCAAATTTGTTGACTTAATTTATTTTATTAAAAAGTAAATTATTAGAATGGTCCCAAAAGTCAAAGCTATATACAAATGCTTATCCAAAGCAGCGTCATTCTGTCCTGTATCCCTTCCATTCTGTCCTCTCTCTCCTGTAGGCAAATTTTATTAGTTTTTGGTTTAATATCCAGTGCATATTTTTATACAAAATGGGCAGATACTGTATATTATTTCCCCTTATTTCTTACCCAAAAGGTAACATACTATATACTCTTCTGCTGTTTGCTTTTTTCACTAAGCAGTAAATCCTGGAAATCATTCCATAAAAGCTACCTCGTACTTTATTATGTGTATATTACTCTATTGTGTGTATTCAGTCTGTCTCCTATGTATACATATTTAGATTATCTCCAACATTTTGCAGTTACAAATATACTGCCATATATAATCGCATGTGTAGTTTTGTATTGTTGGAGATGTTTCTTCAGGATAAATTCCTGCAGAATTTGGTCAAAGGGTAAATTCATAGGCAGTTCTCTTAGATATTGCCAAATTCCCTTCTACAGGGATTATATCATTTTGCATTCATCCCAGCAATAGATGAGAATACCTGTTTTTCCACTGCCTAAGCAACAGAATTCACAGTGTTTTTTAAATCACTGGTGATACTCATTTTTTTAAAAAATACAATCATAGTGGCACCTGGGTGGCTCAGTTGGTTAAGCATCTGCCTTCAGCTCAGGTCATGATCCCAGGGTCCTGGGATCGACCTCTGCATCAGGCTCCTTTCTCAACGGAGAGACTGCTTCTCCCTTTCCCTCTCCCTCTGCTTGGGCTCCCCCTGCTTGCGCTCTCTCTGTCAAATGAATAAATAAAATCTTTAATAAAAAATAAAAAATACAATCATAACCACAATATATATACTAAAACTGATGCTCTTCCCAAAAGAGTTGTAGGTAAAAGTCCATAGAACTATACGCACCCCTTGCATTTATGGTTTTCATTATGTGGATTTTCTATTTGGACTTTGCTTCCCGCACCCCCACCCCCCCGGTTTTGGCAGCTATCCTTTGGAACAATGTGTTTGGTGGAACCTGAAAAAAAACATGGTGTATGCCTGAAACCTGTAGCTGGTCTGGCTGTCACCCAGCAGCAGGCTACAGCAGAAATACTATGCCCTGAGGATAGCCAAATCTGTGCCCACAAAGACTGGTGTGGGGCTCATCTCCCCTGCAGAGTGTATCTTCGTGTCATTCATGTGTTTTCATCCTATAGGAAAATAATTTTCCACTTTGGGAAACTTCAGCACAAAGAAACAAGGACAGGCTAAACTATGGGTGTGAAGCCAAAAGCATGAGGGGTGCCCGGGTGGCTCAGCCGTTAAGCATCTGCCTTCGGCTCAGATCATGATTTCAGGGTCTTGGGATCGAGCCCCGCATCGGGTTCCCTGCTGGGTGGGAAGCCTGCTTCTCCCTCTCACACTCCCCTTGCTTGTGTTCCCTCTCTCACTGTCTGTTTCTGTCAAGTAAATAAATAAAATTAAAAAATAAAAGTCAGCAAGAGATGCATGCAGGGAGAAGACAGCAGATACCAGATGTTTCCTGGATCTGACCACGTGCATGCTGTAAGTCGCAAGAGGCTCAAAGACGTTGCCCGACTAGAGGGCACATGCCTTTAGCCCTCACTTTGTTCTTACCATCCTCAGAGTCCCAGGCAGAGAAAAGCACATCTGTCAATGGGCAAAGATTGTGTAACTGGCCACAAAGCTCCTCTTTAAAGGAGTCCAGCAGCTCACCAACGTCTTCCTCTTCCACCTCCTCAAAGCCCACTTGTCTGGCTGGCTGTCAAGGCGGGCCTCGCAGCCACTGACCTATGGAGGGTGGAAGAAACCACCCTTCCAGCTCTAACACTTCATCTGCCCACATTGCCCCACTTACGCCACACCTCTACTGTCTTCTCTTTGCTCTTTCTCTCACCCTTCACCCCTCCTTCCCTTCAGCCACGAGTGCTTCGCGGACCTCTTCTTCCCCAGCCCAACACAGGCTGCATGGCCTGTTAGAAACCACAGGGGCTTTGGGCTAAAAAAGGGGTAGTTTTGCCTCTTGGCTCTGTAGTAATGAGCTTTCTGACCTTGGACACATTATTATGAGACTTCTAGGTCTCTGTTTCCTCATCTATAAATGGGAAAAATAAGATCTACTCTGCAAAGTTGTTGTAGGATTAATAAAGATGGTTTTAGTGTCTGACACATTCGTAGCTCAGTAATAATAACTAGTATATAGAAACCCCATGTAAGGAAGGCCAGAAAGGTACCTTTATTCTTTGTTTTCTTTCCATCTTCTAGCCTGTGCTTCCTCACTTTAGAAAGTAAATGGTTTTAGAAATCTTTTCCAATAGTAAAATTCTATTTTTAATGGGAAAAAAATTACCATGTATATTAAAGGCCTATTATGTACAGAGAAAGTCACATACGATTTCTTTGAGTCAACCAGATAAATGAAAATCTGCTGAAAAATTAATCTTTAAATTTTCTTTTTCTTCCTTCACATATTATTGCTAGTGGTGTCACTGTGTATAGACCAAGCGGAGTAGCAACTGACAGCCATTCCCCTCCATAGTAAGAGCCTCAGGGTTTTTTTTCATGTATAGTGTATATGTAACTATATGTGTAATTACATAATGTTTATGCCTTAAAAATTCAATTTCAGTGCTTCCTTATTCTCTACCTGTGCTATCTAATATGGTCACCACTAGTCATGTGTGGCCACTAAGAACTTGAAGTGTGACTAGTCCCCATCGAGAATGTGCTGTAAGTGTAATCTCCACACTAGATTCCTAAGACTTAATTTGGCAAAAAAAAAAAAAGATATTGATTACATGTTGAAATAATATTTTAGATAGATTATGTAAAATATATTATTGAACTTAATTTCACCTTTTCCTCTTACCTTTTTTGATGCAGCTATTGGAATTTCCTAAGCGGCTCACGTTATATTTTCATTGGACAGGACTGCTCCAAACAAATGAGAAGTCTACATAACATTAATAATTTCCAAAACAGTATTGTCACTAACTTTAAGTAAATTTAATTTACTAAGGAATATGGGGGTTTTTTTCCTGTGCATATTCTCTGGGGAGTAAAATCAATACCCATTCTTTGTGACTTTTACATTTTAATTCTTTGGAGTGATCCTCAAATCACTAGATATCAGTAGCTATCTGGTGAAGACTGACTGTCATATTCAATAGTGAAGCCTCATTTCAAGGAGCCCATCAGTAAAAGATCAGGCTCAGATGATTTATTCAGCTTCACTATTTGGGAAATTCGTATCATTAAAACTGAATTAGCTCAGTGCAACCCAGCTAAGTGCTCTCCCGGGTTCTTGAATAGCCTTTGGTGGGAGATGACGAGGCTATCACTAGGAGGCCTCCTTTTACCCTGCTCGTCTCCTCTGAACATTATCATCTGCAAAGGGTTTTCACCTGGGTCCATAAGATATGCTTTGGGGGGTCCATGCTTGAAATTGTATTCAGTTTTGTGTGTATATGAATTCTTCTAGAGAGAAGATCTGTAGCTCTCATCAGGTTCTCAAAGGGGTCTATGACCGTCAAAAAGTAAAGGACCACGGATAAGAAAGTAAGCAGTACCCTGCCTGCTAATACTGCAGTAACAAATGACCATAAACACCATGAAATTAAAACTCATGCATTACCTTACAGTTCTGAGGGTCAGAAGTCTGACACGGCCTCACCAGTGTGTGGGCAGGGCTGCATCCCTTTCTGGAGTCTCCAGGAGAAACTTGTTTCCTTGCCCATTCAGGCTGTCGGGAGAATTCCGTTTCTTGCAGTTGTAGAACTCAGTCCCCATGTCCTTGCTGGCTGCCATCTGAGTGCTGCTCCCCACTTCTAGAGGCTGCCCACACTCCTTGGCTCATAGCCCCCTTCCTCCGTCTCCAAAGCCAAGGTTTGAGTCCCTCTCAAGCTTCAAGTCTCCCCTGCCTTTTCTTCATTCACATCTCTCTGACTCATTTTCCTGCCTCTCTCTTCCACTTTTAAAGGCTCATGTGATTACGATGGGATTACATTAAACCCATCAGGATAATCCAGGATAATCTCCCAATGTTAAGGTTCATAACTTTAATTCCCTCTGCAAAGTCTTTTTTCACTATATGATTTAACATACTCACAGATGCCAGGGATTAGGGGGCCACTCTTCTACCATACCCTTCCACCCACATTTGAGCTACCTGCTCCATTCTGAGCTCAGAGAAGGTGAGGCTGGTGACTAGCCCCTGTGCAAGGTGTCTCAGCCACAAGTGTGGGAGGGCATATTTGTCCTCAACAGCTTCCTCGGTCTTCCTTCTGTTACTCATTAGTGAAGTGCACCCAAACCCCCCCACTTAAAACTATGTACTTGGGCCCCAACAGCTCCCTACTTCTCCTGCTCCTCGGGCCAGACTGTGATCTCCATCTCTCTACCTTTCCTCCTTTTAAAAAAAAAAAATTAAGTCCCACAATTACTGTCTGGAAGGGATCTAATAAAATAAATCACTCTAAATTGTTGAAGTCTGATAGGTAATAACCCTCTCTAATAAACTCAGATATATTCACAAAATTTATTAAAACTTATAGGAAATGTGTTACTACACTTCTGTGAATTGCAAGTAAGCTATGTCCAAGGCTTATTAAATTCGTCTGCTCACACGTGTCTTCTGTTTTCGTATCATCATCAATCAACTCCATTCACTAGGTTTTATCGTGAGGAGTAACACTCATCCCTCTCCCTTCTAAGAGATTCACCTTTTGTGCCAGACCTTCAGCGCTGGCCAGCTCGCAGGTCTCTTAAGAGAATATCAGTCTTCATCGGAATCCGGGGATGTACTGTATGGTGACTAACATGATATAATAAAAAATCATTAAAAAAAAAGAGAATATCAGTCTGCCTGTCATTCAACGTACAGACATGCAGGGAAGGAGGTTGCACTACAGAGGAAAAGGTTAGGCTTTCTAGGCCTAGACCGCCTTCAACTGTCCCCTTTGTAAAGGCAATCTGCCCTAGATATTTCCTCATAGCATCCTTGTCTTTTAGAGAAATAACCAAATGTAAAACAGCTTTTAGAATAATTGTCTTCATCAGTATAGGTGATTTTTTTATATTTAGTTTAAAACAAGATTTAGCAGCCAATCTAAAAAGTTATGAAGAAAAAGTTCAAATAGTGAACCCTGGCTTGCTTACAAGCTCCCTCTCTCTCCCTCTGTCACAGGTATACAAATGACTATTTCTTCTACGTGTTTCCAATAAAGAAAACTAAAAGAGTAAAACTGTTGCTAATAGACTGTTTCATTTTCAAAACTCAGAGTTTCCAGGTATCCCTTTCATTAAACCATCCCCGTGACTCTGGAGACAACATGGTGGGGCCTCTTCAGCACAACACCAGTCATCTACTAGAGCTCGTGGTGGTGGAACGGGGACATCACAAGTTAACACGGCAGTTTTGATGTGGGGCTTTTTTAAATAAGATCTGAAAAGCAAAACATCATTTCTCGCTGCACTCTGCCCCCACGCCCTTCATTGTTTATCTTCAGGTAATGTGTAGAATCCTTCTTCCAATCTTTATATCTGAACTCTGATTTGTACCACATCACTCACCCCACACCCTAGTCACCTCCAAAGGTGATTCATAGGGAGGCTAACAAAGCTGCAGCCACTGGACCCCTCATTGCAGGCCTCTGAGAGTTGCTAGAAGCTGTGGAGGGATCTTGGGGGGCGGGGGCGGGGGGCGAAGCCAGGTTCCAATCAGAAAGGATTTGTGGGTGAAATTCTGGAAAATTGCCTAAAATATATCAGAAGAAAGTATTCTGAATCTTCAAAGCATCAAGAGTTGGTTGTGATTTATTTTCTCATCCTAAATAGGTATCTAAATGGCCAATTTTGTACATAATTTTGCATGCTTTTTTCTTAAAGGACCCCCAAATTGTAAACACTTCAGCCCCACCAAACCTGGTTCTGCCTCTGCTCACCTCATCACAGTTCCTCATGGCATCCCCAGGTCTTAACCCACTCTTCATTCCTAACCCTCACCCCATGATCAAGTGGGATTTATTCCAAGGAGTTAAGAATGGTTCAACATCTGTTAATCAATGTGATATACCACATTAACAAAATGAAGGATAAAAAATCATATGATCATCCCAATAGATCCAGAAAAAGCATTTGACAAAATTTAAATTGAGTTTTATTCATGATAAAAACTCTTAACCAAGTGGGTATAGAGGTCATGAACTTCAAGATAACAAAGGCTATCTATGACAAGCCCACAGCTAACATTACACTCAATGGTGAAAAGGTGAAACCTTTTCCCCAAGATCAGGAACAAGACAAAGATACCCTCTTGCCACTTTTATTCAACATAGTACTGGAAGTCCTAGCTAAGCAATTAGGAAAGAAAAAGAAATAAAAGGCATCCAAATCAGAAAGGAAGAAGTAAAATTAATCTCTATTTGAGGGTGACATGATATTCTATATAGAAAGCCCTAAAGAATCCACAAAAAGAAAAAACCTGTTAGAACTAATAAACAACAAATAAACAATAAAGTTGCAGAATACAAAGTTAATATACAAAAATCAGTTGTGTTTCTATACACTAATAACAAACTATAAGAAAGAGAAATTAAGAATCCTAATTACAATTGCACCAAAAAGAATAAAATACCTATGTATAAATTTAACCAAAAAGATGAAAGATCTGATTGCTTAAAACTATAAGACACCGATGAAAGAAATTGAAGAAACAAATAAATGGAAAGATATTGCAAGCTTGTGGATTGGAAGAATATTGTTAAAATGTCTATACTATCCAAAGCAATCTACAGATTCAGTGCAATCCCTATCAAAATTCTGATGGCTTTTTTCAAAGAAATAGAAAAAAAAAACTAAAATTTGTATGGAATGAATCACAAAAGACCCTGAATAGCCAAAGCAATCTTGAAAAAGAGGACAAAGCTGAAGGTATCATACTTCCTGGTTTCAAGCCATAGTACAAAGTACCTAGTAATCAAACCAGTATGATATTGGCATAAAAGCAGACACATAGATCACTGCAATTAGAATAGAGAATCCAGAAAGAAACTCATGCATACATGGTCAAGTGATTTATGACAAAAGAACCAAGAATATACAATGAGAAAAGGATCTTCAATAAATGGTGTTGGGAAAACTAGGCAGTCACATGCCAAAGAATGAAACTGGACCACTTTCTTACACCATACCCAAAAATCAATTCAAAATGGACTTAAAACTTGAGTGTAAAACCTAAAACTACAAAACTCCTAAAAGAAAGCATAGAGGGTATGCTCCTTGACATCAGTTTTGGCAATGATTTCTTTGGATTTGACAACAAAAGGAAGGACAACAAAAGAAAAAATAACCCAAGTGGGATCACATCGAACTAAAAAACTTCTGCAAAGGAAGCCATCAACAAAATAAAAAGGCATCCCATGGAATGAGAGAAAATATTTGCAAACCATATATATCTAATAAGGGGTTGATATCCAAAATATATAAAGAGTTCGTATGACTGGGTAGCAAAAAAAATGTTTTTTGATTAAAAAATGGGCAGAGAAACCAAATATACATTTTTCCAGGGAAGATATATGAATGGCCAACAGGTACGAGCAAAGATGCTCAGCATCACTCATCACCAGGAAAATGCAAATCAAAACCACAAGGAGTTATCACCTCACACCTGTTAGAAAAGCTAGCATCAAAAAGACAAGAGCCAACAAGTGTTGGAGAGGATGTTGAGTAAAGGGAACACTTGTGCACTGCTGGTGAGAATGTAAAGTGGTGTGGCCACTGTGGAAGCAGTATGGAGGTTCCCCAAAAACTTAAAAATAGAACTACCATGTGGTCCAGCAAGTCCACTTGTGGGTGTATATCTGAAGGAAACAAAATCACGATCTCAAAGAAATATCTGCACCCCCATGTTCATTGCAGCATTCTTCACAATAGCCAAGACATGGAAACAATCTAAGTGTCGTGGATGGATGGATAAATTGACAAATTGTGATACACATACACACGCACGCGCGCACACACACACAGAATGGAATATTATATAGCCATAAAAAGAAGAAAATCCTGTTATTTGCAACAACATGTATGGATCTTGAGGGCATTATACTAAGTGAAATAGGTCAGACAGAGAAAGACAAATACCACATAATGTCACTTATATGTGGAATGTAAAAAAAAAAAAAAAAACACCAAACTCATAAAAACAAAGATCAGATTGGTGGTCGCCAGAGTGGGGGGATGAGGGGCAGGGGGATTCGGTGAAGGTGTTTCAAAGGTACAGATTTCCAGTAATAAGATAAATAAATTTTGGGGGTGTAATGTACAGCATGATTATAGTTAACAATACTGTATTGTGTATTTGAAAGTTGCCAGGAGAGTAGCTCTTAAAAGTTCTTAACATGGGGGCACCTGAGTTGCGCAGTCTTTAAGCGTCTGCCTTCGGCTCAGGGCGTGATCCCGGCGTTATGGGATCGAGCCCCACATCAGGCTCCCCGCTATGAGCCTGCTTCTTCCTCTCCCACTCCCCCTGCTTGTGTTCCCTCTCTCGCTGGCTGTCTCTCTCTCTGTCGAATAAATAAATAAAATCTTTAAAAAAAAAAAGTTCTTAACATAAGACAAAAATATTGTAACTATAGGAGGTGATGGATGATAACTAGACTTATTGTGGTCATCATTTCCTAGCATCTACATTATTTCAAGTCATTATGTTGAACCCTTGAAACTAATATAAAGTTATATGTCAATTATATTGCAATAAAACTGGAAAAATAAAAACTATAATAAATAGTACTCAAACCCATTCCTTCCTCGATGTTCCCATTTCCATGGTCTTAGGTGTTCATCATTGTTTACTGAATTATTATAGTAGCCTGGTAATTAGCTCTCTGCCTCCTTCTTACTGCTACCCAAATTATTTTAAAAATATAAATCTGATCTTGAAACTCTGCTGCTTAAAACCTTCAGTGGCCCTCCAGTTCACCCTCCTTCAGCTCTTACAGCATAACATTCACACTCCTTAGCATTATGACCTGCCCACCACATAACCTCTTCACCCTCCTCTCTCACCACTCCCACCACCATCATCATCATTCATTCATTCATTCATTCAAGGATTTACGGAGCAACTACTGCGCACCTCACACCATATGCTACAGCCATATTTGCAGTACCTGGACACCCGATGCAATCCCACCTTCTTGGATGAGCTTTCCAAATGCCTGGGCCTCGCTCTTGTACGTCCGCCCTCACCCAGCCTACCTGTAAATCTCCCTATTCTGCAAGATACAAATGACGTGCTACCTCCTGTCTTTCAAGCCCTCACGGACTTCCAAGCAGAGGTGGCCATTCTGCATCTCTGTCCTCACAGCATGCATGCTCTTCCACTGCTATTGCACACTGCATGGCATTTACTTGTTTATCCATCTTCATCATTACGCTTTTAACCGTTTAAGGACAAGGCTTGTACATACCCAATTCATCTTCAGTTCCTAACAGCACTAGTATAGAGGCTAATAGTAAATATTCAACAAAATCTTGTTTACTGATATCTAAAATATTTTCCAGCTTTAAAATTCTGTGATTCTGTCACAGGCTAAAGATCAAATATTAATAATTGAGAATATGTCATATATTCACACCCCATTTCACACAAAATTGTGAATTTGGATTTTCTGAGGGCAGCAGGCAGCAACCACAGATACCATGCCAGTGTCAGTATTCTACTAGTTTACCTTTGAGCCCTATCTGCCTTATGGGTGTTAAGTAAACTAACTGTTAACTCGCTTCCTTCCTGATCGGATCTTTATTTCTGTAATCCTAAGGCAGGAAAAGGATTCCTAGGGTGTCATACCATCTCTGGCCACAAGAGGGCAACAGGAAGACTCGATTTGTGTTAAAACCTTCTGGCCACCAGATGGACCCCAAACACCAGTTTAATGGAGGCAAAGATTTAATTTAGATCAGTTTTCCTTTATCCCCTCTTCCTGAAAAGTAAAATTTCACCCACAGGTGACTAGCCAAAAACCTGGAAATTGTCTAGAGCTATAAGTTACCTTGCTTAGCAAGAGGAACTAGAAGAAAAAAGAGAACCACTAAGATTTTTTTTTTCCTCTGGTGGCTAGAAAGAGAGGTTCTCTTCAAGCCCAAATAAAAGAACCAGCAATTTGACCATGGACTGAGGATTTAAGTGAGTCCAAAGAATTATCATTAATTTTTTAGGTGTGTTTATGGTGTTTTGTTAAGAAAATAATATAATTAAAAGCAAAACAAACTTAAAGTCCCCCCAAAAGTCCTGGGAGATAGATGGGTGGTGAATCCTAACCAGGATCATCAAATTATATTCCTGAAAGCCTGGCGCTGTCATCATGGCTCAAACAACCAAAATGAAAGTCTCGTGAATGAAGACAGCCCCTGCAGGAGACAGGCTTGCTGGGCCAAGAAAACATTGAAGCCTTGTCCTGCTCCCCAGCCCTTGGTGGATGGGCATGTGGGCAGGGGAGTGGCAGGTGGGATGAAGAAAGTAAACCCTTTGAACCTGCTCAGAGGAAGCTGCTTTATCTTGAAGGGCAGCAAACTCAGGAGAGGGATTTTTCATGTTAATTCTGGACAGACCTTTGGAATTTATACTCTCCGTGAATGCTTTCAGGCCCTCCCATTAAAGATGGGTGGTAGTTATTTAGCCCAAGTAAAAAATTTCCATCAAAAATCATGATTCAGGGCCACCTGAGTGGCTCAGTCAGTTAAGCGTCTGCATTTGGCTCAGCTCATGATCTCAGGGTCTGGGGATCGAGCCCCGCATCGGGCTCCTTGCTCAGCAGGGGGTCTGCTTCTCCCTCTCCCTCTGCTGCTCCCCCACTGCTCCTGCTCTCTCTTGCTCACTCTCTCTTGCTTGCTCTTTCTCTCTCTCTCTCTCTCTCAAATAAATAAATAAAATCTTTTTTTAAAAATCATGATTCACACCCAGACAGTATAAAAGACTGCATTAGGGGTATGTGGTACTTCTATTCAGAAGAACTGAGCAGGAGAGGCTGTCCAGGGAACTTCCTCCTTTTTTAATTTTGTAGCCCCCAGAAGAAATAATTCCATGCCCTGCTTTTCTTCTTCATCGACTAGTGCTGTTTCTCCTGTGCTAAAAGAAAACTGTTTGGGGGCGCCTGGGTGGCTTCAGTCGGTTGAGCATCTGACTCTTGATTTCGACTCAGGTCATGGTCTCGGGGTCCTGAAATCAAGCCCCACAATGGACTCTGTGCTCAGCGCAGAATCTGCTTGAGATTCTTTGCCCTTAGCCGCTCCCCCTACTCATACTCTCTCTTTCTCTCTCTCCCTCTCAAAAATAAATAAATCTTAAAAAAAATTGTTTGTGAGTAGGCTAATTATAGGAGGTATTTTTTTTTATTTTATTTATTTATTTCACAGAGATAGAGACAGCCAGCGAGAGAGGGAACACAAGCAGGGGGAGTGGGAGAGGAAGAAGCAGGCTCATAGCGGGGAGCCTGATGTGGGGCTCGATCCCATAACGCTGGGATCACGCCCTGAGCCGAAGGCAGACGCTTAACCGCTGTGCCACCCAGGCGCCCCATAGGAGGTATTTTTGACCAAATATGTTAGTGCCAATCATCCACAAAATGTATGTGACGTTCCCTGACTCCCCCCATCTAAAGTCAGTCCCCATATTACTCTGTCACAGCACTTATACGTGTCCTCCATAATACTTGGGACAGTTGGTATTTCAGTTGTTGTTGTTGTTTTGTACTTGTTTATCGATTATCCTCTCCACTAGACCTTCAGCTCCATGAGGACAGGACCTGGGTCTATTCTGTTCGGTCTCCTAGCTTTTAGCAAAATGGCGCAAAGTAGGCATTTACTGAATAGTTGTTGAATGAAAAATGAGTGAAGAGAAAGTTTAGTGTCATCCAAATTCTACCAAATACAAGAGGGGGGGAAATAGAATCCTGGCTGATTTCTATGTTGAACATTCTTTTAGGAGTGAGCAGGACTATTAAGACTATTGCTCTTTTTCAATAGAGTCCAATTATAATTACTGTTCATTTACCTGTGTTCTCCTGGAAGGACTACTTAAGCCAATTACTAGCATTAAAACATAGAAATGTGACATTTCACTGTTGAGATGGCAATCTATTTAAAATATGTCTTAATTTTACTCTCTTGTTAGAAGATTCTGACAAATCTCTTTATAAAAACCAAGTCCTCCCCTAACTGAGCCTGATCATGGTAGAACCATTAGTATACTTTGGAGCTGGACTGGGAGGGAGCTGCTCCTGAGCCGGGTTCCAGCTTGGCCGCTTCCAGGCATGTCACCCAGACCGGGGTACCTCTCCAGAGCTTCCTCTTCCCCACGTAACGACACCTCCCCAGGACTGTGCCTGGCCCATGGTAGACCCTCAGAACTATTCAATTCCCCTTCTTTCCCCACCAGCCCAGAGAAGGCACACTACCCAAGACCCCTTGGACTTCCACATCCGGGCATTAGCAACGTTCTGCTTGAGAAACAAGATTCTAGGCCACACCACAACTGCCCCAACTCAAACTTTCTCTCCAGTCTCCATATTTATTACACTTCCCCATCAGACAGACACCCACAGGCGCAAGCGCACACCCACCCCCCCACACACACACACAGTCTCTCTCTACCTCAGTTCTCCCTACTTAACACAGAATTTCACTGGCTCCCTGCCAACCCCACAAAATCTCCAAGAACAGTTTTTTAGTTTGTTGCTCAATATGGCCAAGAATTCAAGGGCCGGAGAGGGTAAATGTGTTATACAGGCCAAGGTTTCCCCAGTCCCATCATCAACGGGCTGCAGTTAAGGGGTATACATACAGCATACAGCCAAAAACTTGGCGGAACAGAGGCAAATTGCTTTAACATCAGAAACTCCTACAAATCAATCAGGAAAATCAATTAAGAAAAAGCAAACTACCCAATAGAAAAATGAAGAATAAAACCAGCAAAAGAATGCCAAAGGCCAGAACCCCTGTGAAAATACGCACAGGCTTACTCATAATTAAGACAAATCAGGGGCGCCTGGGTGGCACAGTCGTTAAGAGTCTGCTTTCGGCTCAGGGCGTGATCCCAGCGTTCTGGGATTGAGCCCCACATCAGGCTCCTCCGCTAGGAGCCGTTTCTTCCTCTCCCACTCCCCCTGCTTGTGTTCTCTCTCCCGCTGGCTGTCTGTCTCTGTCAAATAAGTAAATAAAATCTTTAAAAAAAAAAAAAAGACAAATCAAAACAACCAGACATCATTCTCACCGATCAGATTAACAAAAATTAAAACCAATAATACCCAGTGTCGGCAGAAGTAGGGAGAAACAGGCAGTCATGTACACTATTGCCAGAAGTATAAATTGGGCAATTAACAAAATTGAAAATTTAAATACAAAATTCAACTACATTAAGACAACTTCTGTTCATCAAAAGTCATCCATTTAAAAAGTGAAAAAACAATCGGCCAGTAAAGCCTGGGACTCTTGATCTCAGGGTTGTGAGTTCGAGCCCCACGTTGAGTGTGGAGATACTTAAAAATGGGGTCTTTGAGGGACACCTGGGTGGCTCAGTTGGTTAAACGTCTGCCTTTGGCTAAGGTCTTGGTCCCAGGGTCCTGGGGAATGGTGCTCCCTGCTCAGTGGGGAGTCTGTTCTCTCTTTCCCTCTGCCCCCGCCCCATGCATGCACACTCTCTCTCAAATAAATAAAATCTTTTTTAAAAAATGGGATCTTTGGGGCGCCTGGGTGGCACAGCGGTTAAGCATCTGCCTTCGGCTCAGGGCGTGATCCCGGCATTATGGGATCGAGCCCCACGTCAGGCTCCTCTGCTATGAGCCTGCTTCTTCCTCTCCCACTCCCCCTGCTTGTGTTCCCTCTCTCGCTGGCTGTCTCTATCTCTGTCGAATAAATAATAAAATCTTTAAAAAAAAAAATGGGATCTTTGAGAGGCACCTGGGTGGCTCAGTCGGTTAAGCATCCAATTCTTGATTTCAGCTCAGGTCTCAATCTCAATGTCGTGGGTTCAGGCCCCTGAGTCCCTGGGTTCCATGTTTGGTATGGAGCCTACTAAAAAAAAGAGGGGGGATCTTTGAAAAAAACAGTGAAAAGACAATCAAATACTGGGAAAAAGATATTATTTAACTCATAACAGACCAGTAAGCAGGGCGCCTGGATGTCTCAGTCGTTAAGCGTCTGCCTTCGGCTCAGGTCATGATCCCAGTGTTCTGGGATAGAGCCCTGCATTGGGCTCTCTACTCAGCGGGAAGCCTGCTTCTCCCTCTCCCACTCCCCCTGCTTGTGTTCCCTCTCTCGCAGCCTCTCTCTCTCTGTCAAATAAATAAATAAAATCTTTAAAAAAAAAAAACAGGCCAGTAAGCACAAGTATAATGAAATTCTGTAAGTCAACAAGGAAAGGACAAACACTCCCACAGGAAAAAAAAAAATGGGCAAAAGCAATTTACATAAATCACAAAATACATGAAAAGATGCCCAATTTCAATAGTAACCAGAGAAATGTAAATGAATAAGTTCACATCAATCAAATTTGCAAAAATTAAAAAGTTGGACAATACCAAGGGTTGGCCAGGATGTTGAGTAACCAGAGGCAGGTGTAAGAGTGTAAACCCACTTTGAAGAACAACTTCTAAAATGATCAAAGATTCTACTATTCCAAGAACCGGCCATTCCCTCATAGGCAAATACATACCCTAGAGAAGTCCCCACATACCGACAACAGAGAGATGCACACAGGAACGTTCCGAGTAGGGGCTCCCAGCCGGCTCAGTGGGCAGAGCACATCACTCTTGACCTCAGGGTTGTAAGTTTGTGCTCCATGTTGGCTGTAGAGATTACTTAAAAATAAGTTCTTAAAAAAAATGTTCATAGCAGCATCGTTTGTAGCAGAAAAGACGGATACAACCTTAATGTCCATTAACCAGAAAACAGATACATAAGTTGTGATATATTCATATAATTTGAAGTTATTTGGTACTGAAAGGAAATTAACTCAAAAATGGCATCAAGATGGAAGAATGTCAGAAATATAATACTGAGGAAAAGATGCAAGTCTCAGAAGAATACATACAGCAAAGTGCCCTTAACGTACAATGTAAAAATATTCAAATCATTGATAAATACCAGTTCAGGATCCTGGCATCCTTCAGGTGGAACAACCAGGGCTGTACAAAGGAGCATTTACCTGTGTTGACAATGCTGGGTTTTTTTTTTTTAAGAGTTTATTTATGTATTTGACAGAGAGAGAGACAGCCAGCGAGAGAGGGAACACAAGCAGGGGGAGTGGGAGAGGAAGAAGCAGGCTCCTAGCAGAGGAGCCTGATGTGGGGCTCGATCCCATAATGCCAGGACCACGCCCTGAGCAGAAGGCAGACGCTTAACCGCTATGCCACCCAGGCGCCCCCGACAATGCTGGTTTTTAAGCTCTTTATTCTTTGTCTTTTTCTTTGTGTGTATGCTTTATGTAGTACAGAATAAAAATTTCTTAAATTTAATGTATACATACTTTCACTTAATTCCACTGCTAGGAATTTATCTTATGGATGTGCTAGCATATGCACAAGTGTGCAACAATATCTACAAAGATGCTTCTTGTAACAGCTTATAAGGGGGGGAAATGGAAGCAATACCATCTGGGAATATTATATACAATATTCAATGAAACACCAGAGCTAGGCAATCATTAAAAAGAATGAGACAGGCCTGTATGTCAAGATATATATTTAAGTAGGAAAAAATTGTAGGACTAGACCATTTGTGGAAAAATATTAGATTAGCTGTACACACACATACACATGTATAACAAAAAATTTCTGGGTCACAAGAAACCATTAACTTCAATCATCTCAGGGGAATAAGAATGCATAATGAGAAGGGACTTCTACTTTTCATTTTACACCCATCAGAATGATTTGCATTTCTATTTTTACCATTAGTGTGTATTACCTTTATAATGCGAATAAATAGATAAAGCGGTAGAAAAAATAAATAACAGCATAAGATTCAGATGCTGCTTTACTGAGATTTTATTTTAACAGTAAAAATCATATGAAATTCTTTTAATCATTTCTATAATGCTTATCTCCTGGGGAATTGATACCACTCAAAGAAATGACTCCTAACGCTGGCTGCTTTGTACAGGACAATAATTAGTACTGAGTTAGAGTAAATTACTTGCGGCTCTTTCACAGCTTTATGTAACTATCTGCAGAACGTGTCACCAATATTTGCTTTATTTCAAATCAACATTCTAAAAACCATAAACTGGTTGGTTTTTTTTTTTTTTTTTTTTTACGTCAAAGAGTTTGTTTTTCAAGAAACACATTCAAAGAGGAAATAAAGACTCAAAGCACATTAGCAGAGCAGGCCAGCGCACCCCAGGCTAGGTGATACCCGAGCCCTGGTGACATGGGGCACTGCTGTTAGGGTCTGACCAGAGCCGGCCACCTGGCCTTCTGTCTTGGATCGACGCTGGTCCCGCTCAGCTGGTCCACACCCCTGGCCTCCGAGACTCGGGCAGAGCTGAGCTGCTGGCATCACCACCAAAGACTACACTTGGCTCTCATCATGAGTACAGCCACGGGTCCGCAAAGCCTTCTTTTTTTTTTTTTTTTTTTTTTAAGATTTTATTTATTTATTCGACAGAGATAGAGACAGCCAGCGAGAGAGGGAACACAAGNACACAAGCAGGGGGAGTGGGAGAGGAAGAAGCAGGCTCATAGCGGAGGAGCCTGATGTGGGGCTCGAACCCATAATGCCGGGATCACGCCCTGAGCCGAAGGCAGACGCTTAACCGCTGTGCCACCCAGGCGCCCCCGCAAAGCCTTCTTGGGCTCCAGCCTGGCCTCTGAAGTCAGGAAGTTTGTAGCTAAAAAGGAAGAGAAAGAAGCTGAGTGTGGAGAAAGAGGCTCCGAGTGCTTCTGGCTTGCCCCAGCAGCAAAGTCCCATTTCCCAGACTGGCCCGGGGCGGGGGGGGGGGG